>NC_041226.1:76615432-76637837 GCF_002837175.3 Physeter macrocephalus
ACTGGAGGGAATAGTAACTGATATCTGCGGAGAACTGGAGGGAATAGTAACTGATATCTGTGGAGGACTGGAGGGAATAGTAACTGATATCTGCATAGAACTGGATGGAAGAGTAACTGATATCTGCGTAGAACTGGAGGGAAGAGTAACTGATATCTGTGGAGAACTGGACGGAATAGTAACTGATATCTGCGTAGAACTGGATGGAAGAGTAATTGATATCTGCGTAGAACTGGATGGAAGAGTAACTGATATCTGGGTAGAACTGGATAGACAGTAACTGATATCTGTGGAGAACTGGATGGAATAGTAACTGATATCTGCGTAGAACTGGAGGGAATAGTAACTGATATCTGCGTAGAACTGGATGGAATAGTAACTGATATCTGGGTAGAACTGGATAGACAGTAACTGATATCTGCGTAGAACTGGATGGAAGAGTAACTGATATCTGGGTTGAACTGGATGGAATAGTAACTGATATCTGCGTAGAACTGAAGGGAATAGTAACTGATGTCTGCGTAGAACTGGAGGGAATAGTAACTGATATCTGGGTAGAACTGGATAGACAGTGACTGGATGGAACCCAGTTCCACCAACTGCGTGACCTGAGGCAATTCCCCTAATCTGTCTATTCCTCAGTTTTTTTCATCTGTGAAATGCGTACTTCTAAATGGTTCACATAATGGGCTCAAACAGCGTCTGGTACACAGTATGGCCTCAGTAAAAGTTAGTTGTTATTTATAAGGAGGTGAGAGTACAGATGATGTTTTGCGACCACACTGTTCCTTTCCTGGCTTCTAAATTAAATGGGGGGGAGTATGCCTGAGAATGTTTTGTTCACGTTTTTAAAAAATTCTCCAAAATACTTATGTTCTCCCCAATTTTTCTCATGACATCTTGAAATCTACAATTCTGTGTTTCTTGTGAAGGTCACTTGTTATTAGAGACATTTTAGAATATGTAACAATACCTGGAAAAATATTGCATACATTCTTTATTTAACCCAATCCTGACCTTAAGACTTGTTTCTGGGGTGCTGCTATTCTAGCATTTTAGCGAGGCTGGCTACAGGAGGGTTCCAGCTTATGGACCATGGAATCATACGTTCACCAATTCTAATTTCTCTCCCTTATTCTTCAATTATATAGATGTGGGCAGATAACAACTCCTAGATCTCAAGTATCATTACAGTATGGGGAAATAGTATCTACCTCAGAAAATTATTAGGAGAATTTTCCTGCTAGTAGTAGAAAAATATTTAACAGTGCCTTAAAAAAGTGTTCTATAAGTATTAGGTGATTATCGAGTATAGGATTCAAAATATTTGCCCATTTTCCTTTCTCTAAATTCAACGTTAAGCTATTACACTGAAATCATTGAACTATGGCGTATTCATTAACAACCTAAGATTATATTTGTAACTTGCAGTTGGCATCCTTAGGGAAAGGTGCTTTAGGCTACTTCATCTTTATATGCGTTATATTTTTTTTATGACATCGTATTCTGTGTATTCTGCCTGGACAAGGCAGAAAATTCCTTTAGAGTAGGGCCTTCTTCATTTTCGCACTGCATTTTTAACAGTCTTTGATGCAAAACTCTCCAAGGTTAAGGGCTGCACTTATGCCTTCTGTAACTTCCCAGAGAGTCTATCTGGTGCCCTGTAGGCTGCAAACAATTGCTTTATTTTATTTACTGACCGAATTAGATAATTAGGCTGTATATTTGAATGGCCCACACCAAATGGTTTACTATCCCAGCTGTGCAGAAGTAATGTTAAATTCAAGAGAAACATATATTTTCAGTGTTTATTTAACTGGAGTCACGGTGATGTACAATGACCCACACCAGGAAATCTTTGATTACTTAGACAACACTTAGGAGACATATAGCCTTTTATAGATTGATTATTCCTATCTTCTATATTTCTGTTGCCTTTACATACAGATCATTAGGCAGAAATAGCTCTTGTTTCAGACCTATGTAAATCTTTCAATGGGAAGCTAAGGCACTCTGGTTTAAAATGTTACACTACTATATTTAATGGGATTACCTTATAGAGTATAAAGTGAGAAATAAATTATTTGGGGAAATTTAATCAGTGATGCTATAAAAAGTAATTGCAAAAGACTGGGCTCATTTAACTTCTGTTGTATAAAAATGGTCAGTGAAGAAAAATACGGTTAGTGCTAGCGTAGGGTAAATCTGTCAATAATTGTCAGGTCCTATATAATACTGAGTTTCAAAAGACTAAGGGAAACTTGCTTAGGTTTACTTTTATGGAAAACATACAAGGGTGGAATCGTTTTGCATAATGATAATCTCAATATATATTTTTGTAAGACATCTTTTGTACTTTTTCCCAATATTTTATTATGAAAATGTTCAGATACAGCAAAGTTCAAGGAATTTTTAGGTGAACATCAATATATTCGCCACCTGGATTCTATCATTAACATTTACCTTAAGTTCCTTTGTCACATGTCTGTCCATTTTTCCATTCCTCTCTCCATCAATTAATCATCCTATGTTTTGGATGCATTTCAAGGTAAATTGCAGATATCGTTGTATGTATCTGAGATATTTAAAGTAAGTTGCAGATAGGGCAATTCCTCCTAAGTACTTAAGCATGCATATCATAAATTAGAATTTAATATTCATTTATATTCTTTGATGTAAGATTGACATAAAATGAAACACACAAATTCTAAGTGTACATCCTCTGAATTTTGGCAGATGTTTACACCTGTGTATCCCAACGACCAATCCAATGCTATCAGGATACAGAACATCACCTTCACCCCAGAACATTCCCTCTGGCCTCTTCCCAGTCAATCCTCACCCACTTTCCCTGAGGCAAGCACTCTTCTTATTTTCTTCCATCACAGATGATTTTTTTCCCTCCTCTAGAATTTCATGTCAATACAGGATGTTTTCCTTTGTGTAGCACATTTTTCACTCAGCATAATGCCTTTGAAATTCATCCTTGTCGTTGCCTGTATCCATCGTTCATTCCTTTTCATGGCTTGGTAGTATTCCATTGCGTGGATATACCCCAGCCTGTTTATGTGCTCTCCTATTGATGGATATCAGGGGTCTTTCCAGTTTGGGGCTGTCGTGAATAAAGCTGGTATGAACGCTTGGTACCAGTTTTTTGTGAACTTATGTTTTTATTTCTTTTCAGTAAATCCCTAGGGATGGATTTGCTGGATCACACTGTAGGTGATTATTGAGTTGTTTTTCTTTTTTTCCCTAATTTTTCAAAACACAGTCTATGAGGTGAGCACTATTATTATCGCTGTTTTACAAATGAAACAATATGGAAATGTTATGGACACAGGTAATGTGATAAAGCCAAAGCTTGAACCTGGTAATTTAACTCCAAAGTTCGCATTTCTAGCACATGATGGGCAAAGTAGTAGGAAACAAATCTGGAGATATAACCAGGAGGCAGATCGTCAAAAGCCTTGAAAACCAGTTTAAGGGATTTAGGCTTTATTTAGGCTTTATCTTATGTGGGGAGCCTCCTAAGTTATTCATTTCTCTGTTTGCTGCTGAGGGTTTTCAAACAAGGGAGTGACATACTCACATCTGTGCCCTGGGAAGATGACCACATTCCCAGTTGTGTGGAGAGGGGCAGAAAACACGAAGTTTAGGGAAGATTTAATTATGATATCTTCATTCAATTATTCAGCAAATATTTACTGAGCACCTAGTATGTGTAAAAAGGTATTCCAGGGCTGGGAATCTACACTGAACAAAACGTCTCCCATGAAGCTTACATTTTAGTGGGTGGAGAAAGATGATAAACAAATAAAAATACATAGTCTACCAGGTGGTAACAAATATTTGGAGAACAACAAAGCAGGTTAAGAGAGAAAGAGGGTTTTGTAGAGAGTGGGAACTGTTGTGATTTTATTGAGTGACTCAGGAAAGCTTCTAATCAGGGAGGTGAATGCAGGACCTGAGTTGCCAAGGAAGGGAGTTATGCAGATGTCTGGAGAGAGAGTCTTCTATTTTATGTATTCAGAGGAAATAGCATGTGCAAAGGTCCTGAGTCCAGAGTTGCTTGGCACATGGAAGGAACAGCTGGAGGAAGAGAGTAGGAGACTAAGTCAGTCGCTCTCAAAATTCAGTACCTTATCCGTTTTAAAGCCTCAAACTAATTCAGAGCAAATCTTTGGTCATATCATGTCATAGTGCAGCTTTTGCAGGTAGAATATTCAAATCACTTTATTTGTTCCACATTCTGCCTTTCCTAATGAAATTAACATAAAGTACTATTTCTGTGCTTTAAGTTGCTTTTAAAATCCAATAAAATATAAAATACTCTCTAGACAGTCTCCATAGCTAAGGATGGATGCATTTACCAATGTAATTCTTGAATGTACAGTACTTTTAGTGTTTGATTGTACCTTGCTTGTGCTTGTGCAGCCAGGTCGCCAGGAGAACCGTCTGGGAGAAATCACTGAGTCTAGATTCCATAGTTGAATCCTGCTGCCTTCTGGTTTGGTGAACATGACCCTGATATTTAGTGGCTTTAAAAGGGATACACTTCAGAAAGAAAACAGTGCTGTTGTTCTCCTTGTGGATTGAAAATATTTGCAATACATCTTCTATAATTGTTGTTTCTTCCTGTTAGCTGATCTACGGATCAGCTAAACCTGCTTTCACTCCTATTTCATTTTGGGCTCCGATGATTGCTGTCACACCCTGCAGTTTTCCCCGGGCTGTCGTCCTCGTTTGCTTTCCACTGGAAGCAATGGCTCGAAACACCACCATCTGTTTTTTTTTCGGTGAGAGAACTTCCACCGTAGGCGTGCAGAGGCAAAGATGTGGAAGCTCGGATGCCAGCCGGCTCCCTGGGCACGTTCCAGAATGGAGGACACTGGCGTGAGAGACTCAGGTGTCAGGCTAGTGCCAGTTTACAGGTGGGCGGGGACAGAGCTCCGTGTCTGTTAAACGGTTTTCGTCTGCTCTCTCCCGGAAGACTGTGGATCGCCCCTGAAGAAATTAGCTAAATGCTCCCCGGCCTCCAGGGGCCTCCCTCTTGTCTTGAGGCAAAAGGCTGGGGCTGGGAGGGGCATGATTTAGTGAGCACAGCAGCTCAGCATCTTATGTCCTTCCTAAGAGCCTTCCCGAAGGTGGTCTAAAAATGTTGACGTCATCTCCCCAGAGACAGCTCTGTCAGAGATAAGGAAAGAGTCCCCCAGAGAGATAAGAGGGAACAGCCAGGAGCTCCCATAGCACAGGTGCCCTTGTCCCCTTTTGTCCTCATATGAAACCCTCTCTGGGAGGAAAAAGAGGATCCTATATTTGTAAAGGTGCCTTTTGTTGCAGTAATCAAGACAGCGCAGAAGCCAGGGAAAAATGTGTGCTTTCATATTCCTTAATTCTCTGGCCTATTTTCCCCCTATTTTTAAGCTCCTTTTCCAGCAGCCATCTCTCATCCAGCTTCAGGAGAAGCAAGATGGATTCTAGTTTCTGGTACATTATTTTTCCTCTCATAGAAGTCTTAACCCACATTTATGCTTAAGGCCACAAAGATGCAAACTTGTGAAGTGGCAGAGGAACTGATTTAAAAATCAAAATTTTTTTGCCTTTCTAGACATTTTAAAGTCTAAATTTAACCTGCGGTAATTTTTGTTCTAAAAATTTTATTTACTGTTACTAACGCGTAGTTGACTAAAGCTTGATGTAGTGAATGCAGAAAGGATGTTATTTCATTACATTTTAAACACCACATCAACAATTTGTATATAATTTCAATTAAGAAAACAGATGGCAATGTTTAGAAAGAAGAATAATTTATTATTATGCTTTTCCCTGTTTTATGTCTAGATTTTACATTTTATTTCCCAGTCTACATTTTGACCAGAGTGTATTAAAACAGTAATTTAAAAAATAAAGGGGTAATTCTCCCATTTTGCATCCTATTTGTAATCAATATAGGCTATCTCATATTCTGTCTTTGACTATATTTAAGCCAACATCTTTTTTTCTGTCTTTTAGAAGTCGTTTTCATTTTCTAGAAATGCTAGCCTGCTTTCCAGACTGATGTGATTCTGCCCTCTCCCTTCATCTGTTTATTTTAGCTACATTGCCTTTCACCTCTGAGCTGTGTAACCTCCCACACCCAGCCATTAATCATTCAGCAACAAACATCTTGGGAAGATGGTTGAAAAATGAGTTAGAGGCTGGAGTTTTCTGCTTCGTGTTCAAACTGAGCTTCAATAAAAAACCACTTTTTGATAATTCTTCTTTTTTAAAAAATTAAGCCCTACCAAAAAAAAAAAAAAAATTGAAAGGGCAGCATTGAAAGAAGGAGGCTATTTGCCTGCCTTTTATGAGCTCCAGCATCTTAGAATCTGAAAAGCCACTGCTGCCACTACATCTTTGCTCCATCCCAGATTGGGCAGGGGCATGCTGCCCCAATGGGGAAGCTTGAAGAACCCGATTCACGGGCATCCTGGTCCAGGAGAAAAAGGAAGCCCAAAGGAGAAAATGAGGGAAATTCACTTTTGTTTGTCTGATATATTTTTGTTGAGTAAAGTATGTTAACTCGGCTGTAAATCTCTGAGGGAGGGAGTGAACTCTAAAGAGAGAATCATGACAGACCCTTCAAAACAATCTGTTCTGCTGTCGTTTTGGAATGTGAAGCTGCGATCCTTTTCTTCTTTACATACTATATGTGGACTCTTTGTTGTTGTTTTCATTGTGATTGAAATGAAGTAGAAGGATTTAAAGAGTTCTCACACTTGTAAGCATTGGCAAACATTTCTCTCCATTATGTTTTGACCAAAGCTATTCTAGCCCTTTGCTCCTCCTTTAATTCTCACCTATTACCGTGTGAAGTTCTCACAGCAAACCCAGGAGATGTTCATTTGCTCCTTAGATCAGTAACGTTACACATAGAATTTTTTTTTTAATAAATAAATTTATTTATTTATTTACTTATGGCTACATTGGGTCTTCGTAGCAGTGCGCGGGCTTCTCATTGCAGTGGCTTCTCTTGTTGCAGAGCACGGGCTCTAGGCACGCGGGCTCAGTAGTTGTGGCACGCAGGCTCAGTAGTCGTGGCACGAGGGCTCAGTAGTTGTGGCTCGTGGGTTCTAGAGCGCAGGCTCAGTAGTTGTGGCTCACCGGCTCTAGAGCGCAGGCTCAGGAGTTGTGGCGCACGGGCTTAGTTGCTCCACGGCATGTGGGATCGTCCCAGACCAGGGCTCGAACCCGTGTCCCCTGCATTGGCAGGCGGATTCTCAACCACTGCGCCACCAGGGAAGCCCCACATAGAATATTGAAATGGAGAAAAAACAATTAACAATGGTTCATGAAACACAAACCTAACTGTGTCATCTCCCTTCTCAAAGTCACCATTCCTCCTTGCCTTCGGCAGAGCCCGGGTTGGTTAGTGAGGCCTTCAGTCTCCCCCCCCACCTCAAATCTAGCCGCAGCCTAACTCCGACCTCACCCTCACTGCCCTCACTGTCTGTATCGCCCGTGTCACATCCCACTCCTGTGGATCCTTCTGCACTCTCTAAAGCAGATCTTGAATTTGCAGCCACATGCAAATCTTTGGCTCCATTAGTTTCCTTCACTTGGGTTGTCTTTCTCTCTCTGCTCCTCTTGAAAGAAAATGTTATTCATTACCCAAGGTTGAGTTTTCTGAGAACTATCCTGATCCAGCTGGTCAAAATGAACAGTATCCTGTTTTGGACTTTCACGGCACTTTATTAGCTCCTCTGCTATAAATATGATGGTAATTAGCGTTGTATTGCAGACAGCTGCACATACTCTGCCTCACCGTGAGAGTTCAGATTCCTGGAGGACGACCTTCAACGGGTATGGAGTTGAAATAGCTCTTGTTTATCGAGTGTGTGTGCGTGTTGCCCTGTTTGTAGATGTTTCCGGTGTTCGCATTTATTGTGACTGCGTCATGAAGTGTTGAAGAATCCCAACCGCTCTCCTTCTGTCCCCACAAACAAGCAAGCCTCAAATATCACACTCCGCGGTAACCCACCGCGACTGTATCAAAAGAAATAGTGCACATTAACATAAGAATATGTGTGAAAATGGTCTGGAAATTACAAAGCACAATACTTACACTAGTGGGCGTTACGCAGAGAACTTTAAGTACTGACCCCACAAAACCATGCTTACTTCTCTCTCTTCTCCAGCCATGGAAATTATTTTATTTCCTGAGGTTTCACAAACCGTTTTTCCTTCCTTCGTGGGTCAGCATACTACCTTAGTGCCTTTGCGATCAGGCCGCTGGTCAGGTTAACAAGACAAGAAACCTCTTGGACGAGACACCTGCTCTGGTCGGTCTGCAGCAAGGCGGAGAGGCAAAACCAGGTCCCATGTCCAAATACGCAGGTTGATGCTGCAGGCCCTTTCTTTACTGACTTGCTCTTTACATTAGCTTGGAACTGAAATAGGCCTGATACCTTCATTTTCTCTAAGGATACTGGTCTTGTTCATCCTGAGGATGTTGGAGGACTTCTGGACAGTTGTGGAGGTATTCCTGATTTACTTGGGGATTCAGAGGCCTGCTGTGGTACTTATAAAATATGTTCACAAATCTTTGGCACTCCTCCTTCAAAAGGTGGAGATTAATTCTTCTCCCCTCGAATACGGGCCTGAATTAGTAATTTGATCCTTATACACAGAATGTGGCAGAAGTGGTGATGAGTAACTTCTGAGGCTAGGTCCTAAAGGACAGTATTACTTCTGCCTTGATCGCTCTCCTTTGGGTCACCAGCCAGGTCACAAAGGTAACCTCTTAGCTCTTGGAGAGGTTATCACAGAACGGAACTGAGATCTCTTGCCGATAACCAGCACCAACTTGCCAGCCATGCAAGTGAACCACCTTAGAAGTGGGTGTCCCAGCCTCAGAGATCAAGCCCTCAGAGATGACTACAGCTCTGGCTGACATCATGATTACGGCCACTTGAGAGACCCTGGCTGAGCTGAGCCAGAACCTCTTCACTGGTGGTCTCTCCAATTCCTGATCCACAGGAAATCCAAGATAATAGATGATCATTTTTATTTTAAGCCACTAAGTTTTGGGGTACTTTATTACCTAGCTACCTTTAAACTAACACAGAATTTGGTATCTGGAAGTTCTGCCATAACAAACAACTAAAAACGTGGGTTTGGCTTTGGAATTGCTCAGCCTGTAGAAGCTGGATGGACATTGGGGAGAGTTTTCGTGAAAGCTTCAAATGCTTGGAAGAGATTGTTCATAGAAGCCTGATGGCTTTTGACAAGACTGCAAGTGAGAGCTTAAAGGAAAGTGAGGAAAATATTATTAGAAACGGGAAGTGACGTATTCTTATTTTGTAGTAGCATAAAGTTTAGCAACACTGGTGAAAATAGCATGAAAGTAGAAAATGGAGCTAATGAATTGGAGAATCAAGCTAATTTCTAGGCACGTTATTAAAGCGGTTACCTGTCTTCTACTTGCTGTTTACAGTAAAATGCAAGGAAAATGAGATAAACTGAAGGAAGATCTATGAAGCATAAAGGAGACAGGAATTTTTCATTTTAGAAATCCCAGACCCTTGAGATAGCAAATGATACTAAAGCTAAGAATGATTCTAGGGCTAAGATCAAACCCAGACCACTCCCAGGAAAACATGATATGAAGCGGTAGCCAAAGACGTGACCATAAACTCCTTTGTTAAGACTGCAGAAATATCAAATATGTACCTCAGGACCATTCAGAAACTAAGTTTCTGAAAAGCTTAAAATTCTTGTTCCTCATCAGTCTCAGAAGAAGCCCGAGGTAGAGAAAGGCTTATCTCACAAGACCTCCGTGGTTGTGACTTCGGTCTAATGGAGCGAATACCGACAGGAATCGTAGGAGACCCACAAAGTTTTTAAGGGAATTTTATTAGCAAAAACATTGTTTGCCTGAACTATAAGGGACAGAAAGAGTAGAATTGAAAAGAGGCCTTCGGAACCCCCGAAGTTCTACAAACAAGAAATAGAAAACAATCCAGTTGAAAACACAAGCTGCCTTTTATGGAAAATAAAGAATTATTCAGAGGAAAAATCTAGAGGGTTGGAGCGCAGAGCCACGAGCTATGGAGAATCACTCCCAGGCCTTGACTCCTAATCAAGGAACTGTCAGCATGTGCTCTGCTAGATTTCAGAATTTCCATGGACCAGTGACTCCTGTGCGTCCTCTGTTTTACCATTTTTAAAACAGAGTATTTATACTGAATACCCAGTCTTATCTCATGATATTATACAGGTGTGTGGCACAGATAATTATCCCTTCAGTTGACAGGCCTTCAGATACACTCAAGGAACCACATCTGTGAAGCTTCATTTGCAACAAGATTTGATTTAGCCAGTACTTGAGTCCAGTTGCAGCTGTAAGAAATGAGATTTGTGGGCAGTTTTGGAGGAGGTGTGTATATTCTGCATGTGCGAGGAAGGTTAATAATTTGTTTTTGGAGGGTGGACTCTTGTGGTTTTATAATACATCCAAAAACTCTTTGGTGTTCCTCCTTTCAAATGGCAGAGCCCAAATTTTCATCCCTAGGATATGGTTCAGACTTCGCAACTTAGTTCTAACAAATAGAATGTCACAGAAGTGACAACTTGTACCTTTTGATGCGAGAACATGAACGGCAATGTTACTTCCTCCTTGATCTCTTTCTCAGACCGCTTGCTCCGTGAGAAGCCAGGCATTGTGTGGGGAAGACATCCAGGCAGAGACTGCGGGGAGGGCTACAAAAGAGAAACCGAGGCTGCTTGCCCACAGCCAGCACCAGCGCACCAGCCGTGAGCGCAAGCCACCCGCCCCAGAAGCAGATCTTTCAGACCTAGCCAGACCTTTAAATAACTGCACCACGGGCCAACATTTAGATTGCAGCCTTGCAAGAAGCCCTGAGTCAGAACCGCTCAGATAAGCCACTCCCAAATTCCCAGCCAACAGTAGTAGTTATTTACTGAATTGCATAACCAATTCTCCCCAAACTTAGTGGCTTCGAGAATTCAACATTTATTTTCTCAGTTTCCTTGAAGCTGGGATCCATGAGGACGTTCGCTCGATGTTCCTGGCCCAAGGTCTCTCACAAGGTCACAGTCAAGGTGTTGACTGGGCTGGAAGGTTCCCTCACGTGGCTGTTAGGGAGGCCTCAGTGCCTCACTGACCATTGGCAGGAAGACTGCATGTTTCCTCCAGTGGACCTCTCCAGGGGCCACTTGATGTCCTTATAGCATGGCGGCCGGCTTGCCTAAAATTGAGTGATTCACGAGAGAGTGCTATGTGGGCACCGCGGTGTCCTTTATGACCTGGCCTTGGAAGTCACACGTTGTCCTTTACACAATATCCTATTGGTTGCACAGGTAACCATTCACAGTAGAAGAGGACCATACAAGAACGTGAAAACCAAGATGTGGGAATCCCTGTGGGCCATCTTAGAAGCTGGCTGCCACAGTGAGATAGCAAGTGGTTGCTATTAATTCCACTGAGTTTGGGGCTAATTTATTATGCAGCGAGAGTTAACTAACATACGCACAGACCGATATGGAATATTTTGGTTAGTCCTGATGATCCTAAGTGAGGGTGTCTGTGCTGCCTGTCCCCTCTGTCCACGAAGTACGGGAGCTGGCACAGACAAGGAGGCACATGCTTGCTCCTGTTTTAATAAAACTCTCTGGTTGGAGTGGTGTCCTGGAGACCTCAGAATCTCTGGAATCGGCTTGACATCCCAGCAGCTGGTGCCTGGGCATCAATCCTGGCAATTCATTAGCCAGTTTTATTGACCTGTTTTCTAATTTTGTGTAAGTCAGGTTTTACAGTTTTACCTAAGTTCCAATCTTGGGTTCTAAAACCTTTGCATTCCTTCTGGTCAACAAACGTCATATGCCTCTAGAACAAGCTTTTTACACCATGCCTTTTCAAATATAAAAGATCCTGGGTTTGTTTCCTATCCGGGCTTTTTCCAGAACACTATAATGTAAATCAGTCTCCCCAGGTAGAACGCAGAAGTAGGGAAGATCAGGGAGGACAGCGTGTTGTTTCCAACAAGGTGGAAGATTCGTCTGAAGTGACAGAAATCCTGGGTAATGACGAATCTCTGAGGATTCGTGTGTCACAGCAAACTAGCTGGCTGGTGTGTGCAATTGAACTACAGCTTAATATCAATTCTTACACTCCCTTTTGAATTGAAAATGAGGCAATTAAAAGTTACTAAATCCCTGGTTTTCAGTTGCTTCTGTTCCCCTTGGGTTTGCCATAGCCCAGTTTTGTGGCTCTTATTTTGAGAAGCCCTGTCTTGCAAATTTGAAAGTTCATAGACTCTATTTTGAAATGGGCTTCATTCCAGAAATACGTTTTACTTTATTATTCTCCATGCCTTCTGGGGATGCCTTGACAAACATGGCAAAAACCAAAGACTTGCTGAAGTCTAATCTTTTTTCTGGGTCATATGATTCTTTTCAGTTTTCATCTGGAGAGGGTTTTCTGTTAACAACAGGTTTGGCTGGCAGAGAACATCTTGTTGCCTTAACATTGACAGTGAGTGGAATTTCAGTGCACTGTGGTTATTTGCTTAACACAATAGAAGTTGGTGCAGACTGAACTTGCAAGTGTCAAAGAGACTGTGTGGGAAAATCTTTATTACTGCAACTGAATCAAACACTTCTGAATGCAGAAACGCTGACAAGATTGTAACGAACAGTTTGGCCAACTTCAGTTCACATCCAAAGATTAAACTGGATGGAAAAGATCCCTATGAAGAAATGGTTAAACGTTGAAAACAGCTGGGATCTGCAAACTCAGAAGAAAAAAAACCCAGAAGAGTCAGTGAAAGGAAACATTAGAAACACAAAACAATATGCAATTAATAATACCTGTCTCAGAGGCAGGTTTGTTACAAGGTGGAAACCACGAAAGGACAAATGATCAAAGGAGATGCTCAAGTCCTCAAACTCATTACTCACACACACGCATCCTGAAGCGTAAAGCAAACAGTGATTAGATTACACAGAGATGTTTTATCTTCAGATATTTTTAAGCTTGTGGCTCTGTTGGGTAAACGGTTTCCAAGTGGATATGAATTTCGTTGAGCCTGAAGTGTCTGAGTTTATTGGCTAGACTTAGCTTTTCAGATGGGACTTGAATAAACCACCACCCTACGTCATGCCGGGTTCCAACCCAGGAAGGTTTATGAGGTTACAAAGTCAAGAGCAAGACCTGGACAAGGAGCCAGGAAGCAGGGGGTCTGGGCTGCCCCACCAATTTGGGACCCGTCCGTTTAATACCATGAGTCTCAATCTCCTTATTGATAAAACCCAAGTCGCAGTTCCTGTCTGCTCCGCAAGGTTATTGAGAGGTATCAAAGGTAATTAGACACGCACCCCCCCACACAAAAGTACTTTACAATCCATCTGTTTTTTACTACTCCAGTCAACGAAGGGAAGCTTTCTGGAGGTCCCAGGGCTGTGGGATTTGGGCAGGTGGCCACTCTGCAGGAGAAGGAGTTGGTGTAGGGGATAGCACACTGTAACTGATCAAAATGAAAACAGACATCATAAGTTCTAATACCTAAGGTAAATACTATTGTTGTCCTCATTACTTAAGTGGCATCATGATGTCATTATGTCCAATGATGTCACTTGCCTTCAGGAAAGCAGGGAGAAAGGCTGAATCCCGAGTGTACGAGTCATATTCCCAAGAATTCCTGAAAAATTCGTTGATTCCTTACATCTCAATCCGGCCCATGTGAATCTCTATTTTGGCTAGTCCATCTGTGACCAGAGTGTAATGAAATATTCTGTATGGAGAAGGGATAGAGTATCTTTTTAAGCATTAGGAAACACAGAAACGTCTTCTAAACACAAAGGATGTCCTGGTTATTTTTGGAGATTGTGCTAATATCTGCTGCCTGCCACTGGAACAACGTGTTTGCATTGAAGACGCTATAGGACAACCATGTTGGGAAGGTCATATCTTTGACCTCAAGGGGTTTACTCGCTAGTTCAGTAGTTTTGGCTAACACCGAGGATGAGCAGGTAATCACCAAGCTCTCTGTGACATGTTCTGCTCCAGAAATGCAATACTAGTTGAGGGAAATCCAGTTCCCTGAGTTATAATAGCTAGGGAAGCCTCAACCCAAAGGGAAGAAACATGTGCATTTGAAGTCCTATAATTGAGGGACAGACAGAAGACTGACCAAAGTAGCCTGTGTCCAAGGGAGAACACCTGAAAGTAAAGAAGGAAGGACCATAAAAAGGACTCAGAAGAGTTGGACCCAGTTGATCACTAGGCAGCCGAGACTGGCAGGAAACTCAGGGTCTTTGGAGTCAGGTAGAGCTACACTCAGATCCTCTTCCTGTTTCTTCTTTGCCCTGGGCAGGTGACATCAGATCGATAAGCCTCGGGTTTCACGTCTATAGCAAAGCATGCTCTGTGGGCTTTCTGTTCAGCTTGGCACATAACGGGCAGCTCCACTAGAGGAGGCAGGGACTGTTGCCTCATTTTGCAAGTGAGAAAAATAAAGCCAAAAATCCAATTGTCGTGAAATTCAGTGGCAATCTGTTCAACCACTGTCTTTAAATTGATGGCCTAAAAGTCCCAGATGTGTGATGTGTGATACTCTTTCCTCTAGTAATGCCAAGCTGACTTTGCATCAGAAAGAACATTTATGAAAATCTCAGCTAGCTGTCTGTCTTTTGAGGGACTCAGTTTGGGCTTAGAGAATTGGGGGAAAATGTCACAAATTTTTAATTTATAAAGTAATACTCAAAGTATTTGTGATCTTTAGAAAATGGAATTTAATGCTTATGAGTTTATTCTTTTAACCACTGGCAGTAAACACTAGTTAAAATAATGAAATTTGAAATTATAACTTATTGCCATGTTCTAATGTCCAGAAATTGAAAGAAAATTCCAGAAGGATAAATAAAAAGTAAAAAAATTTTAAAGTAAGATAAATAAAATGTCTTTTATTGCCCTGTTTCCTATTGATATTGAAGAGAGTTCAGCTACAAAGGAGAATCACCTTAACTTTTTATAAAAATATAGAGATATATATATATTTAAATCTTAGACTTCAGTGGATCTACAGATAACCCAGCCAACATTTTAAAACATGAGAGATATAGTGCAAACATCAAAATACATTGGGTCAAATTAGATTAAGCCACATTTGATCTTGTCAATAAAAATACATTCAAAAATTTTACACTAGTAAAATACATTTACTAGAGCTATCCAGTAAAAAAAAAAAAAAAAAAAATCAGTGTTGCAGCAATGAAAATGTTTTCAAATAAGAGGCTCCCTGTCTCTTTGGAAAGAGATTTTTTTTTAAAACCAAATTGCTTATTTTTAGTGCAAAGTTTATTTTTTTTTCTTTTTTATTTTTTTGTGGTACGCGGGCCTCTCACTATTGTGGTCTCTCCCGTTGCAGAGCACAGGCTCTGGACGTGCAGGCTCAGTGACCATGGCTCACGGGCCCAGCCGCTCCGCGGCATGTGGGATCCTCCCAGACCGGGGCACGAACCCGCGTCCCCTGCATCAGCAGGCGGATTCTCAACCACTGCACCACCAGGGAAGCCCCAAAGTTTATTTTTGATGAGCACACTTGTCTTGAAACAAAAGGAATGTTCTCAAGGAAGAAATGTTGTCGAGCTTCACAAGGGGAAAATCCAAGCTCATTTCTTTCCTCTTTCCCCCTATTACAAAAAAATTAACATTTTCTTAACTAGCTTATTTTTTGGCACACAGAACACTCTCAGTTTCTTCTCTTTTCATTGTGTTTGTTAGTTGACAGGACCTCCAGGTAAAAGAAATGTTTTTAATAAAATATATTCCCTCACCCGGTGTGGCATGGAAGGTAACTGAGCAAGAATAAAGCTGTTCATGCTGGCTCCTTGGAGATATATAAGATGTTCCCTGTAATCTTTTTGATCGTCCCTGAATTGCTGATTGCATCTCTTTTCTCTCCCAGGCACAAAAGGGAAGCTTAATATATTTATATATGTACATACAAGAATACACAGCCTGTATTAGGCATGCTCATTTGCTTTCTTTTTTTACCTCTCTCTGTTTCTGCCTTTCTTCTCACTGTGAGCTGAAAAATGGAAGCAATTTGCCGGAGCCATTCCTAAAGCTCAGCTATCCGGCATCCTGAGTTTTATAATTGCTGTGATATTTCACCCATGCCAGCTGAGATGAGTGAAAACTGTTCCTGAGCTATAGTGGGAGTGCTGGTATGCTGACATGTCTTGGGCAGCAACCTATAAATATTTGTGTTCCATTTCTCCTCGCACACAGAGGAACTACTCCTGCAATCATGCAGGAGTGCGTGGGTTTGAGGTTAGGATCCTCTGCCTCCTCTGTGACCTGAGACCTGAGTGGTCACTGTTGAAACTGCTCTTGAGACAAAGAGAGCATCTTAGATAATAACCCTTCATCCCCTCTACAGCTCTGTATAGAAATCCACACTGTATGTGAAGATACTTGGCCCCTGTTATAAAAATTAAGCATCCAAATAAGCCATCAATTTTAGGATAACAAGTTGGTCTGTGTGTGTATGTTATTTTTAACGTTATACTTAAAGTCCCTTCTCTCTTAGAGCAGTGTCTGAATTGGTGATTAGATGGGAATTCTACCGTCTTTCTCACACTTGCCCAGACCATGGTTGTTCCACAGCCCGTTGCATGCCTTTCCCCAGGACAAATTTATTTCCGTCTAACTTCCAGATGGATGATTCCCTTCACTGTTTAATTAATACACTGACAACTTCCCCTCGATTGCATTTTACTCCATAGATCCATTACTGCCCCATTGTCACTCTGTCATATGTAAATATATTTAATCAAAAGAGAATTACCTCTCCATCATTTATAGTGTTGATCACATGAGAGCTGGAATCAAAGGTGACAGAGCATGGGGTGTTCATTTATCAACCCCTAACCTAAATCATTCCCCAGATCTCCCTTTCTGGTTCCTGGCATTTTGTCATACTTTGTGTCTCTAGGGCTCAAGAAAGTTCTGGATACCTTCATCCCCTATTGTATGTTGCATATTCTTTGCTCAGGTAATGAAGAACTGACAGTAACTACAAAAACACCAAGCTCTAGGTTCACCTGTACTTTCAAGTCATTTGTACCAGTTTGATGTCAGATAGTTCCATTCATCCATGTCACCCATGACAGGTGCCTTGTTGGAGCTCGTCCGTGACAGGTGTCTTGTTGGAATAAAGAGAACAAGGCAGAGATGAGTAAGATATGGCTCCTGCTTCAAGAAGCTCAGAGTCTGAAAGAGGACCAGGAAACACAACCCCTGTGCTGCTGGCTTGTTGGACAGCAGGCTCCTCAGTCCCACTAGGAGTTCCTTGGGTACCGCTGGGCTTTCGGGGATACTCACGTGCTCCCCTCCGGCCTGTGTTATCACAGCATCTTCTCTTCCTGGTCTCTGGTCTGCAGACCAGATGCTCAGGGCTCAGGTGTTACTGGAAGCCCTGACGGAACACACCTGAACAAAATGAGGACATTCATTTCTGCTTCCAAATGTGGGCGCCTCCACCTGAGGGATGTAGGTGTGGTCATCCGTGCAGCAGACGGAAAGGCCAAGAGAACAGCTCACACACACAAGTGCCCTGCAGGAAAAATATGAATTATTGCACTTCAAACTATACTCAGCAGTGTAATAAATTTATAATACTAATAAGAGATTGAAGAGACATTTTATATATATATATATATATATATATATATATATTTGGTCTATGTTACCGTAAAATGTCAGTTCTTTGATATTTATTTACTATTTTTTTAATAGATCTTTATTGGAGTATAGTTGCTTTACAGTGGTGTGTTAGTTTCTGCTTTATAACAAAGTGAATCAGCTATACGTATACATATATCCCCATATCCCCTCCCTCTTGCGTCTCCCTCCCTCCCACCCTCCCTATCCCACCCCTCTAGGTGGTCACAAAGCACCGAGCTGATCTCCCTGTGCTGTGCGGCTGCTTCCCACTAGCTATCCATACTACATTTGGTAGTGTATATATGTCGCAATGCTACTCTCACTTTGCCCCAATTTCCCCCTCCCACCCCATGTCCTCAAGTCCATTCTCTATGTCTACATCTTTATTCCTGCCCTGCAACTAGGTTCATCAGTACCATTTTTGGGGTTTTTTTAAGATTCCATATATATGCTTTAGCATACGGTATTTGTTTTTCTCTTTCTGACATACTTCACTCTGTATGACAGACTCTAGGTCCATCCACCTCACTACAAATAACTCAATTTCATTTCATTTTATGGCTGAGTAATATTCCATTGTATATATGTGCCACGTCTTCTTTATCCATTCATCTGTCGATGGACATTTAGGTTGCTTCCATGTCCTGGCTATTGTAAATAGTGCTGCAGTGAACACTGTGGTACATGACTCTTTTTGAATGATGGTTTTCTCAGGGTATATGCCCAGTAGTAGGCTTGCTGGGTCGTATGGTAGTTCTATTTTTAGTTTTTTAAGGAACCTCCATACTGTTCTCCATAGTGGCTGTATCAATTTACATTCCCACCAACAGTGCAATAGGGTTCCCTTTTAACCACACCCTTTCCAGCATTTATTGTTTCTAGATTTTTTGATAATGGGCCTTCTGACTGGCGTGAGGTGATACCTCATTGTAGTTTTGATTTGCATTTCTCTAATAATTAGTGATGTTGAGCATCTTTTCATGTGCCTCTTGGCCATCTGTATGTCTTCCTTGGTGAAATGTCTGTTTAGGTCTTCCACCCATTTTTTAATTGGATTGGTTTTTTTTTGATATTGAGCTCCAAGAACTATTTGTATATTTTGGAGATTAATCCTTTGTTGTTTCATTTGCAAATATTTTCTCCCATTCTGAGGGTTGTCTTTTCATCTTGTTTATAGTTTCCTTTGGTGTGCAAAACCTTTTAAGTTTAATTAAGTCCCATTTGTTTATTTTTGTTTTTATTTCCGTTACTCTAGGAGGTGGGTCAAAAAAGATCTTACTGTGGTTTATGTCCAAGAGTGTTTTTCCTATGTTTTCCTCTAAGAGTGTTACAGTGTCTGGTCTTACATTTAGGTCTTCAATCCATTTGGAGTTTATTTTTGTGTATGGTGTTAGGTAGTGTTCTAATTTCATTCTTTAACATGTAGCTGTCCAGTTTTCCAGGCACCACTTACTGAAGAGGCTGTCTTTTCTCCATTGTATGTTCTTGCCTCCTTTGTCATAAATTAGCTGACCATACGTGCAGGGGTTTATCTCTGGGCTTTCTATCCTGTTCCATTGATCTATATTTCTGTTTTTGTGCCAGTACCATACTGTCCTGCTTACTGTAGCTTTGTGGTATAGTTTCAACTCGGGGAGCCTGATTCCTCCCAACTCCATTTTTCTTTCTCAAGATTGCTTTGGCTATTCGGGGTCTTTTGTGTTTCCATACAAATTGTGAAATTTTTTGTTCTAATTCTGTGAAGAATGCCATTGGTAGTTTAATAGGGATTGCATTGAATCTTTAGATTGCTTTGGGCAGTATAGTCATTTTCACAATGTTGGTTCTTCCAATCCAAGAGCATGGTATATTTCTCCATCTGTTTATGTCATCTTTGATTTCTTTCATCAGTGTTTTATAGTTTTCTGAGTACAAGTCTTTTGCCTCCTTAGGAAGGATTATTCCTAGGTATTTTATTCTTTTTGTTGAGATGATAAATGGGATTGTTTGCTTAATTTCTCTTTCTGATTTTTCATTGTTGGTAGGAATGCCAGAGATTTCTGTGCATTAATTTTGTAACCTGCAACCTTACCAAATGCACTGGTTAGTTCTAGTAGTTTTCTGGTGACATCTTTAGGATTCTCTATGTAGAGTATCATGTCATCTGCAAACAGTGACAGTTTTACTTCTTCTTTTCCAGTTTGTATTCCTTTTATTTCTTTTTTTTCTCTGATTGCCGTGGCTAGGACTTCCAAAACTATGTTGAATAACAGTGGCGAGAGTGGACATTCTTGTCTTGTTCCTGATCTTAGTGGAAATGCTTTCAGTTTTTCACCATTGAGTATGATGCTTGCTGTGGGTTTGTCATACATGGCCTTTATTATGTTGAGGTAGATTCCCTCTATGCTCATTTTCTGGAGAGTTTTTTTCATAAATGGGTGTTGAATTTTGTCAAAAGTTTTTTCTGCATCTGTTGAGATGATCATAAGGTTTTTATTCCTTAATTTGTTAATGTGGTGTATCACATTGATTGATTTGCATATATTGAAGAATACTTGCATCCCTGGAATAAATCCCACTTGATCATGTGGTATGATCCTTTTAATGTGTTGTTGGATTCTGTTTGCTAGTATTTTGTTCAGGATTTTTGCATTTATGTTCACCAGTGATATTTGTCTATAGTTGTCTTTCTTTGTGATATCTCTTTCTGGTTTTGGTATCAGGGTGATGGTGGCCTCATAGAATGAGTTTGGACTGTTTCTTCCTCTGCAATTTTTTGGAAGAGTTTGAGAAGGATCAGTGTTAGCTCTTCTCTAAATGTTTGATAGAATTTTCCTGTGAAGCCGTCTGGCCCTGGACTTTATTTTTTTTTTGCGGTACGCGGGCCTCTCACTGTTGTGGCCTCTCCCTTTGCGGAGCACAGGCTCCAGACGCGCAGGCTCAGCGGCCATGGCTCACGGGCCCAGCCGCTCCGCGGCATGTGGGATCTTCCCAGACCGGGGCACGAACCCGCGTCCCCTGCATCGGCAGGCAGATTCTCAACCACTGCGCCACCAGGGAAGCCCTGGTCCTGGACTTCTGTTTGTTGGATGATTTTTAATTATGGTTTCAATTTCATTGTTTGTGATAGGTCTGTTTATATTTTCTAATACTTCCTGGTTCAGTCTTGGAAAATTGTACCTTTCCAAGAATTTGTCCACTTCTTCGTGGCTATCCATTTTATTGGCATATAGTTGTTTGTAGTAGTCTCTTATAATCCTTTGTATTTCTGCAGTGTCAGTTGTGATTTCTTCTTTTTCATTTCTGATTTTATTGATTTGAGACCTCTCCCTTTTTTTCTTGATGAGTCTGGCTAAGGGTTTGTCAATTTTGTTTATCTTTGCAAAGAACCAGCTTTTAGTTTTATTGATCTTTGCTATTGTTTTTTTTTTTGTATTTCATTTATTTCTGCTCTGATCTTTATGATTTCTTTCCTTCTACTGACTTTAGGTTTTCTTTGTTCTTCTCTCTCTAGTTGTTTTAAGTGTAGGGTTAGATTGTTTATTTGAGATTTTTCTTGTTTCTTGAGGTGAGATTGAATTGCTATAAACTTCCCTCTTAGAACTGCTTTTGCTGCATCCCATAGGTTTTGGATCATCGTGTTTTCATTATCATTTGCTTCTATGTGTTTTTTAATTTATTCTTTGTTTTCTTCAATGCTCTCTTGGTTATTTAGTAGTGCACTGTTTAGCCTCCATGTATTTGTGTTTTTTACAGTTTTTTTTTTTCTGTAATTGATTTCCAATCTCATAGTGTTGTGGTCAGAAAAGATGCTTGATATGATTTCAGTTTTCTTAAATTTTCCGAGGCTTGATTTGTGACCAAAGATGTGCTCTATCCTGGAGAATGTTCCATGTGCACTTGAGAAGAAAGTGTGTTCTGCCACTTTTGGGTGGAATGTTCTATAAACATTAATTAAATCTATCTTGTCTATTGTGTCATTTAAAGCTGTGTTTCCTTATTTATCTTCTGTTTGGATGGTCTGTCCATTGGTGTAAGTGGGGTGTTAAAGTCCCCCACTATTATTGTGTTACTGTTGATTTCTCCTTTCATGGTTGTTAGCCTTTGCCTTATGTATTGAGGTGCTCCTATGTTGGGTGCATAAACATTTACAATTGTTTTATCTTCTTCTTGGATTGAGCCTTTGTTCATTATTTAGTGTCCTTATCTCTTGTAACAGTCTTTATTTTAAAGTCTATTTTATCTGATATGGGTGGAATGTTCTATAAACATTAATTAAATCTATCTTGTCTATTGTGTCATTTAAAGCTGTGTTTCCTTATTTATCTTCTGTTTGGATGGTCTGTCCATTGGTGTAAGTGGGGTGTTAAAGTCCCCCACTATTATTGTGTTACTGTTGATTTCTCCTTTCATGGTTGTTAGCCTTTGCCTTATGTATTGAGGTGCTCCTATGTTGGGTGCATAAACATTTACAATTGTTTTATCTTCTTCTTGGATTGAGCCTTTGTTCATTATTTAGTGTCCTTATCTCTTGTAACAGTCTTTATTTTAAAGTCTATTTTATCTGATATGAGTATTGCTACTCCAGCTTTCTTTTGATTTCCATTTGCATGGAATATCTTTTTCCATCCCTTCACTTTCAGTCTGTATGTGTCCCTAGGTCTGAAGTGGGTCTCTTGTAGACAGCATATATAT
>NC_041226.1:76637906-76648668 GCF_002837175.3 Physeter macrocephalus
ACTTTCAGTCTGTATGTGTCCCTAGGTCTGAAGTGGGTCTCTTGTAGACAGTGTATATACGGGTCTTGTTTTTGGATCCATTCAGCCAGTCTGTGTCTTTTGGTTGGGGCATTTAATCCATTTACATTCAAGGTTATTATCCATATGTATGTTCCTATTACCATTTTCTTAGCTGTTTTGGGTTTGTTTTTGTAGGTGTTTTTCTTCTCTTGTGTTTCCTGCCTAGAGAAGTTTCTTTAGCATTTGTTGTAAATCTGGTTTGGTAGTGCTGAATTCTCTTATCTTTTGCTTGTCTGAAAAGCTTTTGATTTCTCCCTCGAATCTGAATAAGAGCCTTGCTGGGTAGAGTAATCTTGATTGTAGGTTTTTCTCTTTCATCACTCTAAGTATATCCTGCCACTCCCTTCTGGCCTGCAGAGTTTCTGCTGAAAAATCAGCGGATAACTTTATGGGGATTCCTTTTTATGTTATTTTTTTGTTTTTCCCTTGCCGCTTTTAATATTTTTTCATTGAATTTAATTTTTGTTAGTTTGATTAATATGTGTCTTGGTGTGTTCTTCTTCTTGGACCCCTATAATTTGAATGTTGGTGCATTTAGTGTTGTCCCAGAAGTCTCTGAGATTGTCTTCAATTCTTTTCATTCTTTTTTCTTTATTCTGCTTCTCAGCAGTTATTTCCACCATTTTGTCTTCCAGCTCACTTATTCATTCTTCTGCCTCCGTTATTCTGTTATTGATTCCTCCTAGTGTATTTTTCATTTCAGTTATTATTTTGTTCACTTCTGTTTGTTTGTTCTTTAGTTCTTCTAGTTCTTTGTTCTTTACTATCATTACTCTGAATTCTTTTTCAGGTAGATTGCCTATTTCCTCTTCATTTATTTGGTCTTATAGGTTTTTACCTTGCTCCTTCATCTGTGACATTTTTTTTGCAGTCTCTTTTTTTTTTTTTTTTTTTTTTTTTTTTAATGACTGGGTTTGTGTTCCTATCTTACTGGTTGTTTGGCTTGAGGCTTCCAACACTGGAGTTTGTAGGCTGTTGGGTAGAGCTGGGTCTTGGGGCTGAGATGAGGACCTCTGTGAGACCTCACTCTAATAAATATTCCCTGGGGTCTGAGGTTCTCTATCAGTCCAGTGGTTTGGACTTGGAGCTCCCACGGCAGGAGCTTCCTACCGATCCCTGGCTCATGAATCAAGATCCTGCAAGCCCTGTGGGGTGGCAAAAAAAAAAGAGAGAACAATGATAAAGTAAAAAATAAAATTAGACTAGGAAACTAACAGATATATTAGGAGGGAAAAGAAAAAAAAAAAACGGGGAAAAGGCCTTTGCTGTGGAGGGCGGGGCCTAAGCAAGGGCGAGGTTTGGGCAGTGAGCGGGACATATGCTCAGGACCCACAGGGCTGGAAAAGGCCCTGGGGGCCGTGGGGGGTGGGGCTTAGGCTCAAGGAACAGAAGGGGCCCAGGTGTGGCCCCCACCCCTGGTCTCAGAGGGCAGGGGACCTCACCTGGGAGCCCAGCAGGCTTCCTGGGCTTGAGTGGGCAGGGCAAACCCCTCCTCTCCTCTCCTTCTCCTTTGATTGGGGGCCTGGGAGGTTCCCTCCCGCCTGCCTCTCCTGATCTTCCCGGCCCCCCTCCTATGCCCCCAAGGACCCACGTGGCCTGGAGTGGGGTTTGGAGGGCAGGGGATCGGCCTGGGAGCTCAGCAGGCTCCCCAGGCCGAGTGGGTGGGGCAAACGCCCTCTGCTTCTCTCCTCTCCTCCCAGAGGGCCCCTCCCGCCTGCCTCTCCTGATCTCCCCTGCTTCGAGGGCGTCCATCCTGTCTGGCCTCCACTTCTCCTCCCCGCTCAGTCCCCCCACGTCCTACTGGTTCACTTGGGGGTTCCTCCCGTCTCCTTGGGCTTCAGGGTCTTCCACCAGTGGATCGGAGACCTATATAGATTTATTATAATTATGGATGACCCTTGAACAATGCTTGGGGGAGGGTTAATCCGAGTATAATTTGTATTCAGCCCTTCGTATCTCTGCATCTGAGGATTCAACCAACCACAGATCATGTAGTACTGTAGTATTTACTATTGAAAAATATCCTTGTAGAAGTGAACCCAAGTAGTTCAAACCTGCGTTGTTCAAGGGTCAACTCTATTTACCCAATCCCTGTCGGTGGACATTTAGGTAGTTTCTTCATTTTAGTATTGTGATCATTTCTGAGGACGGCCATAATAAAGTACCCAAACTGGGTGGCTCAAAACAAGAGAAATTTATTCTCTCTCAGTTCAGGAGGCCAGAAGTCCAAAATCAAGGCATTGGCAGAGCTGTGCTCTCTCTGAAGTCTTCTAAGGAAGGATCCTTCCTTGCGTTTTCCTGTCTTCTGGTGGTTGGGGCAATTCTTGGTTTTCCTTGGCTTGTGGACACATCACTCCAATCTCTGTCTTCTTGTGTCTCTGTCTTTGTGTTTCTTCTGCTTTTCTCATAAGGACACCAATCTTATTGGATCAAGGGCCCACCCTACTCTAATATGACCTCATCTTAACTAACTGCCTCTGCAATGGCCCTATTTCCATTTTGAGGTTCTGGGAAAGACATGAATGTGGAAGGGGCGTGGGGAGGACCGTGTAAGTGTTATAAATAAAACTCCATGGAACAGTTAATAAACTTATCTGATTAATTCCTAAAAATGGAATTGATACCTTGAACTGTATGATATTTTCAAGGCTTGTAGTCCTTCTTTCCAGATTTTTCTCCTGAAAGTTTACATTCCCACAGAGTACTCTGCCTAGTTTTTCCACATGCTTGTCAACAATGGGTACTGTTATATTTGCTAAGATACTAGGTAAAAAAAAAAAAAAAAAAAAGATGTTTTATTGTTTTATTTTGAATTCTCTTGATCATTAGTAGGTTGAACATTAAAACAAAACACAACAGATTTATGGTCATTTGAATCCTTTTATGACTGACTTCCCATTTTGGTTCTTCGCTATTATCCTCTTATGGTATTCATCTTTTCTTAATATTTTAAAAAACTTTTTCATGTATTACAAGTATCAAACTTTTATCTGTCTTTTATGTTGCAAAAATATTTTCCATTTGTAATGATTATTGTTGTTTGTATTCGTAGTTTTTAAGAACTTTATTTTTGCCTCACAGTTTTTATGTTTTGCCCAATCAAGTGTGCTGGTCTTTCCTCCACAGCTCCCTTTCTCTAAAATTATAAGACCTCCCACTCCATAAGATTTTATAGGAGATTTTCTGGGTTTTGTTGGTAAAACATCCATCTCCCTTCAGGCCCTGTTTTCCCTACCTTGTTTTGATGCTCAAACACTGGAACATTCCACACTGATTGAGCCTCTTTCTTTTTTTTTCTTCTTTCTTTTTCTTCCTTTTTTTTTTTTTTTTTGCGGTATGTGGACCTCTCACTGTTGTGGCCTCTCCCCTTGCGGAGCACAGGCTCTGGACGTGCAGGCTCAGCGGCCATGGCTCACGGGCCCAGCCGCTCTGCGGCATGTGGGATCCTCCCGGACCGGGGCACGAACCCGTATCCCCTGCATCAGCAGGCGGACTCTCAACCACTGCGCCACCAGGGAAGCCCAGAGCCTCTTTCTTTTTAATTCCAGATGCCCTGTATCAGAAATTCTTCAAAATTTCTGGCCCACTGATGGGCCTATACTCTGCTTTCAGGATGTTGCAATTTTTTTCTTTCTTACTTTCCTATGTCTTCTGTCATTGCCATGGAATTTGGGGAAAGATTTGAACCTTACCATAGACTCGATTTGCCATCTGATAAACAGAGGCCAGTACTCTTTAAACAATAGGTATTAAAACAAAAGAAAATGCTTCTTGGCTAGGAAAATGGACACATATGGGAGTTGTAGATTTTACATGTGCCAAAGGAATTAAGTAAATTCATTTCTTTCCATTTGTATAGTTTTGGAATGTCTTGATGAGGCTTTACAAGTCTGGACTTATCTTTAAAAATAAAGCATAAACTTAATAAACACTTAGAAGATGAGGACAATATTACAGGTTTTCAGTTGTGAAACAGAAGCACTCCTTTAGTACTTAACGTAATAGTTGGTTTTTCATAAAGCGTACCAGTTCCCCATCTACTCCATCCTCTACTAAAAGTAGTTAACTGTCTACCAAAATGCTACATTCATGTGCTTTCATTATTAACCAGCTTAACTGCTCTGCAGCTCATGGTCAGAGGGTTTATAGGCTAAACTAAGCAATTTCTGCTTTTACTTTTATTGTCAATCTGATTATGTCACACCCTGCTTTCCTGCCTGTTTCTTCTGGCTTCCAAAGCTGCCAGCCCACTGAGCTTCCTTCAGTTCTCCTGACTTCTTCTGCCTCAAAACCTTCAAGCATGCAATTCCCTACACTTGGAATGAGCTTCATCCAGATAAATCCTATACATCCTTTACATCTAAGGGCTCTTTCCAGGGAACTCCTTCAGGGAAACCTTGCCGCATGCTCCCAGGCTCTGCTAGATAGTTCATTACTCACCATCATGCATTTTCCTCCTTTCCTCCATAGCATTTATCAAAGATGTGAAGAAATAAAAACGGGAATGCCAGTATATGAGCTCCAGGAAAACAGAGAACATTCAATACTATATTTTCAGCCTCTCAGAAAATGCCTATTGGGTCATGGAAATACAATAAATATTTTTTGAATGAGTGAGAGTAAGTCTAAGTGATTGAGAGGATACCTGTAAGTTTCTTGTGTGTGTGTATTGCATTCAAGAGTGGAGGAGGTGACTATGGTGATAGTCAAATGTGTCTTCTGCCTACGAAAGCTCACCTGGCCAACCAGGCCTCTGCCCAGTACAGTGGTCATTAGGAAGTCTTCTCTTCTCACACTCAAAGTACTCTTTTCCCTCTCTAAGAAGACTTGGAATGTTCCATATGTCCCAACACACATAATAAAAATAAACACTATGAAGCTGGTCTCCCAACATCCATACTGTGGTTTTCTCCATGGGTTCATCTTCACTTCAGTATGAGTGACACAACTAAAACACTTAAAGAATTGTAACTTCTTTAGCAAACCTTCAAACCTATAGAGGGCATGTCTGGGAGGTCCCCCAGCTTGGATTCCTCCTGTCCGTGCCCTGTGGCATGGTTACACTTCTTTCTGTATAAATGTGGACCGCTCACCAGGTAAGCAAGAAAAAAATCAAATTTCAAACTGTTATGAGTCACTTAGTGCTCTAGAAAGAATTCACTGGAAGTGTATCCACCCCACCAAAAGGGGCTGCTTTTATGCATTTTCTTCTTTATGTTTGCTCAAGTGTCATGTGCGTGATGATAACACATGTTGGGTGCTCTACGTCACCCATAACAAGAATCTGACCATGAAAATCGTCAAATGTTTCAAATCACGGCTCCCCTAACCCCCTCTGGAGAGCCAGCTATTAGGCTTTTACCAGCACAACACTGAACAACATATGAAAGCTTCCCCTCTTCAGAGAGCCATATGGTCTTCCACTCTGTGTTCTCAAAAAGCCGCACCAGTGCCTGCATTGCCTCTTTGCCCAAATTTCAGCTATTCTAGCTAAGTTTGCATCTCAACTGTGTCTTTCAATTTTTGGTGATCTGGGAACCCAAATTATCTCTTAAACGTGTATCTTTAACCTGATTCTTATTAAAATTGAGAAAAGAAACCTGGGGGGAGCTTCAGAAGACTCTTGGAGCTTGTGTCCTAATCCTGGTCCTGGCACTTCCTAGGTGTAGGGTCTGGAGCAAGTCACCGACCTCTTGGTGCCTCGGTTTCTTCATCTGTACAATGAGGATAACATTCCTTATCTTCCAGACCTTGCAAGGGTTAAATTATAGGGGTGTGTGTGTATGTGTGTGTGTGTGTTTGTGTGTGTGTGTATAGTTACAGGTATATATGAGTTAGAATAGTGTCTAGCTTATAGTTAGTGATTAATAAAAATTAATTATTATTCTTTGTCTTTTGAAATAGTTTTAGACCTACAGAAAAGCTGCAAAAATAGTATAGTCTCTGTGCATCTTCTTTTTTAAAATTTTTTAAAATTTATTTTATTTTTGGCTGCATTGGGTCTTTGTTGCTGCACGTGGGCTTTCTCTAGTTGCGGCGAGCGGGGGCTACTCTTCATTGCGGTGCGCGGGCTTCTCATTGCGGTGGATTTTCTTGTTGCGGAGCACGGGCTCTAGTTGTGTGGGCTTCAGTAGTTGTGGGACGTGGGCTAAGTAGTTGTGGCTCACGGGCTTAGTTGCTCCACGGCATGTGGGATCTTCCCTGACCAGGTCTTGAACCTGTGTCCCCTGCATCGGCAGGCAGTTCTTAACCACTGTGTCACCAGGGAAGCCCCTCTGTGCATCTTTCAATCAGCTCTTCCTAATGTCAACACCTTGCATAACCATAGCACATTTACTGAAACTGGGAAACAAACATTGTTACATTGCTATTAACTAATCTGCAGATGTTTTCTAAATTTCGGCAGTTCCCCTGATCTGGTTCTTTCCTCCATGAGCCCAAGTTGCATTTATTGTCACATCTCCTCTGTCCCCTCTAATGTGTTAGACACAAAAGCTTGGAGAAAAGTGGACTAACTCTGGCAGCCTTCTCCAAGAGGGGCCGTGAGAGTTGGATTGCACACAAAGAGAGCGGGGGCAGAGGACCTCTCCTGAGTGTGGAAAAGTGGACTTCTTCTGGCCTGCGTGCATATGTTCATAAAGGTCTAGATACTAGTGTGCCCAGAGATGGGGTCAGAAGATGTCGGTGCCTGGAAATCTGAGATAAGCTGCACCTTCCTTCAGAAATAGCCAAGGGAAGAATGTTAGAAAGGGCGTATCCAGTTGAATCAGATGTCAGTGTCAAGGACTGAAGGAGTGTTTGTATCTCACCTTGGGAAGGTGAGTTTGGTGCATTACCCCCCGCTCCCCGCCCCGGGTGGGTGAGTTAGCCTTCTTAAGTGTTTCATGGCTGTGCAAACCTGCTTGTTAAGTAAACCCTGATATCTTGGGCCCAATGGGCGTAAGTAAAGCCACCAATAAAATCTTTAATGAATGTTTCAGAAAATTCATGTGTGACTGTCTACATAGGACAGTGATGTGAGTGTTTGGGGCAACTGAGTGTGTAACGTATATTACTGAGGAGAAAAAAATAATTAGCTATGTATCCATCTATGGCTTATAATTTCTTTTCAACAGAAGCTAAATCCATCAGGCTCTATTTCCACTTTCTTTGTGTGTGTGTGTGTGTGTGTGTGTGTGTGTGTGTGTGTGGTATGCGGGCCTCTCTCTGCTGTGGCCCCTCCCGTTGCGGAGCACAGGCTCCGGACGCGCAGGCCCAGCGGCCACGGCTCACGGGCCCAGCCACTCCGCGGCACGTGGGATCCTCCCAGACCGGGGCGCGAACCCGGTTCCCCTGCATCGGCAGGCGGACGCGCAACCACTGCGCCACCAGGGAAGCCCCTATTTCCACTTTCTAGTTCACTTGAAAATAAACCAAGATGGCATCAACTTGGTCAGTGGTCACGCAATTCCTTACTCCAGTGGTTTGGTGATTTCCATTGTCTTTCCCCCTGCAATTCGATAAGTAAAAAACATTCCCATTTAAATGCTGGTGGACATACTCGTACGTATTAGCTTCTGGACAGCACAGCAATTAAGACACCATCTGTGTTTCTGTGTGATTTGCACACAGAAAACCCTGGAATTATCAGTTCTTCTTTTAAACATAAAGAGTGGGTTAGATACATTTATGCCAAAACTAAACATCGAAGTCCAAAATGAACAAAATATTTTGGTAAAATATGAGCCATCTTATGTCCAGTTCAAGTTGAACTCATACCCATTATACTTTTTCAAGGTGGGGGAAAGGGGTCTATTTAATGTTGGGATAGCTTTAACTTCCAGGTCCTGGAAGAAGTGCTAGGAGTGAAGTGTTTACCAGAAGAACTGAAATAACCAGGGGATAGACTTCCCCATCTCATCATGCTTCTAGCCTTGCATCTCAAGCCAATACTGCAATGGAAGGTTTGGTGTATTTTAGAGCACCTAAGGAACTGAGGATTCACTTTCATCCTCTTTCTTCCATGTGCACACAGGCAGGCATGCACACACGTACACATTGCAGGTGAATTCTGGCAAACGGAAGAGCAGAGTGCAGACTGAACAGGTAAAGCAAGAATTCCCCAGCTTCAGTTCATTCTTACGTACGTACAAGATTTCCGGCTAAATTCGGCAGCTCTGAAAGGGTTAGAATGTCTGGAGAAGATTCCAGGAAACATGTAAACTCGAATCTTTTATTTGTTCTGTACCTCCGAACTTCCTGCCCCTTACAGGTCTCCTCCATCACTACGCAGGACAGGGTTCCCTTCTTGCCTTGCGACCCTCCCATTACCACCTCACCAATTAAAAGTGAAAAATTGTGCTTCAACTGTGGAAAGGTTCCAGCTTCTAACGCAGGTAAACTGGAACCAAAGGCCCTCTTTGTTCATTTTTCTTTTCTCTGGGAAAGCTCCCTTTAAGGGTTGCAAGAATATAGCAAGCAACTATTCTAAAAGGATGTGCTTTGAGATTTTTAATTCATTTTAATCTTCCTTGTATTATGAAAGCTATACTTCTTTTTAAGGCTTTCAGACAACCAGCTTAATTTTCATATTGATTCTTTGGGGACAAAACAAAACTTAGTAGAAATTGAATGGAAAATGTCTCTTTTGTGGTGAAGCATCTGTGCTTGCATTTAATTATAATGCAGAGAAACGTTCCTTCCTAATTAAACATTTAAATGAAGACGGAGTATAAATAGAAATTTTAAGAAGCGAGTGAGCACAACATAGTTCATCCATCCCGACATGAAGGTTCTCATCAGTCCTTATTTTTTACTCTACCCAAAGCAGATGTGATTGTCCAGAGTTTTAAAAGTGTGTCTGCACATTTTGAAAAATTTTCAGTGCATACGATGATTACTAAATTAGCAATATTCTTCACTTGCACGGACTTATCAAGGAGGGGCCTCAAAGTGCTTTATTATCTAATTAAACCTCACAACATGCTACAATTTTATTAATATAGAAAGTGAGATACAGTAGAGTTGAGTGTCTGACTTTATTGTGTAAGATGGAAAAAGGTAAGAGAATATAAAGGAGTTTTGAAATAGAATACATTTTAGCCACTGGGTCATCCAGACTGCTACCCTCCCAGGAACACATATCTCTGTTTATTAGAAAATTTGGGAAAACATAAAAGTCAATTTAAACAGGGATACTCAGTTTTCACATTGATAAAATAAAAAATAACACCCTATTGAGTCATTAGATTAGGTCCTTACTATGAGACCTTATTTTTTCCTTTTTCTTTTCTTACTTTTATTCCCAGATACACCTTTCTGAGCCAGAGAGGGTGCTATCCTTCCTCTGGTTATCAGAGTGATTTTTGCTTTGCTCTAGGACAGGACATAAATATTAAATTTTATTTTTCTTCGGTACAAAGTTGTTCAGTATATGAAGCGCTGTGAGGCTGTGCTCTCGCAGGATGCCAGCTCATGACAATCCTTTGATTGGCTAGAGAACTTAGCGAGGTGCCAGGCATGCAGTAGGTGTTGGATAGATATTTACGAAAGAAAGGAAAAGCCCTACCCAGAAGCATTTAGGGGCCGTGGGAGAGCGTGTGACACCCCAAACAGAAGATAGTTATTCGTTACACCTCATGCTGGACGTGGCTAAGCATTTGGGGGAAAATCGCCAGTAGAACAGTGAGATGGAAATACACGCTGCAGGAACATGCCAAGCATTGATAGAAGACAATCAAGTCCACAACTGTATGTATGGATAAGACCTGAGTGTGTGTATCAGTTAGCACTATTGTTTACTAAAATCTCAGTGGTCTAAAATAATAATCGTTTGTTACTGTTCATGAATCCACAAGCCACCTGGGCGGTGCTTCTGGGCCGGCTGGCCTCTCCTGCTTGTTTGAGGGTTGGCTGGCTGTAAGCTGGTTCCAAATAGCCTGGGCTGAGGAACATAGGCTCTTCTCTTCGTGGTCCCTCAGCCTCTAACAGGCACATCCAGGCTGCTGAGACAGAGAAAGAACAGAAACACACATGGCTCCTTGACACTGGCACACCATCACTTGGGTTACACTCCTCTGGCCAAAGCAGCAAGGTGGGCCCAGAAGAAAGGTGGAGAAAGCGAGTTCAACTCTTTACAGGCGGTGAAGGACCTGGTACAGGGAAGCCATTAATTAGGGCCATCAGTGGAATCCCTTTCCCACATCAAGTGACTGTCTGATTGGCATTTCAAGTCAATGCAGAGAGACCTGTATGTACAGTGGGGAAAACGACTGAACATCTAGCCCTAAATAAATAAAAACTATAGGGGAACATAAAAAATAATATTATCTTTATAAACTTGAGATGGAGAAGGTCTTCTTAAGATGACACAAATCTTAGAATTTTTTTTTTTTTTTTTTTTTTTTGCTGTATGTACAGTGGGGAAAACGACTGAACATCTAGCCCTAAATAAATAAAAACTATAGGGGAACATAAAAAATAATATTATCTTTATAAACTTGAGATGGAGAAGGTCTTCTTAAGATGACACAAATCTTAGAATTTTTTTTTTTTTTTTTTTTTTTTTTGGCACGCGGGCCTCTCAGTGTTGTGGCCTCTCCCGTTGCGGAGCACAGGCTCCGGAGGCGCATGCTCAGCGGCCATGGCTCACGGGCCCAGCCGCTCCGCGGCATGTGGGATCCTCCCGGACCGGGGCGCGAACCCGGTTCCCCTGCATCGGCAG
>NC_041226.1:76649752-76751092 GCF_002837175.3 Physeter macrocephalus
AGGCGCATGCTCAGCGGCCATGGCTCACGGGCCCAGCCGCTCCGCGGCATGTGGGATCCTCCCGGACCGGGGCGCGAACCCGGTTCCCCTGCATCGGCAGTCGGACGCGCAACCACTGCGCCACCAGGGAAGCCCAAATCTTAGAATTTTTACCAGAGAAGATAGAGTTGTTACATAGAAAGTTAAAACTTCCATATTAAATATATGACAGCATAAAAAAAGTTAAAAGATAAACTTCGAAATTGGCAAAAATGTCCAAACTACAGCCATAAAATATATTTAATAGTTAAAGAACTTTTAAAATCAGTGTTTTTAAAAAGACTACCAATGCTATAGAAAAAGTTTTAAAGGATATACAGAAGAAATATGTTGAAGAAGAAACGTAAATTGCCAATTAACGCATGAGAAAAGAAATGATAAATAAAATAATGAGACTCATTTCATTGCCCAAACTGCAATATTTCCAAGGGTTATAGGATAGTCACTCTCATGCACTATTGGTAGAAGTATAAAATGAAGCAGACTTTTCATCTATAGACCATATAGATGCAGGATTATTTAGTAATATAGTTATATTTAATAATATAGTTACTCATTATGGAATCTTGTACTTAATTAATCTCATTACCCTTTTGTTTGTTTGCTTAACCATTACATTATCCCTATATGCTACTTTGCAGATGGCGAAGTAAGAGTAAATTAAGTTTCTTCCAATATGGCGATTGTAAGTTGTGCCTGTGGGTTATGTGCTTGCTCTTAGAGACTTTTATCACCTTGTAAAAGGTATTTGAACTTTTTAGCCTATTTTAATCTGTAAAATAAAAAAAAGGTCTTGCCATCTTTCTCCTCCAAAAGTTAAAGGTCGGTTAATTTGTCCAAATTAATAAAATCTGATTATCTTCTGGGCTTGGTGGTTGTTTACTAGTGGTGGATGGCCATGTATTGACCCAGAAGTGATGGGTAAAAATTAATACATCCTTCTAATAATGGCTATTGTTATTTATTTATTTTTTTTGAGAGTTATGTTTTGGACACGGAATCTGGTTAGCAATTACTCACTAACTTTTGATTGACGGATGTTTTATGGATTGATTACCTCATTTAATTCTCACTAGTTAAGCTTTATAAACCCAGCCTTCTATAGGAGAGAACTGAAACCCAGAAGCGAAACAACTTGCCTGAGGTTACTTACCTAGAAAATGGCAGCGTTCACAGGAAGGCTCCCCTTCTCCATGGCTTGTGCTTGTAGCTGTGTTCAAACTGAATTCAAATGCCGACTTCATGCCTTGCTTCTATGTACACCTTGTAACATAGGTAGGAACTCAGAATGCTTTTCAAACAAAAATATAACCATTTTTAATAAAATTAAATGTAATAAAACTTCTGCGCTATCCTTTAAATCTTCAGTGATTAAGTTGCACTAACTAAAAAGTGTCACTTGCCATCTGCCTCTACAAGGATTAGGTCACTGGCCACTGCAGTCGCTGACCTTCAGCACAGCCTGAAAGGAGTTCAGGGGTGGAGATCAAGAATGAGACACTCTGTGCTCTGGGGAAAACTGGCAGAACAGGCCTTCAGATAGTTAGAGATTTTCAGGAGCTGATTTTATGGGCCCAATTCTTGCATCTCCTCATATCTAGAAAAGCGCTAAAATCATTTACTGCGACATCTGCTCCTTGTGACTAGCAGTAACCTTCACGAGACTAGCAGGAACCCTCGGCAAAAAATATGTGCGCGACCGCACGCACTCCACCTTCATCAGAATCTCATTTATACTGACCTTCCCCCCACCTCTTTGGAGCAGTTTCTCAGAGCCATCTGACATGCTGTCTCCCGGGCGGTAGACCTCATTTTGCCCCAAATAAAACTGAACTCACAACTCTCAACGTTGTGCATTTTTTTCAGTCGACAGTTGAAATTTTGTACAAAGCTATTATGAATTTAGATAACTACAGAAGTCTTGGGGGTATTTTTTCAAATTGTTAAATGAATGAAATTTGAGTATGAGCGTCAAGTAAACCTTTCCCTGGGCTTACCTGGAGCAACCTATTAAAATGAAAAAGCAGAAGTAAAATTATTTTCCCATCATTCATATATATTTAAATGATTACTTGAAATGGTATAAAACAACTTGATCCTTAAATGATATTACATCTGCTTCTGACACTTTATCAAATTAGAAAACATGTTTCTTGCATCGCTGAGAGTAAGCCGGAAGTCATTATAATTTTTGTTGCTTCTTTGCTCGTTTGCTAGTACATCTGGGGTTGGTTCTCCCCTGGTCTGCTTCCTCTTTGTTGGACGGGGTTCCAGCATGTTTTCCACCAAACTGGCGTCAGGAACTTTCAACAGTGAGAGAGATCTCCAGGTGCTAAACCTTTTCTGTGAGCAGAAATCATTCCAGGGCTTTCTTCTGTTAATATTTCTAGTAAATGAATAACACAGCTGCATGAGCCTTTCTGTTATTTTTTTCTTCCCTTCTTCCTTCCTTCCTCCCTTCCTCCCTCCCTCCCTTCCTTCCTCTCTTCCCTTCTTTTTCTTTCTTTTTTTGCATTTGAGATGTCCCTGCTTACTCTGGAGACAAATTTGGAAGAAACACTGAGGATTCTTAATTTTTAAATCCACTGAGTAGTATTAGGTTCATATAAAGATTTTTGAAACACCGGATTACACTTTGCTTCTTTGTTTGAGTGGAAATGTGAATATTCTGAAGGTTCGTTTCTGCTAGAGTCACAAATCATATAGTTATTTATTTTCCAAAGCTCAGTATAGTAGGATATCAAAGTAGTTTATAATCATCCAAACAAACATCCTTTTGGAGACTTCCCGGGTTAAGAGGGCCGAAATGTTTTCATTCGGAGGAAGGGGTTCATTCATCCATAAATCTGTTTCTAGGTAGTGAAAAATCTGAGCATTTGCGTAAATCACCAGCGAAGAAAAGTAAATGACAAAGGAGGATTTCATTAGCACAGACCTCTCAGACTACCTGAAGGGCTTGGAATGCCAGCGGATCTGGTTTCAAGTACCTTCTTACCTTTGCAAGACAATTATCTTAGGCATTTCTGGAGAGAGAAAGAATCCTACCATGTTTCTTGGCAACACTCCTCACATATTAAACTAGCTGGATCCTCAAAATAAAATGCAGTTGAACAGCCCCTCTTGACTATTTGTATATTAAATACCTATCTGCAAAATCCTCCCGTGTTTCATCGTGCATGTGGGAATTAGGTCGCGTTGAGAACATTTTCTGAATGACTCCTGGAAAACCAACGATTATAACAGGACAAGGCTAATCAGAAAGCTCTCTCTGTAGCAGGGTACATTTTGCAAATCACTAGCACACAGATTTCAATTTGCTCCCATCATGAAAAAGGAAACTCCTGTGGACTGAAAAGGGAGGATGTCGGATCCACGATGGCAGCTCTGACTGATGAAGCACATAAGCCCCGGAAGGTTGAAAACGAGAGGCATTCGCTTTCCGTGCTGTGTATACAGGCGCGAGGTGTTTAGCAAACACAGAATTTGCGAAGGGTGAGATCATGTAGCTGATTAGCAGGCTAGGATTTCACCCCTGGGCTCTGCCACTAGGCTGGCTCAGGTTTCAAGGGTTGGGGGGTCTGCTTCATCTGACCTGCTTGAGGAGATCAGTTCATTTTAGAAAGGACCCTGGAAATTCTCAGCCCGACTGCATGAGTGTGTGTGTGTGTGAGTGCACACAGGAGGAGTCGAGGGCTGCACGTGTGTTACTGGATTTACCTTCCGAGTCAGCCTCTCTCTTCTACCAAATTTCCAAGAATCACTCCCTCCCCATCACTTCCATGGCTCTGCCCAACGCCTGCAGGAGTTTCTAAGTTCAATCACCGATTCGATTGCCTTCTCACTCCATCCACATGCCTTTTCCCCCCTTCACTTCAATCTCAGCATCAGCACCCGGACATCTAGGAAAAAATAATAAGGCATTTCCATTCTGGTTGAATCAGAGAAAGCATACATGCACATTGTCCCCCCATTAGAAGAGAAGTTAAAAAATAAACTGAAATGCTCAAAAAGCCAGGTGTCATTAAGCCAGAAAATTACTCAGCTCTGGAATTCTCATTTAATCACACTGCTTCTGGAATCTCATAAGCATTGGTCTTGTTTTTGTCACTGCGTGCGGTGACAAGGAATGGAAAGTTTTATAGTTTTAGATGGGACATGGTCCATTTATATGAGAAGACGTATTAAGGTACACAAACCTGCACTTCACTTTCTCTTCTCTAAATCTCTCAAAGTGAAGTGACATTTGACACAAATATTGAGAATTATGACGTTATAGCAAGATTCAGTATTTCTTTGACTCAGAATAATAACACGAATAGATGATATTTTAGGGGTCTAAATGCCAGATATTGTACTAAGCCTTTTACATATATTATCTCATTAAATTATTCAATCCACTCTGTGATACCGATTTGGTTATTGTCCATACTTTGCAGAAAAATATGAGTCCTACCTAATAAGTTGGAACAATTTCCCCAAAGTCTCACAGTAAGTGGTGGAGCGGGTGAGCATCTATTTGATGCACGTCCATCGTTTGAAGTTACATATTACCTAACAGCTGCAAAAGTAAAATAGTAGCAGAAGCAAGGATTGTGTACCTAGCAAGTTGTCCAGGCACCTGTGCTTCTTAAAAATTGGTGTGGGGTGATTTGGGAAGAGGTGGTTTGATATTGGGGGGCAGGGGTATAGGAATGGTTAGAGGAGGTCGTATTATTAACAAACATTATTGACGAGCTGTGTACCGGGTGGCACGATAAAGCCAGTGTGTTTCTTCTCTGATTCTCCCCCAAGTAATCCAAGGTCTAACTGGGGAGAGAGCACTTGCCGATGCACATGCTGTGATGTTGTTGGTGTTATTACATCTGAGCACACTGTGCCTGGCATTAGCTAAGTGACATCCTTGGACAAGGAGAAGGATGGGACAGACACCTCTCATCTCTTTCTTCAGCAGCCAGGCCACCATGTTTTGTTCCCCTGAGACACAGTGGCCTAAGTCAACCTGGGTAGGTCAGATTGTCAGATTTCTTGGGTGTATCTTTTATTAGTCATACTTTTTATCTGCACCCTGTGTTGACCTGCGTCTGCTGTCCTAACTTCTCTTTTAAGACACCTAGTGCCACCGTAAAAGAAATGCGCAACACGAGAGTTGCGAGTTGAGTTTTATTCTGGGGCAAAATGAGGACTATAGCCCGGGAGACAACGTGTCAGGTGGCTCTGAGAAACTGCTCCAAAGAGGTGGAGAGCGGGGGAGGTCCGTATATTTGTGATTTTGGTGAAGGGGGAGTACATGCAATGAAGCATGTATTTTTCTGCTAGTCTCATGAAAGTTATTGCTCGTCACGAGGAGCAGACGTCACCATGAAGGATTTTAGTGCTTTTCTAGATACGAGGAGATGCAAGAATTGGGCCCATAAAATCACCTCCTGAAAATCTCTAACTATCTGAAGGCCTGTCCTGCCAGTTTTCCCCAGAGCACAGGGGGCCTCATTCCTGCTCTCCACCCTGAACTCCTTTCAGGGGGGGTTGAAGGTCAGCAGCTGCAGAAGCACAGGATTTAATCCTCGTAGAGGTGGAAGGCACGTGCCCATGGCGCGCGCCAACTGTAGTTGACTATAGTCTGAGCAATCTGGTCTAGCGAAGCAAGCGAGACTTAAGAGTTACACAGATGTGAGATGGAATCCTGGCCCAACCCCTTCACAGTTGTAGAGTTCCAAGCAAATTATTCTGATTTCTTTGAGTGTCTGATTCATCCACTAACAAGTGCAGTTGAGTTATTCTGAGGCCTCGTTAGATAATGTATGTAAATTATGAAGACTCAAATGATTTAATCCTTTTTGAATCTCTGTTTTCTCAACTAATACATGGGGTTAAGCTATTTTAAGGACTGGTTTAGATAATACATGTAAATTGTAAAAACTCAATTAGATAATATATGTAAATGGTCTTATCCAATGCCTGGCTTATGTTTGATACTTGATAAATACTAGCCATTACACACACACACACACACACACACACACACACACACACACCCCGCTTCATATCATTATTGCTGTTGCTTATTTTGCTTCGTTAGGAAAAATTGTCAAAGAGTTGGAACTGGACGGAGGAGTTCCTGGGTATCCTTTCAGTTGAGTTCCGGTCATTGCACAGCACTGTTGGGTAGAACTTTCTACGCTCATGCAGATGTTCTGCGTCTGCCCCAGGCAGTATGGTAGCCACTAGCCACCTGTGGCTATCGAGCACTTGAAATGTGGTTACTGCTTACATTTTTTGTCATTTTAATTAGTTTAATTTTACATAGCCGCAGGTGTCTAGTGGCAATGCTACTGAACAGTGTAGGTCTAGCCAACTCTCTGGGGACTGATTTTATAGAAGTGTAACCTTTAATTGCCTTTCTGTTGACTAGGCTGTTTTATAGCTCTTTGGGGGTAGAAGTTAAGTTATAGAAAAACTGGTATGAATGCAAGTGATCCTTGTCTACAGCAAAGCAGATAAATTTGGTTCAGTCTGTACAAATGACTTCTTCCTTACAGAAAAGATGATCCGAAACGTTGCATTTTATTTCCCTGTTGGGTATTTATCAGTTCTGCGTCAATTTGTAAATTCATTTCAGCAGTCCTGATTGCCTACACCTATGTCTAATCTTTAAATTCTTTTTTGAACTGATTTTAATGTCTTACTCCTTCCCTTTTATTAATGAGTTAAATAAAATTTTTACGTGTGTTCATTTTATTTTCACATGAAAGTGATGATTTTACCTTGAAAAATCAAGCGTGCTCACCTACTTATTTCCCAATGATCCTTTCGTTTCAGAGCAGTTAAGTGGGGAAGTGTGAAATTTTTTCAGTGTAACCTGTATTTGTGGTAGCTTATATTATTGTATCTATTTTTCACTTGGGGGTAGAGAGCATAGGAAATAATTTAATGTAGTTATTGCAGAGGTAGTATTGGGAAATGAAAAAAAAAAAAGGAAATCAATTCTAAGCTTAGTGCATGAGTTAGCCACTTGTACACCCTCTAGAAACCTGTCTTCATGGATTGGAGATTGCAGGGCTTAACTACAATGTCACTGCTCATTTTGTTGGCTTATATTTCATGGCCATAAGAATGGAACAGCTTGTGTCTTGAGTTTGTTCATAATATCAGCTGAAACGTGAGAGTATTATTAGATAGCGTGGTGTGGCACTTGGAAACACAGGAAATATTGGTCCACTTTGAAAGGAGGAGATAGAAGGCTTATCACCAGGCTCAGTTTATTCTTCTTCGGCCTTCTGTTTCTAGGTAAGTTGTACAAATAAATATACAGTTGCACTTCACTAAGAAAATGACTTGAGAATTAGAAACAGAAGCATTCCGCAAATCAAGAAAAAGCTTGAGTCGAATTATGTCAGGAGAGTTCTGCAAGTGGAGTGAAAGTTTGAGAAATGACAAAGGCTTTTAAAATAACTGACATAACACATACACAACCCAAGTTTTATATATCAGACAAGGTATAATGAACCATAACCCTTATCTGCCTCTGCCTGGAAATGTTTTGTGGACGAGAAATAGTAACCTGCAGGCTCTCAAATAGTGTTTAAGGTGGAGATAGTACTGGCTTTATGTTCACTGGTACTGATGCTCCTTAAAAGTGCCCCCCTAAGCTTGTGAATAGAAATAGGTGAATTCAAGGTTGGTTCAAATCAGCTATAAAACACAGCCATGTGAACGTTACACTCGACTTTTCCACCACCTGCTGCTGTGACAAATGTAACGCCCAGCTGTAGTCAAGATGGTTAAAGCAGAGATTCTTGTGTATGCAGAAACGAAGGAGGCAAGAAAAAAATAAGAGGCATGCTGACAGAATAGAATATCACCTAATTATGACATCGCTATAATAACCTTATGGGAAAGGGAAAGGCATTCACAAAAGAATGTTGAGTGAAAAAAGTAGGAGACAATTTTATTGAGATTTTACAGATCCAGTGACCACTAAGGATGCAAAATGGATATATTTCTATGGTTTACGAATTGGAACCATAAAAGTCTTATTTCTTTTAAGTTAAAATTTTTTCTTTTATCATCCTTTAAACTTGATTTCACAATACATTATTTATGTTTGAAAACAAAGTGAAAAACGTGAAGAAAAGAAGAAGGGAGGAGGGAAAAATGAAAAGGAGACACAAAGAATAAGGGAGACAAAAGTGAAAAGAAGAAAGCTTAAATTAGAAACAAAAGGCAGGGCGTCCAGCAGGAAGGAGGCCGCGGAGTCACAGAGCTGCCGCTGCTTTCTTTGAAGGCTGGGGCAGCCACGTCGTGGTGTGTGCGACCAGGGAGGGTCCCGTCCTGTTTCCCTCCCGGCTCACTGAAAACGCCCGCCTCGCGTACCTCGAGGGTCTGGCAGAGCTTCTGGGTTTTGTTTTGCCCCCTCCCAGCGGCAGTAACACAAAACCCTTTAGCCTCGTGCAGGCAAAGGGAATTAGCGTTCCTTAGGTAACCTTTGTCTTAGTAAATTAAATTGTCCGAGCAGACGCCTGGAGTACTATGCCCTGCGGGCACGCTGCTCACAGGCCAAGTCATCAAAGGCGATGCGGAAACAGGGAGGCCCTGCTGCACGAGCTTAGATCCGTTTATACGGAAGACGTTTCTGTAAAACTGTGACTCTCTATCTGCAGTTGGGTAGCAAAGATCTCCCTTGTGAAGTTTCCAAACACACACACACACACACAAACACACACACACACACACACAGTGTTAGACAAACTTAAGTCCCAAGAGAGATACTCATTGCATTTTTCATCTAAGAGGCGGCAGCCAGAGATGAACAGGTAGCTGCGGAGAGCTGGTGATGGACCTACGCAGGCAGATCCAAACATGCGCAGGCGGTGATCTCCTGGCTCCCTCCAGAAGCACTTCAAATGATTTCTGTGATCGTTTATAATGCAATATTTTCTGTTCTTAAATACAACTCTCGTATAACCAATTTGGATTACATCTTGGCAGAGTTAAATCTTCAGTTTTTTTTATGCTCCTTTAGGGCGGTGGTCAAAATGCGGATCTACATAACCCTTGTGATTTGCATGAAAGTGTTTATGCAGGTTGTAGATGCTCAGATGGGAAACCACAGCAAGGAATGAGCGACTTCCTCTCTCTAACACTCAGTCTCTTCACTTGTAAACGGGAGGGGATGGAGGGGGTGAGGGACACTCCGACGTCACTCTCTTGCCTTCCTCCAAGCTGCCTGTGCTCCGCATTGGTAGAACCCAACTGGAAACAAGGAATCCACTGAAATAATGCACACAAATCAGCCTCCAGACGGGACAAAGGGAAGATCTCCAGGTACAGGTCATGGAAAGTCTCATACAGGATGTCAAGGAGTTGGGATCTTAGCCTACAGGTGATTGGAAAGCATTTAAAGTTTTAGAGAGCTTGCTCTTCAGTACTGTATGGGGATACAGTGGGCACTTCCAACTACTCTGCTTCCCCCCCACTTGCTTTATTTAAGCCAAAACAACAGAACCCAAAAAGAGTTCACCCATTTCTCCCACCCTCCAGCCCCCGCCTCTGGCAACTGCCCCATTTCATGACCACACAACCAGCTCCCCTCACTGGATTCAGTGGACTGTGGTTTTGAAGAAGATGGAATTAAGTAGGGCAAAGGTGGAGGCAAAGGTGCAGCGAGAAGGCTAATGCCGTGATTAACAGGATGAGAGCCTGAACAAGGGTAGGGTTGATGGGGATGTAAAGGGGAGGAGGAATTTGACAAATATTTCGGAGGTAAGATACGGAGATCGAGGGGGAGAAGTCAAGGATGAACCTAGGTTTATTGCTGGAGTAGACAGGTGTATCACAAATGAGATAGAGAATGCAGGCTTAGAAGGTGAGGGAGGGAGATAGTCAATTTTATCAATTTAAATTTGTAAAACATGATTATAAGAGTCATACAAATTTAAAGTCATCTTGATCTTAATCAACATCAAGACTCATAATTGTTCTACTTCAAGACCATTCATGATCTCGTCTTTATCTTCCCCACTAGGATGGCATCTAAAATTATAGCCTTTGAAAAATATTGCAGGTATCATAATTTTTTTTGGTCTCATGCCTTTTTTCCCTAATCAACCCATATTCCATATTTTTATGGTTGGACAGTAGTTCACATTTGATTGCAAAGGTCTGACTGTAGACAATTTTAGCTGAAGCACAAAATAATATATATTTAATTTATTATGAATATTATCCAGATAAAGTTAGAAAATTAATAGTCTAGCACGCCCGGATTTCTCTTTCTGGAACTGTTATTATGAGTGGCCTTAGGCATGCTACTTCTTCCTCAGTTTCAATAATACATAGCTACTTGCGGTGTTTCACAAAACACTCCCCTACTGGCAAAATACTTTGCAAAATTGAGGTCATAGGTATTAATTATTTCATATCCTAAACAAGGATGCAACCGACATTTTGTTTCTAGGACAGGATGGTAGTTTACTGCAATGCTTTGTTCTCGCATGTAATTATAGATCACCTAAAAAGTATATTTAAAATATGACTTTATGTTTAAATCTTCTAAATAATATGTTCAAAAGATAATTTCATTGTAGAAATGTGCTTTCTTTATTATCTTTATTATTCTCTTGTATAAATACTGGATTGTGAGTACCTTAAATTCTTATATAAATGGAACTCTTCCACGTTTATGCTTGCTTTGCTCTACTTGTTACTGGTGATTTTGTCATTTAATATACTAAGATTTTGTTCGCAAGGCATACCGTCTAGAAGGTGTTTGTTTGGGTATTTATTTATTTATTTTGAGCACTATGTTGGTAATTGCAATAGCTTCCACATTAGTTGTATCTATTAAAATAACCCTGTACTTTCAGTTAAGCTAACTCACCAATCATGGAGAGTTTACAGTATTTATTGGCTGATTCATCTAATGTTACCTAAAATTTTTTTTAAAATCTTTACTAATTAGTACTATTTGTGCAGAATCAATTTCTTAACAGAGTGATGTTCTTACTGTATAAAGGTAAATGCTTAAAACAAAAAGTACCTCGATAGATGTAAGGACCTTCTTGTTCTACATTCAGCCTTTACAGTCAGGACTTCGGGACTGGTGCTTGTTTAGCTTTTGCAGGCACTGTCTGCCTTCTCCTGGGACCTCTTCTTGATACTGACGCTGTGTTGGCTGTACATTGGGACTTGGAAAAATGCTCTGGAAGGCTCCCTTACTTCTGGAGAGAAATCCTTTAATTGGATGTTTACCCCATGACCCCAAATAGAACTTAACATCGTCTGGCTAGTTTTAGGGGTCCTAAGCCCCTCCTAGGGCCCGGCGAAATCCTTCTAGAAGCTCTCGCTTCCTGTCCTGTCTTATCTTGTCACTCAGTAACTCAGTGGGGAGCAATATGGAGTCACACCAGGATCCTCCACAGCGGACTTTTCCCCTAATCAGCCAGCTTTTACATGGCTGCTCTGCTAATATGCCACCCTTCAGTTTTTCTGCAGGTAGTTCGAGTTTCCTGCAGGTAGTTGAAGAGTTAGACTTTTGCCAAAGAGCTTTAGAGAATGGCCATCAGAAAGGAAGCAGAAAGGGAAAGGCTATAGCAGTTTTTTAACTTGGTTGCATTTTTCAGTTGGAAGTGCATTTACAATGTTGTGTTAGTTTCAGGTGTACAGCAAAGTGATTCAGTTATGTATACGTTCAGTTATATATATACATGTTTATATATATATATATATTCTTTTTCAGATTCTTATAAGTTATTATAAAATATTGAGTATAGTTCCCAGTGCTGGCTATAGCATTTTGAATTGTTCCTGTACTATCCAGATTTTTTTTTGGCAAACAGTGTAGTACATAAAAGTAGTACAAAGTTCTACATAAGAAAGTATAGAAGAGGGCTTCCCTGGTGGCGCCGCGGTTGAGAGTCCGCCTGCCGATGCAGGGGACGCGGGTTCGCGCCCCGGTCCGGGAGGATCCCACGTGCCGCGGAGCGGCTGGGCCCGTGAGCCGTGGCCGCTGAGCCTGCGCGTCCGGAGCCTGTGCTCCGCGACGGGAGAGGCCACGACGGTGAGAGGCCCGCGTACCGCAAAAAAAAAAAAAAAAAAAAAAAAAAAAAGTATAGAAGATAATACTTTCTTTATCGCCATGATTTAGAGGGTACAGCCTAGTCATTGGAGGCATATGTATGCCTAGCCAGTTTATTTGCCTGACAGAATACAGCTATTTTCTTCTGCAGTTTGTGATTATTGATGAGGTGGGAGATAAGGAATTCTAGCTTGCAGACAGTGTTATCTGTTGTGCGGGGGAATGATCTACAAAGATGTAATTAAGTCTACTTTTAAAGAACTCTCAAAAAAACAACAACAACAACAACAACAAACTCCTATGAACGAGCCACAAGCTTGTCTTTAGGGTGTGGCAGGAAACAGAGTTACCTGTCTCATTTCCCAAAACGGCCCCTCTTGAAGTCTTCTTTTCCTGGACGTGGATCCACGTAACCGTATTTTCACTAATAGCTAATTTAAAAGGGGTCTCAGTAAATTGATTATGATTTTGGTTATGGACCGAACGTGTTCCCCACCCCATTCACATGCTGAAGCCCTGATTCCCAGTGTGCTGGTATTTGGAGGTGGGGATTCGGGGAAATTAGGTTTAGATAAAGTCATGAGGGTGAAGCCTCAATTGAGGGTGAAGCCTCAATTGTAAGGACACTCAATTAGTGTCCTTATAAGAAGAGGAAGAGACACCGGAGCTCTCTCTCTCCATCTCGTGGGCACACAGAAAGAAGACAGCAATCTGCAGACAGGAAGTGGGCCCTCCTCAAGAACCATACCTGCCGGCACCTTGATTTTGGACTTCCAGGCTCCAGAATTATGCGAAATAAATGTCTGTTGTGTAAGCGCCCCCAGACGGCAGCCTGAGTTGACTGAGACAAGTTCTCTGTCTTATCTACTTGAAAAGAGACTTAAGAAATCCAGAACTGTGATTATGTTGAGTTGGATCTGTCCTCCATTTCCTTCTTCTGTTGGGAAGAGTTTATTCCTACAGCGAATCAGCGTCAAGCAACTGAGTAACTGAAATCAACCATGCATCTTTTTAAGAAAAGTTTGGACGGTCTGAGGAGCAATGAGACAATATTACCATCGCAGCTCAGTTGATGTCTTTGGCACTGACTTCATCATCCTTTGGCTTTGAAGGAAGTGAGAAAGTGGAAAAGAAGGTGAAATCTGATATGCACATCTTCTGAATTACTCAGGTCAATTGATCTTTGCAGAAATACCCTGCATCTCCTTGCGTTTTGATTTTATTGTTACATAGCTAATCTCAGAAGGGAATGGAAGGTCAAAAGGAACAAAGGGTCTTTGAATAAGGAGAACCATGATGGGCCATCCAGATACTGTGGGTCTCTCTCCTTTCCTTGCCCAAAGGAAAGTGACCTTGGGCTGATGCCTCTGGAATCCTTTCCTCGCCAGCCCTCAAACCAGGAGCCCCAGAAAGACAAAGCAAATTGGTCCAAGTTTCCACATCCTCCCGGCCCTCCCCTCCACCTCCCTCTGTGCTCTCTGCCCTCACCCCACCAGCTCCAAATAAGAACAAGCCAGTCTGTAGACCTTCCATTCAAGAGATGCCAAAATTTCTTATCAAAGCTTAGTCTGCACTTTTTCTCAAGCACTGCAATTTTAAGCCTGACTTTTTTGGCAACACCCTTAGAAGAATCAGAGAACTGTGGGAGAACAATCTGGATCAGAGAGAACAGTCCTTGAATCTACCTCTAGTTTAAGGCATTCTGGGGACCAAGATGCTCCTTTGGGTGGAGGAATGGGGGAAAAAGGGTGATTGCTCTGTTCTGTTTACAGGGTCGCCACTTTACTGCCTTAAAGGCCAATCAAAAACCACCAGAGAAGGCTTCCAGTCACGCTGCTTTAATTTCAGGCTGTTTTTAATTTTAGGAGAATGAAAATTCCCAATTTGGTAATTTCCTTTCTTGCTCAAGGTTTGTACTTTTACAAGGTTTCCCCTTCTTATCAGCTTGGCCACTGTTGCAGCTATTGTAACTCAAATGTTGACAAAGGGTAAAAAAAAAAAAGAAAACAAACCTCCCTCCCCCAAACTCCTCCAAAATGAAACCACAAAAAACAAACAAACAAAGATATTTTTTGGCATGTTGCCTTCAAAGGGTGCAGTTCCGGGTAACAAAGACTATAAATCTCAGGAGTATAAGTGGAAAATAAATAATTTGAGGTTATCTCAAAATATTTTCAAAGGGACTCCTAGGCCCTTAGGTCCTTAAATCCTGGAAGAGTGAGGTGTTTACTCACCACCGTTTAAAACCTTTACTTCAAACATTTTTAGATGTATTTCTTAGCCATCTACTGATGTGTCACGGAGTGACCTTACCGAGCATGGCCTTACAGCACATACAGCGTAGATGACCACATCCTGTGGTCTCTGTTGCAGGTCAAGGTGTATCATATAGAATCTGAAACAGATTGGAGAAAAAACCTTAGATATCCAGATAGTTTTTCCTATGAAACACGACTCCTTTTGCAGATGTATCACCATTGCCTAATGTTAATGTTAAAATCTTAGATATCCAGATAGTTTTTCCTGTGAAACACGATTCATTTTGCAGACATATCACCTTTGCCTAATGTTAATACATTTTGCTATGTGTCAGGAACAAGGCTGGGCTGTGACAATACAGAAACAAATGGGACACAGCCTGTGCCCTTAGACTATAGAGGAGAGGCCGGTAAACGGGATGGCCAGGGAGACACCTTCACTGAAAGACAGGGACACAAAGTGAGTGCTTTATGTGTACACAGAAGAATCACTCACTCAGCTGGTCCATGGGGAGGGTGCGGACTTGGTCTGTCTGTCTGTCTGTCAAATTGCTCAAAGACCAGGACATGAGACATTCTTAGGGAACGGGGGTTTTTCCCTGAAACAACCTCAGTGGCAATGAGGAGTGGATGGCGTCCCCAAGCGTCCCAGGCCTCGCCCACAGCAACACTTGGCAAGCTCCGAAGAATCTGAATTCTCACGTGTCAACCTGAAAATCAGTGGAAAACTTGTACTCTTCTCTAACCTTAGATCCTATCAAACAAAACTGTTGATAGGTCAGACACAAGTTTTTTAACTTTTTATTTTAAATTGGAGTACAGTTAATTAACGATGTTGTGTTAGTTTCAGGTGTACAACCAAGTGATTTGATTATGCATATACATGTATCTATTCTTTTTCAAATTCTTTTCCCAATTAGGTTGTTACAGAATACTGAGCAGAGTTCCCTGTGCTAGACAGTAGGTCCTTGTTGGTTATCATTTTAAATATAGCAGTGTGTACATGTCAGTCCCACACTCCCTAACTATCCCCCCCCCCACCCCACCCCGCCTTCCCCCCTGGTAACCATAAGTTCATTCTCTAAGTCTGTGAGTCTGTTTCTGTTGTGTAAATAGTGGTCATTCCCTAGAGTGCGAACATCTGAAATGAATGCTTTGCGTGATTTGCCCTTTGTATCTTATCTTGCTGTTTCATGCCCCTGTGCCACTGCTGTCCTGGGGAACGGGTGTGTGTGTCAGCACCCAGGGGTCCACAAGATTGTCTGGAAGGGCTGGGGTGAGTGTCCACGCAGGGGAGCTGGACCGCCAGGTGGACAGGTGAGCGTGGGGCAGAGCGCTGCGTGTGGAGTCTCCCCTGAGCTGCGCTAACGGTGTATAGGTGAGAAGCAGCCCTGGAGGATGGAGCAGGGGGATGACCTAGTTACGCCTGAATTAGGGGAGAACTGAAGATGGATTTGAAAGCCAGAGCCAGGGGTAAAAGGAGCAGTTAGGAGATGAAAGTTGACACAAGGTGAGAGAGAGCGCGTGAAAAGGAGGACAGGTATTTCGAGTTTTGTTAAGGGTTAAGAGCCGCAGGGCTTGGTAAGTAATTAGAAATGGGAGCTGAGGAGGAGAAAGAGCCCAAGACAAACAATAGCCATTGCCTATCTTTACTGAGTGTTGGCGGCCTGCCAGGCCCTGCACGACGCCTTCTACTTGGGTTTCCACTGAATCCATTTTAGAAGTCTCTGTAATGCCCATTTCCCAGATGAGAACACTGAGGCTCTCTAAGAGGTGTGTCACTTGCCCAGGGTCACCGAGCTGGTAAGTGGTTGGTCCAAGAGTTGAATCCAGGTTTCTGCTTAAATCGCTGGGCAAATCCTGGTGCTGTTTATTGAGAGAGAAGGAGGCGGAGGAGGATCACAAGCAAATATGACATCTGTTGGGTTTTTACTATGTGTCAGATAGCATTCTAGGTCCTTCCCAGAGATTAACTGACTTAATTTTTAAAAAAACTCTCCGACAGCTATTACTTCCCCCATTTTACAGATGAAGAAACCAAGGCACACAAAGGGGATGGGTACTTTGACCGAGGTCACACGGCTTGTAAAGCAGAAGAGCCAGGATTAGAACACAGGCAGTCTGGCTCTGGAGTCCATGCTTTTAACGACTTCATCATACATTGGGCCCTCCGCGTCAGCGGGTTCCATATCCGTGAATTCAACCACCATGATTCAAAAACATTTGTTAAAAAATCCCAGAAAATTCCAAAATGCAAAACTTGAATTTGTCATGCTCCAGCAACTGTTTACGTAGCATTTACACTGTATTAGGTATTATAAGTAATCTAGAGATGATTTAAAGTACACAGGAGGATGTGTGTAGGTTACATGCAGATACCACACCGCTTCATATAAAGAACATGAGCATCCACAAATTTTGGTATCCGTGGAAGGAGAGGGTCCTGGAACCGCTCCCCTGATGATACTGACGCACTACTATGCTAGAAGTTTGGAAATGTGGTACAAGGTACCTGCCCATATCCAAAGAACAGGGTCCTTCAGTGAGTTAGGTTTATTGGTCAGAGCTCAGAACAGTGGTCTGGTCTAGGGGCATAGAGCTGGGAGTCATTGCCTTATAGGAGAAATTCAAAATCTTGGAAGTACACGAGACCACCCACAGACCACCGTAAGCTGCACGTGTTACACTGACGGAATGATCCTATCCGTGATTATGGGGCTTCTTAAACCTCCTCAGGCAGACAGACCACCATTTAAATACCTAAATAAAGGTATTTATTAGGTGGTTGGCAGCATAAAGCACTGCCAACCACTCGGCTGTCTCAGAGAAGTTGTCATTGTCACCACTGATGTATTAATCGCCTACACGTGGATATTTGTTTACATGCAAAAGCATAATATAACTGAGAGTCTTGGCAGTGCATTTATTTCATCACAGTTTTTATTTTATCTGCCTCCCCAGTTTTTGGTGGATGGAAAATGCCAGTATCTTACTTTCTGAGGCTGTGGTGTTTCACAGTGTTTCAGAGTGAAATGAAGAACCGAGGCAAGTAATTACATAATTAAGAGGAAAATATCATTTGAGATAGTGCAACAGTAGAGGGAAGAGTAAGTACTTTTAATATTGAATGATCTCTCGAGTTGTCTCAGTTCTCCAGTCTGTGTCACTCAGGATGCCTGTAGCAACAATACAATCATTTGGAACACAACTTAACCACTTGCTAAAATATGCACGCTACAGTGGGAATGGAATCCATGTAAATTCTTTCCAAAAGTCAGTCTTTTTCTCAGAAGGGAACATTCAAGAATATGTTGAAAATAACGACAATACTGTCAGAGGATGTTTCTGAAGTTTAAAGGTAAAACATTTGCTGTACTTTGGGTTCTTTGTGATTGTGTCTAAACAATGTCAAAGTAACTAGTTAGGAAGTTATGCATCCAGTGAAATAGTTATTTAGTTTGTGGGAAATTGAATCTGGTAAGTCGACTGAATCCCTTTCTGTTTTGTTTCTCTTGTGGAATCATTTAAACCGTTTTTAGTGTGTAGAAACAGTGTAAATGAAAGTGAGACTCTCAAAATTTGATGTAAGGTTTCCATGATATTTTAAAAGAGCCCTCCCTGCCAAGTCTTTAATGTATTTGTTTAAACTCACAGAATGTTTAGAGCGACTGCATGGGAGAGATGTTACCATTCTCACTGTGAAGAAGAGACACCAGGCTTCTGAATGCTGACGTGACTTTTTTTTTCCAAGGTCAAGCAGCCCTCAGGGGCACAAACCAGATATTAGGCAAAGTCTTCCACAAGAAATCCAACTTTCTTTTCTATATCAGATGCTTCTAGGTAAACACTTTCTAAATCACAGCCCACATCTGATAATATGTTTTCTATTTTTAGTTGTTGGTGATTTAGTGGCATAAGCGGGAAATTGTTAACTTGATGGCATTTGTTACCTGGGAAGATAAATGCCTTGTGCTCATAGCCAGGGAGCATGCAGTACTTCTAAAAATAAGCACCACCCGAACTGATAAGGATTTGCCCTGTGCTCAGGCTGTGGTGGGAAGAAATAAAGGAAGAAAAACCTTTTTTGTTTTGGGGGTTTTTTTGGTCTATCATTTAAATCGGAGCGCTTCCTAACCGCCTTCTGAAGGAGGCTGTTTAGAAAATAGTGATTCCTGAGATGATGATTCCTGAGGACCAGCCTTCAGGACCTCTGAGAAGCTCCTTGCTGTTTCAGCCCCTATCCTAGGAGGACCTAGTCCTTTAAGTCTGTTTAGCTATCATCTGTGACACGTGTCCACAAGGTTGAAACCTGTGTTGATATTTCCTCTTGATTTTTCTTTTATTCCTCCCACTGAATGAGTATTTTTAAAAACACAGGAAAAGATGTATCTCAGGTAAACAAACTCAGCCTTAAACCAAGCTCAGTTTACGTTTAGAATTGGGCTCATGAAATGGTACTAGTGAGAACTGCACTATTGATAATGCAGACAGAAACTTTTCTATCAGTGGATTTGTTGTCACGTGTAGAAATCAACTCAGGGCACATTATCAGGATGATATACCATTTCCTCCATGCTCTGACATGTTCTGACAAATCACGGAAGGAAAAATATAAACATGTCCAAGTTATGGTTGAAGACTTTGTTCTGCTTGAGAAGAACAGATTGTCTTCCAAATTCAATTAGTTAATTGAAAATTATTCTGTTTTCCACTTAATGAAGTCTTCATTGCTTGAACTGTGATCCCTTTTCCTTCTTATTTTTGAATTCCTTTTCTCCATCATGGGCTCTTTGTTTTTTAAAGATTCCTTTTTTTAAAGCTTCATTTATTTATTTAGTTAGTTAGTTAGTTTTGGCTGCATTGGGTCCTCATTGCTGCGCGTGAGCTTTCTCTAGTTGCAGCGAGCGGGGGCTACTCTTCATTGTGTTGCGCAGGCTTCTCATTACGGTGGCTTCTCTTGTTTCAGAGCACGGGTTCTAGGTGTGGGCTCGGTAGTTGTGGCACGCGGGCCCAGTAGTTGTGGCTCGTGGGCTCTAGAGCGCGGGCTCAGTAGTTGCGGCGCACGGGCGTAGTTGCTCGGCGGCATGTGGGATCTTCCCAGATAAGGGCTTGAACCCGAGTCCCCTGCGTTGGCAGGTGGATTCTTAACCACTGCGCCACCAGGGAAGCCCCCATCGTGGGCTCTTCTATCACAGATTTGTGCACACGCTGTCACAACTGGACAGGACCGATGCTTGTTAATGTCTTTTCGTCGTTGTGAAAATGTATAAATGAATCAGCATTCAGGAAATTTTTTTTAAAGGCTGATTTTCCTGATTCTGTGACAGTGACGTTTTTGCATTGCATTTGGAATAGACAGTGTCAATTTTATTGCAGTCGGGGTTGGGGAAATGAAGGAGAACGGAAGCCCAGCCTCCTTCAAGAGTCTCATGCCCTGACTTGTCTGAAATGCCAGAAGCTCTAGATTCTCATAATATGAAACGTAATGTGAATGGTAAGAGACCCAAAGGTTTATTTTCATTTTTAAAAAATTGGGGGGTTGTTATCATATATACATGTCTCACTAAACCTGGGTTACAGAATCCACATCTGCTTGAATGTGTGCAGGCAGGTCATTTCATATTTTCGTTCTTCTTCTTCCTGCATAAGATGTATTATAAACTATGCCAGGAAAAAGAAATCTAATTATGTTGTTTTTCAAATCAAAACTATTTAGGCTTTGCTATATCTTGAGACTGTTGAGAATATTTTAAGATCATAGAAATAATCCCACAGTTTCCAAGAATAAATACCGGGAACTACTCAGCAAACCCAGCTATTTTAGTTCTCCTCCATCCACACTTCTGTTTGTCTATTTCTGTTTCCAAACCATGATCTTTTTATTTCCTCTCTTATTAAAGATAGCTAGGATTATTCTTGAGTAGGTTCACGTCGAAAAAAGGCTATGCCTTGGGTTTTAAGAAGTTTATGACTTTGTAAATGAAGAAAATAATGGGATGTGAGAACAGTGGTGTTGCTAGCATATCCTAATGTTGGCTACATTGACATTTAAGCTAAAACCTTGGCTCAAATCCTGAAGACCATAGCAAGCACAGGCAAGGGTGGCTTATGAGTCCATGTATTCAATCCGATGCCAGTTGTCTGTTTACAAAACATACTTATTCCTTAAAATGACTTCCTGGAGCCTTTGCATTGGTGTTGGGTTTCTTAGCCAGCACACACAACGCCCTGGAATTTAAAGAGTCCGGGATTATCCAGTCAGCCAAGCAAAAGGGGACGAGTGAAAACAAAGCAGAAAGAAAAAGGATTTCTATGAGGATCCGTTGGTTATCTGTGCCGCTACCATCCCTGAAGGACTGTAAAATGGACTCCATTATCTGGAGAGGCCAAAGGTCACATTTTTAGTGTTTAAGGCAATACAAATAACAGTTGGTTACTGAAGACATGCCCTTCCCTCTGGTTTCAAAAGTGGCTTTTATTTTCAGCCGGTTTGCAGTCGATGGGCTGCAGGGCCGGGCTTGGCTTGGATCTGACTCCTGTCAGCCTTCCCTCACCAGGTGGAAGTCAATTGATAATGCGTAAAACTGATGATTCAAGGCAGCAATGTGGTCATATTATTTAGTGATATGAAGATAACCAGCAAAAACATTAAAGACACAAAGTGTATAAAAGTGGTCCATGGCTCTGGGCAGCAGGGCTGCTAGGGGCAGGACGGATCAAGCAACTATTGCTTTTCTTTGTAAGCCCTGAAGTATCTGCTTTTTGTTTGTTTGTTTTTATTATTAAAGACATTGTAGGTGTTACTTCCATTAAAAACAAATCCAGTTTGGGGATTAGCAGATACACACTACTATATATAAAATACACAACAGGGTCTTAGTGTATAGCATGAGGAACTGTATTCAATATCTTGTAATAACCTATAATGGAAGAGAATCTGAAAAAGGAGATATATAACTGAATCACTTTGCTGTACATCAGAAACTAGCACAACATTGTAAATTAACTCTACTTCAATTAAAAAAATCCATTTTAAATAAAAAGTTTGTTTTTGTTTCTAAAGTAATTCCCATGACATTCATTGCAATTTTTAAATGTAATATAATTTTTACCCATAATTCAAATGTCCAGATTACGGTATTTTTTCCCATTAATAAATATTTAGTCTCTGGGCCCCAGCGGAGGAAGAAACGGTCAAAAGCACTTTGTTATAAAACATTTTGTAGCAAAACAATAGTCGAATGAAGGCAAAAAGGGAGTTTGTGATAAGAAACAAAACACTGAGCTTTTTATTTATTTATTTTATTACTATAGAAAGATTTCAGAATACAGCTTAATAGTTATTGGGACATATTCCCCTCCCCCGCTTATTGTCTCTTTAAAGCCCTGCAACATTCTTTAACATTCTTAATATAATCCTAGGTTATATCATAAACCTGGTTAAGAGTATGCACTTTGAAGACAAACTTGGATTTATGCTGCTTAACATTTTTTTTTTTTTAATAAATTTATTTATTTATTTTTGGCTGCGTTGGGTCTTTGTTGCTGCGCGCGGGCTTTCTCTAGTTGCGGCGAGCAGGGGCTGCTCTTCATTGCGGTGCACGGGCTTCTCATTGCGGTGGCTTCTCTTGCTGCGGAGCACGGGCTCTAGGCGTGCAGGCTTCAGTAGTTGTGGCCCACGGGCTTGGTTGCTCCACGGCATGTGGGATCTTCCCGGACCAGGGCTCGAACCCGTGTCCCCTGCACCGGCAGGCGGATTCCTAACCACTGCGCCACCAGGGAAACCCCCAAACTTGGGTTTAAACCTTGACTCTTACACTCTGCTGTCTCAGTTCACTCCCCCCACCCCTGCTCCTCCTGTCCCACCAACCTTGCATGAAATGCATCTCATACTAGCACTTACCTCGCAGGGCTGGCATAAGAATTAAATTGATGATCTATTTAAGGAGGTTGGCACATAATAAGCATGCAGTACACTTTTTATTATTGATGAGGAAAGCTAATAATTCAGCAATGACGTTGCGCAGCACAGAGCAAGGATACAGAAGTCACGTGGCCGCCTGGCTGTAACATGAGTCAGGTCCATTTTCGAGTATTGCCCCGTGTCCTGGAATCAAGCTTACATTTGATCCCTGCTGAATGGATGCTGTCTTCACAAATCTCACAAATCCCAGGCTCCTATCAATAGCTGAAACCAGTAAAGCAAAATGGTTTAGTAAAGGATGTTAGTTTCTATCCAAGAAACATCGTAAAAGAGTTCTCTCCTGCCTCCTAGTTTTATAGGGCTGATTTTATTTTCTCACAAAATTGGGCATACTTGGTAGTTGTCCAAATAAATGCCCAATAAATCGTTGAGCAATTTTGTCCCTAAGGACAAAAAAATTCCAAAAATTAGGACCCAAGGGAAGATCATTTTCTCTCTGACTTACTTTTTTTATTCTAGTTTCTTGGGAAAGAGCCCCAGGTTCCTTGTGGCCAAAGAGACAGCAGGGGAAGGAAAACTGTTTCCCTTGGATCCTCTACACCTTCTATTTGAACTGCTTCATGACTTGGCTGTCCTCTTTTCCACCTCAGGCAACGCCACATGATGCTTTCAAATGTGTTCTCTGCCCAGCCTCAGGGAATTGGGCCCAGTGTGAGGCAGTGACTGTCTCTGTGTCTCTCACACACACACACACACACACACACACGACACACGCACACATGCTTGTAACAATAAAATATACGCATGTTGGTTCTCAACCCTGAAATGAGAAGTCTCATTTTGGCATTTTCTGAATTTGCCTTTAGCTTTTCCAGTAATAGACGTTTTATATGTTTATTTATTAGAAGAAAACAAAAGCAAATCGAAAAATCAGGGGAAAGGACAGTGGGTTTGTGTCTGAGGAAATGGAAACCATACATGCGCACATTTCTTAGGTCTTCTTTAAGTATGCAAACAGTTATTCCCAGTAAGTCGTTGGTTTAAAGTGGATAGCGTCGTCACCTGTTTACCTCCCGATGGTGCTTTAAGAATTTGAGCACCTAATCAGTAATAGAGATGATAACTTAATCTGAAAACAGAACATACTACTATTATTTCCCAAAAACTGATTTCAAATGCGGGTGCATTGGGGAAGCTTTCTTGTCTTCTGACCTCTTGTCTCCCAGCCCCCCTCTCCGCTGTGGTGCCCCGCCCCGCATCACCCGGGTTTGGGTCCCCCAGGTCCCCGGGCTCTCCTTCGCCAGTTCCGCGCCAGACCTCAATCCTAGATCACTTTCACGATGCACCTCCTCTTTTCTTGGAAGAAGAGAGTGAATATAAGAAGATTTAATTCCACTCTGACCGAGACCAGCTACGTTATTTGTGGGGTCTCAATGCAAAATGAAAATCTGGGGCCCCGGGGGAGGTGAAGAGGTCAATCTCCCCTTCCCTTAGGACTCTGAGGGTCCCAGAGAATGACTTAGGGCTCCTCGGTTGTCTTTATCCAAACTGCTCTTTACACGGTTCTCTGCAAGGTCCCTGTCCTCTACCCCAATGCTACTGATAAATCTATGTAAATTGGATTGGGTTCAAGGCCGCCTCATAGCCTCCAGGTTTTCCACTGCAAAATGGTACCACATTTACACAGATACCAGTTAAACAGTCAACCTATACTCACCTGAATGAATGGGAGCGTGGCTGGTTGGGACGCATCCTGCACGCCTGAGCTTGTGCAGCTGTGCTTCCCTGCCTTTACACATGCGTGAGTTGAAAGGCTGAGAGGCACAGTTACAGTGTCCCCTCAGGGGTCCTAATCTTGGAACCAACGCTGATGAGAAAGGCATCCAGAGCCCTGGCACAGCCAAGATGGATGTTATCGCGAGATTTCTTCTGAATGTGCAGACTTCAGGGGGCGGAAGTAGAACAGAGCCAAGAGGGAAGGGGCAGGATGGGGGCCAGAGAAGATTGAGCCACATGGAGCTGAAGGAGAAAGGCTGAGGAGAGATGGTAAGCAGGCAGCAAGCATGGTAGGGAAGCTGAGAGAGGGGTCAACAAGCTAAGTCTTCAAATATATTTTCATGTGGCTAGACGCTCCTGTTGTATAAACCCTCTGCTTGGGGAGGGTTGGTTCCCTAGAGGAACCGGATGGGACAACACTCCATAATAATGCACATTCTTTGCAGGAGAACCAAGAAATTAAAACGTCCCAAGGGAGTTAGGACAGAAGCTGTTAATAACTGCGATTGGCCATCAATGGGAAAACTCAGCCCAGTTGACTGAATCACAATTCATTAATATTCTTTCAATTTATCATATTTGTTTCATTAAAACTTTTTTCAAATGTATCATAAATGTTGAGACTGACTTATAGGCTGAATTTAAAAGTTTCAGATCTGACATTTCAACTCCTTTTTCCTTTCAGTTTGTGAATACATATTCCATACCCATCACCCATTATCTATTAAGAAACAGATAAAGAACCAATTCCTGGTAATCATAGATCACCCCAACATTCATAGGCATAATCTCGGAAATTTTATCCTTGAAGAAAAAAATGTGAAAACCTACAAGTATCTTAAAATTGAGACTTGGAAACAGAAAGTGTTTTTGTATCCTTAAATACAGCATTTTTCTGCCATGCCTGCCTGGGTAGGGTTAGTCTCTACACACATTGTTATGGAAATATTTTTCTTCCTTCACATCTTATTCTTAGTTATGTTCTTTTTGTTCAAACATCTAAATCTGAGCTAGATTGGGGAAGGAGAGAATTCTTATTTCTGACAAACGTTATTTGGGAAGAATGATTTCTTTTCCCCAAGTGTATGTAGGAAGTAAATTTATTTTTAAAAAATGGCACAAAGGCACCCCTAGGCTTAGCAAATAGGAATATTTAAATATTTTTAACATCTATTTATAGTTTATTGTTTAAATTTACTTCTCCTCTTAGTAGCCTAGAGGGATAAGGAATATTTATTTGCCCAGGAGGAAATATCCACAGGTGATATATATGTTCACATCTGGATTTTAAAATGTTTTTCACAGAGTGATCCTAGGTCCCTTTGCTACAGTATCACCAGGATGCTTATTTAAAATGAAGATTCTTGGTCTTTGACACAGATTTACACAATCCGAACCCCCAGAATGGGGTCCCTGCTCAGCAACAATTTATCAGTTGAGTATAATTTAGATTTTGTTTACCTGCTTTTTTTGTAACAATTATTTTGACATAAATTATATCCATACCGTTAATTCCACATCAGAAATCACAGAAATTTTATCAATTGCTACTTAATGGTGAATAGAGCGATTGACTTCAATTATTGAAGGGAAAAAATAACATTTATGCAACAAGGCTTAGTAATATGAAAAAGCAAGGATAAGAAATGGATTCTTGTCTGATTCTTATACTTCGATGACAAGGAGTGCCACTATGAGGCACAACTGCAAAAAGGAAGAATAAGTAGTTAATGTTTAGTCGAGACGATAATCTCTCTGCAATGCAGATAGTATATGAGATTCCCGTCCATGGAAAACACAGGTGAAGTTGAATGAATGATAAATTATTTAAAAAGTAATTGGATCGCAGCAATCTTCTTCCACTTTGTTTTATCAAAATGGCAATAGCCCTGCCACATTTGCTCGTGTTTGACTTTGGGGAAATGAAATTTGACACAGAAGGATCGGTAAGGGCAGGGTTGAGTTTGTTGGTGTAATAGATAAATTGTACTGCTTGAATTATTCCTGAGTCTTCTCCTCAAGCATACCTTGAAACCTCCTTTACCACTTTCTGATGTATAAGGCCATGAAGAACTCCACAATGCCTTTCCATGAGTTCATAGTTGGTTAATTGCGACAATACGAGAATAGGTTTGTACGTAGGCGGGCGAGGCAGGTTAAATCAGTTGACGATGCATGAGGGCTGGTGAGAAGGTACCCTGCCCTCTACAGCTCAGCCGGGTTCCCCAAATTCTAGACCTGGCTCCCCTCTTACTATCTGTGTGATCATTAACACAACAAAGCATTTAATTTCTTGTTTTTTACACTATAATTTTAAGCTACATCAGCGGTTTCCAAATCTGGCTTTTAGAAAGGAAGCTTTTAGAAAACATGGATTCTCTGTCTGACTCCCCCAAATTTGTATTCAGTGTGTAGTGAAGAATGAACTGTACCTAAAGAGAGGTCTGGCCTTTGCCCTTGGCTACTAAGAGGTGCTCTCCAGGCTCCTGGAATGTTCCTGCCTAAGAGTGTCTTTATTTGCCTGGGATTTTTGCCGCTGGACAGTCTAACAATATGACTTATGATGGGGGCTTTGGGAGAATACTCCAGTTAATTTCAATCTTTGGAGTAGCCAGAGAAAAAGGGAGGGGCTGGGGAATACAGGTCAGACATTCAGGCAGGATTGCATGGAGCCCTTGCAGAATCCCTGGACACCAAAACTCTGGGTGAGCTTCCCTGGGTGGTGATGCTCTGTGCCCATCGTCCACCTGGATGCGGGGATGGTGATGCTTCCTGATCCCACCTTAGGTGTCTCTTCCTTCTCCTGGATCTCATTTGTATCTTTTGCCTGTAATAAGCATGGCCGTGAGTGTAAGAGCCTTCAGTGACTTCTGTGAGTGGGTGTGGAGACCCTCCAGTGTGTAGTCAGCTGGTCTGAAGTGCAGGTGGCCCCCAACCTGCAGCTGATATCTGAAGTGAGGGTGGTCTTGTGGGGTTGTTTCTAAAGACTTTTCAGTTCATCTAACTCATAGCATTCAATATACAGTCATACCGTGTTTTATTGCGATACGTTTTATTGTGCTTGTGGATACTGAATTTTCGACAGGCTGAAGGTTTGAGGCAACCCTGCCCTGAGCAAGTCGACCGGAGCCATTTTTCCAACGGCGTTTGCTCACTTTGTGGCTCTGTATCACATTTTGGTAATTCTTGGCAATATTTCCAACCCTCCACCAGCAAAAAAGATTACGACTTGCTGAAGTCCCAGATGATGGTTAGTATTTTTTAGCGATAAAGTATATTTTAATTAAGGTATTCACATTGTTATTTTAGACATCATGCATACTTAATAGACTACAGGATAATGTAAACATCACTTTTATATGCACTGGGAACCCAAAAGCTTCATGTGACTAGCTTTATTGCAATATTTGCTTTATTGCAATATTTGCTTTATTGCAGTGGTCTGGAAACGAACCTGCAATATCTCTGAGGTCTGCCTCTATTTGAAAGGAGCTGGAAACAGTTAAAAACAAGAACTGGAAGGGTACTGCCGGGCTATGTTATATCTAAAGGTCGTCTCCAGGTCTAACGATATTTCTTTACATATTTTGTCTATTTGGCGTATGCATTTGTTTTTTTTATTTAGACTTCAAGGGCAGAAAGTTGAGTGATTCATGTTCCTTAACTCATGGAACATTATCATTCTTGGTTTTGTTGTAATTCTCTATTTCATCGATTTATCCTCATACCTACGCTGATTTCTTTTCATCTTGTTTCTTTGAGTTTATTCTCTTGCTCTTTTATTCAGCTTCTTAAGTTGAATGCTTAGCTATTTATTCCCCAGCTTTCTTGTTTGCCAAATAATTCATCATAAGCTCATGCTGTTTGAGCTGCTGTGTTGCACACACCTTGGCCTGTAGTATTTTATTGCCCACTTTAAATACCCCAAAATTTCCCATGTAATTTACTCTTTAACTCAAGATTCATTTAGTAACCACCTATTTAGTTTCTGAATATCTGGCATTTTGGTTAACGCTTCTTTTGTTATTGATTTTCTTATTTTCATAAACGAAGTCAGAGGTCGTGGGTCATTGTTGTCTACATTTATTGTTTCATTAGAAATGGCAAAATAGTGATTTTATAATTCTTTTATTCCTTCGCATGTGTTAGCCAGAATTCTTCCGTAAAGAAGAAATATCCCTCAGCAACCATTTTCTTACCCTGAAATAGGGTTGGTAAAAGACATTCAGGACGCATGTTTAATTTTCTTGCCTGTATCAATTTTCACAATCATGGGCTGGTATCTTAGGAACCTCCAGTGGAGACCAACGTGTATATTTTAATATTAAGGACCCATGAGCTTTCGTGTGCTTGAAGTGTTTCCATTTATTGCGTACCATTATTCTTTTTCGTGCTAGCCCCCCAGCCATTAGGCCAATGGGTGCACCCTTCGTGTCCCTGTGTCCTTTTAATAGGATTCTGTTAGTCTTTGATAACTTCCTTACTTGCTGGCCTAACAAGAAGTTTATGCCAGAAAGAGTTATTTATGAACCTTCTACCTCAGATCTGGCATCAGCTATATCTCTATGTGCCCAGGCTTTAATGGGAATTATTTTTAGAGACCCCAGGTTAGGTGCTCTAAGTGTCTCTAAGCTCATTGCTTCTAGCCTGCAAAATACATGTAGTTTTTAAAGCAAAACACATCATAAAATTGTCCTGATATTTCCAATTCAAATTTAATATTACAAGGTTTCTAACTCACCTACTTTATTTTATTTGCTCAGAAAATGTGCTTTTCTCTTTCTCCCATGGAGAAGAATTTATTATTTATCCTTATATTGTTTCTTTGGAAAAAAAAAATTCCCTTCCCCTTATTTACCCAAGAGTTTAAGTAACCACTGTGTCTACTTTGCTTCTTTTTAAAAAACAATGTAGCCTAGAGATCCATATCACGAGACAGAGTTTCTCTTTAGTCTTTTTAGTCAGCTGTGTGTACCCCAGCTTGTGGATGGTATCAAAGATTGTCAGCCAGTCTCCTGTTGATGGTCATTTGGGTTGTTCTTAATCTTTTGCTATTGGAAACAAACGGTGAAAAACTACCCTGAGTAAATTTCATTTTGTATTTTTGTCCGTGTATCTTTGAGATAGATTTTAAGAAGTAAGACTGCTGGCTCAAAGAGTTAATTCATATGGAACTTTTCGATATAGAGCCAGACTCCTCTCCCTGAGTGTTGAATAACTATGCATTCCCACTACCAGTGGTGAAAGTATGTATTTCCCCATGGTCTCACCAATACGTTATGTTGTTAAATATTTGGATTTTTACTAGGCTTATAAATAATGCAAGTCTCCCAATGAAGTTTAATATACTGTCATTTCCCCATTACTAACTAATTTTTAAACTTCTCTCACTCTTCTTGTGGTTTTGTCAGTTGGTCCCTTATATACTGTGAGGCAATATAGTTAGGTCAGTAAGTGTTTATAAAAATAAAATTCTAGGGGCTTCCCTGGTGGCGCAGTGGTTGCGCGTCCGCCTGCCGATGCAGGGGAACCGGGTTCGCGCCCCGGTCCGGGAGGATCCCACGTGCCGCGGAGCGGCTGGGCCCGTGAGCCGTGGCCGCTGAGCCTGCGCGTCCGGAGCCTGTGCTCCGCAACGGGAGAGGCCGCAGCAGAGGGAGGCCCGCGTACCACAAAAAAAAATAAATAAATAAATAAAATAAAATAAAATTCTAAAATCTACTGTTATTTTATTATATAATGTCAGTTACAGAATTTTCAGCTTGAATTTTTATTTTGTGTGATATTAAAATCACTAACTTGGCTTTCTTTGGCTTACATTTGTCTGGAGTATCGTTCTCAAACCCTTAATTTTCACACTTCCTGGATCTTCTGGGTTTTTTGTTTTTGTTTTTTTGCGGTACGCGGGCCTCTCACTGTCGTGGCCTCTCCCGTTGCGGAGCACAGGCTCCGGACGCGCAGGCTCAGCGGCCACGGCTCACGGGCCCAGCCGCTCCGCGGCACGTGGGATCCTAGCAATTCGCTCAACTGTTGCATCTGAAGATCGCAAGTCTGACAAGGTCTTGATCATTCAGCATAATCCATTTCCATATTTCCATAGTCAGATGTATTGTGCCATTATTTTATGTGTTATTTGAACCACATATTTTAATTTTTCTCCTTTTCTGTTTTTAAAAAATAGATTAATATTTCCTTCTTTTGATTTAAAAATCATACATTTTATTTTTATGCCTATGGTGAGTGTCCCAATTTTTTAAAATTTAAAAATTAAAAAAAAATAGGCCCATAGTTTTTATATTTTCTTCACTGATTTTTAAGCTTGTCAGTATCTACGTCTTCATCCCTAAACAAAACAAAACAGAACCAAGCACAATTAGAAACCAGACAGAGCAACCCAAGCCAGATTTTTTTCTTCAATTTCTCCCCAAGCAAGCTCACCCTTTCCCATGATGTCAGTTTCTGCCTTTTTCCAAAACAGCAAAAACAACAGTTATTTACTCATCTGTGAGTATATATAGATTTCAGAGAAGCTACATTTATTTTTCTTATTTCTGAGCCGTTTCTATTAAGAGAGTTCTGTCTACTAAAACTTCTGCAGATGTATTTGATTGAGAATATAACTAAGTGGGAAAATTCATGTTTCAAAGTGATTATCAACACTGGAAATAATGACCCCATTGTCTCCCAGCATCTTGTGTTGCTGATGAGAAGTCTGATGTCTACCTGATGCTTATTCTGTGGTAGGTGGTCTGCTCTTTCCTTCCGCATGCTTTTAACTTGATGGGCAGCCATAATCTGCCCTGGATTATGACTAAAAAAGAAAATATTGCAAAGAAAATGCCCTCCCTCAAACTATCCTCATTAATACTCCTGGCAACTACTGTTCTGGGCCATCACTTTCCCACACTCCACAGAAAAAACCACCTTTTCTCTCCCCAGGCTGTCAAATGGCTTTAATGTCAGTGTCTTACATCCATTAACTTCTCATCTCTCTGGATCTCCAGAGTGTACTGGGGGGAGAGCTGCTCCCACTAGTTTGTCAGCCTGACACGAGCTGGAAGAGCCCCCAATTTCATTTAAAACTTAAACAAATAGTCCAGTGCGTGCATGTGGCTTTCAACCCAACTTATGTAACTTCCGAGTTATTTGTTGTTGTGGACACTATTATTTGATCCTCTCAACATTCCCCCAAACCTGCTTCTGTTTCCTTGATACATGATAATTCTATGATTGTAACATAGATGATCAGGTCTTTGTTATTATTAGAAATATTTTCCATCAGTTCGGCTGTTTTCTTTATCATTATGCTAGATAATAAGCTACATTCGGTAGGATGAATCTGATTTTGAAGAAATTATGCCTCTGGTTATCTGATCTGGATATAGAGCCCTGATTTGTTATCACTAAGCAGAGGAAAGCCTTTCAGAGGTTTTGGTGAAAGGAGAATTTATTTCCTCTTCATCCACCTCAGAATGGTTCTCCATGGAGCTATGCATACACTCCCAAATATTTTCTCCAGGCGACTCAAAGGCTGGAACATTACCCTCTATGATTTCTTTTTAAAGTGCTGACAGAGCTAGATGTTTCATAAGCTGAAATCCTAAAGAGAAAATCTGGTCTGAAATCCAGCCTGGGGTAGAAAATGTTTGAAGTCACGGATCTTCTACTCACTCCCCTATATGTAGGGATCATAAATGTGGGAAGAAAGAAGGGAGATTGTTCTGATACAAAATTATTGGGGTCAGTTACCAGTTTTTGAAGTTGATTTAAATATCCCTTATTTTTAATTCTCTTTCTTATACTTTCTGTCCATCTGTTCATCTCTAATTAGAAAGATAATTTTGGCAAAAGAGAACTTAAGATGAGAGAGTGAAGCCCCCTGACAGAGGGAACCGTGGTCCCCGAGGGAGAAAAGTAGTAAATATAGTGAGAAAAATACTGAAATCAAAACGTCTGTTTGAGACGAGGTGGATAATGCAATTGTGAGAATAGGGGTGTACGTGAAGCAGGCAGGCTAAAATGATGAATTTAATCTAGGTCTCTGCAAAAATAAAGCAAAATTCTTCAGTCTATGAAATCTTTACACCTTTTTATTGTGCGTGTGTGTGTGCGCACACATTACCAAGAATTTAATACGGTCTTGGCTTTTCTTACTAAATCAGATTGTATTGATAACTATAACCCCCAAAAGACTGGGGGCAGCAGAAGCCGATCCAGAAGCATCCCTCATGGTCTGCATACAGTCTAGAGTCAGGCAGCAGCCAATTCTGATCCACAGCAGGAGCCATGGGCACGTAGGTCACCAGGAGCTCATCACAGAATGTGTGCAGCTCCCATGGTCAATGCAGTGTGTGCTCCTGGGCGGGGAATGGGGGGTGGAGTTCACTACTTTTAATATCAAAATATCACCAGTATTTAGCAGATGAGAAATCGTTAAAGCAATTGATTTCATGTTTCGTAAATCATTTTAAGTGAATAAATAATGCATAATAGCTATAGAAATTTAGAAAAAAATCCCCTATAACTCCACAACTTAGAGATAAATATTGTTTAGGATTTGTGGACATTTTCCCCAGTATTTTTTCCTGTATGTTTTATAAATCAGGTGACATATACAGAATTCTCTATCCTGCTTTTATTGATTATATATCATTTTTCCCACTCACTAATTACTTTATAACATAATTTTCAGTGGCTGTATAATATTCCCTTTTACAAACGTGTTATAATTTGCTTTTCCTAATGCCTTTTAATTTTGAGACATTATTGTTTGGGGAGTTTTAATAGGAGTGAAGTTAGAAGGTCTAATTAATTTAACTGCTTTTTGATATATCATTTAAAATATTTTGGTTTTTCACTCCTTAAAAGGGAGTTAATAACATGTGTATGTCATCTATTAAGACACCTGAAGCTACTCAGGATAAACAGAGAAGATAATTATTACAACCAGTTGAAATGATTTTAATTATTATATCCAACTTTGAACTAAATTATAGTTTAATCTATTTTTAAAATTGTCAGTATTCCTCAGGTTTGTTGAGAGATGGCCCCAATCTTACATTTCGCTTTGCTCTGCTAGGCAGTGTGTTTATGTGTGTGTGCTCATGTGTGATTTTCATTTAAGGATGGAGGAAATAAGGCATTAGGAATACATGGTGCTGGGAGCCCTTTTTTTTGGGTCCATACTAAATGTCCTAGGCTATTTCCAAAACTTTGCTTTAACCCAAAGTATTGAAGCCTTAATTTTTAGGACCCAATGATTCATTATGTTTGGAATTTCACTTGAAATCCAGTTGAAAAACATTTGAAAAGCTCATCCCTCTTGAGTAGTGATATCCTAAAATCAATGGTAGATTATGTCATCTACAGTGGTAGCAAAATTAAACATTGTTTTCCTTTATGCGTTATGGTTACAAAGTAAAATGATACTATTTAGAGTACATTCTTCTACCCATGAAAATCCAACAACCGTCACACATGTTTATTGAAAAATATAGTGTATTAGTCAGGGTTCGATCAGAGAAGCAGAACCAACAGGAGAGGGAGAAAGAGAGAGAGAGGGGGGACAGACAGATATTTCCATTATTGCAGAGAATTGGCCTATGTGTTGTGAGAGTAAGAGTCAGAAAGGGAGGATGGTGAGCATACCGCTACCCACGAGCGTGAGCTAGGAGGCACGGAGTCTTCAGGCTCAGTGAAGCCCTAAGCCCACTTTTAAGGGGTTCACTTGATAAGGTCAGGCCTGTCTAGGATAATCTCCCTTTGATTAATTTAAAGTCCACTGATTCGATGGGAATTCCCTGGTGGTCCAGTGGTTAGGACTCTACAATTTCACTGCCGAGGGCGTGGGTTCGAGCCCTGGTCGAGGAACTAAGGTCCTGCAGGCTGCGAGGCATGGCCAAAAAAAGTCAGCTGATTAGGGATTCTAATCACACCCACAAACATCCCTAGATTCGTGTTTGATTGAATAACTGAGAACTGTGTTTTAGCCTAGCCAAGTTGCCACATCAAAAAGCCGTCACCTATGGAAATCAAATAAATTGGGTTGAAGTCCAGTTTTCAATGCTCATTGAAAAACGTTTGACAACCTTCATTTTTTACTTAAATTTTTTTGAGCTGAAGGAGTTAAAGATGAAAGCATGACTTCTGACAATTCATCATTAGTCCGCAGTTTGTTGGCTTTGCGTGGTATGCATAGTTAGAAATACCCGAGGTTTTCATACTTTTACTTCATGTATTATCAACGTCTACAGTCCTTCTTTAAAGCTCTTAGCCACCATTTGCATTCATATTAATATTTAATACAATTTTGGCTAATATTATCCTCTGAAAGCTTTTATGTAATAATAGCTTTGCATTTGTACAATACCACTCTTCCCAGGGCTGTGAGTGCTTTGTTGACAGTGAGCCGATTTCTTCCCCTGCGTAAGCTGTTCTCCATCCACCCCTAGAGAAATGTTAGCACTTTAGAACGGGACCTCGATTTGTGCTTGTAGCAGAAATAAAGTAGTCAGTGTTCTTACAGCATAAGATCCTTCTCCAGTAGGTCCTAGGAGGATTATTCAGGGTTTTAAGCACTTCACAAAGTCTCATATGGAATAAGTTCTTCACTACAAAGTTGTGAAATTGAACATAGGATACTGGACATTAAGAAAGTCAGTGTTTTTGAATAATGGATAAGTTGTGGCTAGAATAAAACATTGTTCAGGTCAGTGGGATTTTCCAATGGTTTTAGGAAAGAAGCTGGTGAAGTTTGGTTAGGGTCGTAGCCTCCTTATTATGTACCAAGGAGAGAATGTTCATAACCAGGAAGAGGAATGTTCTCAGCTGTAAAGATTGGGGTAACTTAAATGTCTTCTCTGTCTGGAAAAATAAGAACCATCTACTGTGTTCAGACAAAGATACTATCAGTGGTATGTCCCAGGGAAAGACATCATCTCATTAAACAATAAACCAAGCTGATGACACTGGAGAGAAAACACTCAGCTGGGGGTCGTGAAATTTCTTGCTGGATTTGGACACAAATAGCTTTGCAGTTTGAGCAATTCACTTAACTTCTCTATTTCTGATCTTCATCGGTAGGGCTGGAGAATTGGTTTAAATGACGTTTCTCAATGCTTTTGTGTCTAAAAGTCTAAAAAAATGGATTAAACATGTTGAGTGCAGCAAACTTTGCCTAGAGAAAGGGTATGGATATTCCTATTTGATATTAAAAATGTTTCATATTTTTATCCTTAAATGCCAAATATTTTCAATACTTCAGGGTTGCCAAGACAGAGTGTACTATAGTACACATTGACAAGTTTAATATTTATTATAGAAAACATGGTGACTTTAGTTAGCTTTACATACTCTAATATTCTTTTAAAACTTGGTAAAATTATCTTTTCACTTTCAAGGTCAAATGACAAGCCTAAATTAATTACTTAATTACCTTAAAAAGTATAATACCGTGGCTAATCTTTTGGATTCTCTAGGAGGCTAAATTCTCTTAAACATTATAAGCACTCTACATATCAAATATACAAATTGTTATTCCCAAACTCAACACAAAAGTCTTCATACAATGAATTTGATTTATGTCATCAATATACTTGATTCTAACCCTTTCTGGGTTATTTATAGTCCCCAATTTATCTTTTGTGGAAACAACTTCCTCTCCCAAGTAAGTTGAGTTGAGTCATTTATAGGCTGAGCTTATGTATCCAGAGATTTCGGCTGCAGTGGTAGACATTCAGGGCAATTTTTCTCCAAGTGACTAGAGGCAGATCGAACTTTCTTTTACAGTCTCTTGGTCAAACTGGGCTTCAGGTCCAAACCCTGCAAGTGGGATGGATTTCACTTTGATTTGAATGTGCGACTCCTCTGAGTCTCAGCTCTGACTTGAGCCTGCAAACTCTGCCTGGGCTCTGTGACTCCCAATTTGAAATCAATTAATGACTAATGCTAAACAGCATTTACTCTTTGGTATTATTCTAAATTTTCTTCATACTCATCTTAGAGCTATTTAAAAGTTACTGACTAGGATGCTGCCCAACTCTTATGCGTGTATCTGACTGTGGCATCGCCTCGGCTTCTTAATCCATTTTGATGACAGTACAGATTTTCACTTTCAAATTTACTATCTCATGTGAGCCTTTTGGTGGGGAGGACAAAGGTATTAAAGTTATTCCCATTTCTATCATGATTATCCCTAATCTATTTTGTTGAGTTTAAAGGATATCCCTGTAAACTAATATAGCAGCTCTGAGGTACATGGTGGGTCTTGTTAAACTTTTGTTAAATGAAGAACTATTAGCTCTGAATTTTTATTATACAATATCAACATTGTATAATAAATAGCTTAATTTCTTTATTTCTGTAACTCAAAAAAATCTGCTCCAGGATCCCTCTGAGCTGGTAGGAATGTGAATTCTAATCACAGTGAAGTGGAGTGTGGACCTCGAGGTGGTGAGTTCTGCTGCTCCGGTAACAGGCTGGACAGGCACCCCAAGCCCTGACTCTCACGGGTCACATCACTGGCCTCCATCCTGCAGGCCGGGCCTCTTCCTTGCAGGGTGAGACATAAAGTTGTGAACGCTGCTTCTAGACAATCTTACACAAACTTGGGAGGAATTGTGTCACTCTACTGCCCTCCCAACCAACTTAAATCTCCCTTTCCTAAGTCTGGGCACCTGGTTCCAAGCCTTCTTCCTCCTACGTCTGAGGAAGTCACATCTGAGTGTCCTTGCTCTTGACTCCAGATACCCCAGAGTCTTGGCTTTTCCAAATAGCCTGGGTTGGAAAAGCTTCTAATTCATGGAAACTTCTGTTTTGTCCCTAAAAATCACACACACGTGCACATGCACACGCACACATGCGCACAAAGCAGAGAGACACAAAGTCCTTACTCACTTGCTCAGATGGGCAGAAGAATAGCAATAGAATAAAGAAGGAGCAAGAGTTAATAAGTCAACAAATAATCTTGAATTATTAATGATTATTATAAAATACTTTAAATTTAGTGATGTATATTTTACAAAATGCCTTCATATGTATACCATGTTTAATCTTCGTAATACCTTGTCAAGTATGAAATCACAACCCCTATTTTGCAAGTGGAAACCCTGAGACTCAAAGACATTAAGCGCTTGTCTTGAAGGCTCACAGATGTGTGCGTGCGTGCGTGTGTGTTGTCAATGGTGGTGACACATCAGAATAATCAGGGAAGCCATTAAATAATGCCTGTGCCCAGGACTCACCTTAGATGAATGAAATCGAAATCTCTGGAGATGGCCTGGCACTGATATTTCTTTTTAGGTTTCCAGATGATTCTAATATGCCAGCAGGGATGAGTACCAGAACCGAATTTAAAATACACATTTTCTGATTTCAAATGCCATGTTTTCGATGTTATATCAGAGTAATCGTTTGAATGTGGTGACTGAGGATGTAAATTCTTGCTTGCCCTGTGAGGTGGAGGCGGCACGGTTTCCTTGGACATTTCCCGGAGCGCTCAGCCGTCCAGGGAGAGGGTCTGCAGCAGGAAGTAGCGCGGGTGATAGGTGAGGGTGGGGGAGAGGGAGGGGCGGGGGCGGGGGCGGGAGGGGCGGGGGCGGGGTGAGGGTGGGGGAGAGGGAGGGGCGGGGGCGGGGGCGGGGGCGGGAGGGGCGGAGTACCACGTGCTCCAGGAAGGCCCACAGGTCGGCTTTCTTTCGACTGGTTGCATGGAGGAGTTAGCGTTCCTAAATGGTGTGGTGTCATTAAGTCCAGGGCGCTCAGGGTCCATGGGGCATAAACGTTGCTCACTAAATTCCAGGGTTTGGAATGGGACCTGGGTAAGGAGTAGAAGACCTAAGAAGCTGCAGCTCTTTTGTGGAGGGAATTGGCCAGCGTGCTTCACGAGGGTGATGGGTAATGTCCTTCTGACGACAGTGCTCTCTGCTATTAGGCTTCTTTGTCATCATCAGTCATTAGTTCCATCACCTTTGTCCCACTAGTATCCATTTTGTACGTGGGGAGGAACAAGAAGGAAGAAAAGACGAGCGGTGATTTCTTGCTATGCTCTCGCTGCATTATTTACGATGCAGATTCTTAGGGAAGACTGAGATCCATGATCCTATGATGAGCAAGCAGCATTCTAGTAAAAACAGCCTTCCCATGTTAGGGCTCTGGGCTTTTCACTTGAGTGATACTAATTTCCCTCTATCAGTTGGGGAAATATATTTAGAAATGCAGTTGAACTCATTTGAAATATGTCTGCTTTGTTGGGTGAAGAATGGGAATCTTATTTACCTAAAAGATAGGTCATGAGAAAAACCATAATTCAAAAAGAGTCATGTACCAAAACGTTCATTGCAGCTCTATTTACAATAGCCAGCACGGACATGGAAGCAACCTAAGTGTCCATCAACAGATGAATGGATAAAGAAGATGTGGCACATATATACAATGAGTGAAGTAAGTCAGAGAGAGAAAAACAAATACCGTATGCTAACACATATGTATGGAATCTAAAAAATGAAAACAAAAAGAAAACAAAATGGTCAGAAGAACCTAGGGGCAAGACGGGAATAAAGACACAGACCTACTAGAGAATGGACTTGAGGACACGGGGAGGGCGAAGCATAAGCTGGGACAAGGTGAGAGAGTGGCATGGACATATATACACTACCAAATGTAAAATAGATAGCTAGTGGGAAGCAGCCGCATAGCACAGGGAGATCAGCTCGGTGCTTTGTGACCACCTAGAGGGGTGGGATAGGGAGGATGGGAGGGAGACGTAAGAGGGAGGAGATATGGGGATATATGTTTATGTATAACTGATTCACTTTGTTATAAAGCAGAAACTAACACACCATTGTAAAACAATTATGCTCCAATAAAGATGTTAAAAAAAAAAAAGATAGGTCAGATGATTAGGAGAAAACCTCATGTAAAATATGTGCTTTCAGACCTTTTTTAGGTTTGGTTTTAAAAACCTAGGTTCTGTGTAAAATGATGCAGTCTTTTTCATGGAGGATGTAAAAATTTAAAGATTCTAAGGGAGCTAATAAGAAAAGGCGCTGTTTGTAGAATAAAGGTTTAATCCGAAAAGAATAAAACTTGGAGAGAGTGGTTTCAAAAAGAAAAAGATAGAAAAAAGCAGCTGTTAAAGAAAATCCCTGGAGGCAGTCAGGTGTGGAGGGTCTTCTAGACTCAGCGATAAAAAGCAGACTGGTTTCTTATTACCTTAATGCTTCCTGCCTGCCTGGGTCCTGAGTAAAGACTGGAGTCAAGAGATCAGAGGGAAGAGAAAACACTTTCTAGAATGATAAGGACAGGCACGCTGAGAGACCTATGTTTAATTAGCGCAAGTGGCCACAGTACTGAGTGGATCGAGGTGAGCCATGTAGGGGAAAAACCCTGGCAGATGGAAGAAGCAGGAGTGGCCTGAGGTGACAGTTTGGCCTCATGTCCCACGGCTGAGGTTCCTGAAATGCATATGAGCCCTGGAAGGGGTACGACCCTAAAATTCAACTTCACAACTAGCGAGGAAGACACACTCTAAGAAGGGAATGAGGAAAATGGCAGTGATTACATTAAGCTTATGATTAAGTAAAGGCTGAACAATTAACATTTTTCTTAAGCATTAAAAAATATCATAGTCTTTAAATATATTTTACATAGTATTTTTTGACGTACAGCCTGTTTAACGATTATACTATGTATAAAAGATTAACGAGTAGAGCTCTGTGCTGGTTTATTTCTCTCACTCACTAGTTAAAAGCGTGGTAGTCAGGCCGCTCCAATGAAGGACGCATCTGTGCGATCCTCTAGGGAAAGGCTGTCCTTTGATGAGGGGACATTAACTCCTGACAGGTGAAGTCACCATCTCAGCTATAACATGGCCATTACAAGCGTTTACAGCCCTTTTAGAGGGCTGAAAAGCCACTCGGGAGATTCCTTCATTCGTTCAACCCATAATTGCATGTACTGTGTGCAGGGCACTTGCTGAGACTTGGAGGTCAAGAGATCCAGAACACCCCGCCTACGGAAGCTCCAGTCTAGAGGAGAAATGCGAGCAAGCTCAGTTACATGTGCTGCAGAAAGGGTCAACTCAACACACTGTTTCAGAAAGAAGTGGTTGTGGTCTGATCTGAGACACAGGATGGAAGTTATGGGAAGAGGAATAGCTGCTTTCCTCACCAAAGTAAATTTACTTACAGATTTTCAGATTTATAGTTTTATGGATTTTTAGGGAAAAAAAAAATCTCTTAAGCACACGTGGTATTAAGGAGGCGAGTTTTAGAGCCGCTCTGGGGTAGAGCCATAGGGGTTTGGCAGGTTGCTTACCTTTTCAGAGCTGCAGGGAGAATTCCAGCTGTCACAGGGAGACACTGGATGCTGACAAGGAGTCAATGAGAGAATTCTGCAGGTAAAGCAATCGGCATATGGGGAGTGATGGACAGTTTGTAGCTGTTCTTATGACAACGTCGGGAGAGGAACTCTGAAAGCCCTTCCTGCCCCGGGTCTTCACCATCCCCATCTGGTGACAGAAACCTCGCCACCTTCACTCTTGTCTCCGCCCAGTTTGCCCACCATACCACCACCAGGGCCATAGCTCTGAAACGCAGAGCTCCCTCCCTGCTTCCCACTGAAACCCGGACTGACTCCACTGCCTGAAGACAAAGTCCCCTTTCCGTGCTTGACACACAAGGCGGCCCAAGACCGACCAGGACCTCCTTTTCCCATCTTATCTCCCGCTCCACTCCTGCCCCTCTGAGCCTTCTCCTCCGCCCGGACCAGACACCAAGCAGGACCCTGATCCCCGTATGTCCTTCCCCGACCCTCTTCCTTCGCACCTGCCCTTTCTTCCCTTGCGATGCCCCTTCCCCTCATCTCTCTGTAAACATCTTTTAAAATCCCAAGCATTCACGGAAAAGCTCTCCGGCCAGAGCCCTTCCAGGGTGACATGTCTACGCTCTGGACTAAATGCACACAAGTGCTCGTATGTTATGAGATAACTCGACCTGTTCATGGTTCCCTCTCCCTGTCTGTAGCACGGACTCCTCAGGGTCTCATGTTTGCCTTTGAATTCCCAGCCCAGCGCCTGGCATGTAGTTGGCCTTCAGTTATGTTTATTGAATTATATATGTAATTTTTTTGTGCTGATTTGGATTAATGCATATTTACAGATTCTTGTTTTCCTGACAGTTGCTACAGTTGCTACAGTCCTGACAGTTGCTACAGTTTGTTGTTAGCTTAGCCGATAATTATACATCATGTTTCGGGCAGTTTATCTTCATCATTGCATAACTTGGAATCGATTTGCTTGGCATCGTAATTTGAGTCCCCTCTTCTCTGTGTCCTTGCATTGTCTGCAGTGACCTATGGGCGTCTCAGAAGCGGTGTTGTCACCCCTCTCTTCCCTGGTCCTTTTGATGCCACACGCAGCCCCCCGCCCCGTGTCCTCTGACACCTTTGACCATTCGCTTTAGTTGCCCTCCATCTTTCTTATGATTTGCTCTATGTCGCTTTGAGGTCCCCTGTTTCCAGTGTCATCTGGTGTCCCCTGATGATATATCCTGGAACTAATTCAGTGTGTCTGGAATATGCATCTGTTTGCCAGAATAACCTGTGCTCATCACCTCCGCTGTCAGGCTAATAGCACTGGGGGATATTTATGGGGCTTTGCGGCTACCACAATGGTTCCTGGTGCCTCTGCTGACTTTTTCTGATACTAATGTCTGGATGTTGGCTAATTTTCTTCAGCATACTGCCAGTGAAATAGTGCTATTATAGAAAAGTCCTCTCTACAGAGATACCTATGGGCAACTTCATCCTGCATGGTTTCACGAGTCTGCCCCGCCCCCGCCCCGCCAGACTTTCTATTCTTTGAATCACCTTTGACTTTGAGTTTCTTTGTAGGACATATTTGAAACAAATCATTGTTTCCATGCTTATCTTTATGTCACTGTCTTAAGTTTAGATCACTGATTCCATTGGATGAGAATTCAAATGGAATAAACACCACAGGCAAACGTTATCACCTCTCACACCCCCAAACCAAAAGGTGGTTTGATACGCTGATTATTACCTTCGACTTTCCCATTAGTTTTCTGCCATCATTTAAAGTAATAACATACTTCCTGCTCTCAGTTTAACAGGCAGCCTCTATTCTTGGATACTCGTATTTTGATGTCACCCCTTTCCTTTTGCTTGGACAATTTGAGTCACTGATTTCTTTGATTGAGTTTTTTTTCTCCATCTGAGCCTTTTCTATGTCCTTTTTCTCCATGGTTGTTTTACCTAATCTTGTATTATTATAAAACCTCATGGGAGGGATAAATTAGGAGTTTGGGATTAACATATACACACTACTATATATAAAATAGATAAGGAATAAGGACCTACTGTATAGCACAGGGAACTCTACTCAATATTCTGTAATAACCTACATGGGAAAAGAATCTGAAAAAAAATGGATATATGTATATGTATAACGGAATCACTTTGCTGTACACCTGAAACTAACACAACACTGTAATTCAACTATAATATAAAATAAAAGTTAAATGAAAAAAAAAAAAAAAAACAGGGCTTCCCTGGTGGCGCAGTGGTTGAGAGTCTGCCTGCCAATGCAGGGGACACGGGTTCGAGCCCCGGTCTGGGAAGATCCCACATGCTGCGGAGCAACTAGGCCCGTGAGCCACAACTGCTGAGCCTGCGCGTCTGGAGCCCGTGCCCCGCAACGGGAGAGGCCGCGATAGTGAGAGGCCCGCGCACCGCGATGAAGAGCGGCCCCCGCTCGCCGCAACTAGAGAGAGCCCTCGCGCAGCAACGAAGACCCAACACAGCCAAAATTAATTAATTAATTAATTAATTTTAAAAAAAACAACAGCTCGTTACTTAGCACTCCACAAATTTGGAAGCTGTGCTAATTCAGAGCATTGTATGTGGAAATATGTCTCTTTTTTTTAATGTGACTTAAACGACACAGCAAGCCCCGAATCCACTTGTATCAGAGCCTGTTGAGACAAACGACCGCCTTCTCTTGTGTGACGTCATCAGTCAGTTCCTAAGGGGGAGGAAAGCTGGGTCATCTTCCTTCTTCCCTAATAATCGCCACTTCCTTGGTGTCCAGCTTTCCACCTCCTGTCCCTCCCAAAGTTTTCTTTAAAGCAAACACCCCGTGTCCCCAGACTCTTCTCGTGTCCCCTCCGGCTTCCTGCGTTATTACCTGGCTCTCATCTGGGACCACGATCTCCCCTGCGGCCCCCCGTCACTGCTCTGTATCTTCTCGCACTTCATGTATTTCAAGGACAGAGCATGGCATTGGCTTTCTCCTGTCCCCTCATTGCTCCTTTCAGATACCAACTCCTCCACCTCTCCATCTGTAAAGCAAAAACGAAGCAACAACGACAAACCCTGGATTTTTGAGACTCAAGACACTTCGCACTGATCTCCATCTCTTTCTCCCTATTGAGATTATCCACCTTCTAATAAAAAAAAAAATCACAGATTTTGCACGTGACTTAGTCTTTTTCTTTTCCCCCAAGGTCTGTCATCCATGTGGGTGACTTCTGTACCTGCGGCCCCGTCCATCCATGACATTCTCACCGCTGCAGACCTCCGCTCACTTGAGCTCGTCACTCCCGTGGCACACTGACAGGCTTGTCAGGAAACGCAACTGGGAACACCTCCAGAGTCTTTATTAGAGCAGTGATGTGGGACAACAGATTTTCTCCATCCTCTGCTAACTTGTTAAGCAACTTCCACCAGGTCATTTTGTCCATCCGGCTAAGACTTCTGCCCTTTGGTCTTCCTACTTTTCCTCCAGCCGCCTCTCCTTGGTCACCCAGCTGACATTGAATGCTCCATCTTGTTAATAATTCCTGCCCATGCCTGAAGCCCTCTTGCCTTTTTGTTGCTAATGTTGTTGTCGTTCTTTCCAACTCATCTGACAAAAACACCACCTTGGAAGGACCCAACTACCTCATTCTTCTCTGCCTGGAGAAAGCACACATCAGGGGAAAGTGGTTCTACTGTAAATTCATGACCACTAACCTGCAGTGCTGCCGGGAAATCCTACTGGATTTTGTTGGTCAACATTCCTCTGTTCTGCACCAGGATGATTTCAAATTCTTTCCAGTTTCCATAAATCTCCAACACTTACCTGGTCCCACACTCCTAGTTGGTGACCTCATTTCTTGTTTTACAAATGGAAAAACTAGCCCTCAGGTAGAGATCCCATCATCTTCTGAAAAACACAAACAAACCTACTTCAATTCTGCTCACTCTACCTTCCCTTCCTTGTGACATAATAAGGCAAACGCATCCATTTATCTTCTCGACTCTACCTTCTGCCATCTTATCCTTTCTCTCTGGAACGTCCTTAATTTCTTTTTTCTCCAGAATCATTTTTACTGGCTCTTTAATATATTTGCATTCTACAGAAATGATCATTTAGTTTAAAATACTATATAGGCACCATCTATTTTAGAAAGGCAGTAGAAAGGTGTGGTTAAGGGCATAAAATCTAGAGCCATATTGCCTGGGGCCAAGGCCCAGTCTTGCTACTCTTTAGCTTTGGGACTTAGTAGGTTATTTAAACTGTTTATGCTTCAGTTTATCTATAAAATATGGGTGATGACCATACAGTTTTGATGGATACTGAATCAATAAACAAAAAATGATTTAAAAGGTGTTTGACATATTGTAAGCTTTATACAAGTGTTTGCTATTATTATTAGTTTGTTTCCTAATTGGATCATAGATTTACTTACAGTTTTTTGCTTGTCCTGAAGTTTATAATTACATACCTTTTCCTTAATGGCCTGAGCTGGACCATTTTCTTTCTAGATCTGCTCTACACCTGCTCTGCTGTCATCCTGGGACTTGACTTTACCTTTTCTTGGTTTGCATCCATTGTTTCCTGAAACTCACGATTTATCCTTTTGTGTTTTTTCCCATTTGCTTTTGCTGGCTTATATTTGTAAGAAGTTTCAGAAAAGGGTAGGTGGAAGGTACAATTTATGGATCTCTGATAGTTTGGAAAGGTGGCTAGCATCTCACATTTGATTTATAATTTGAGTTCCAAATCATTTTCCACCAGGTTTTAAAGGCATTTCTCCATTGTTTTCTTTCACCAGGGTTGCTGATAAGGTATCTGATAGCACTTTCATTCTTGTTCTTTGATAGGTTTTGTTTCTGCCCCCCCCCCCGCCACCCCCCGCCCGCCCATAGAAGCATTTAAGACTTTTAACATTTTTAAAAAATATACATTTATTTATTTATTTATTTTTGGCTGCGTTGGGTCTTCATTGCTGCACACAAGTCTCTAGTTGCGCTGAGTGGGGAGGGCTACTCTTTGTTGCGGTGCGTGGGCTTCTCATTGCGGTGGCTTCTCTTGTTGCGGAGCACGGGCTCTAGGCGCACAAGCTTCAGTAGTTGTGGCTCGCGGGCTCAGTAGTTGTGGCGCATAGGCTTAGTTGCTCCGCGGCATGTGGGATCTTCCCGGAGCAGGGCTCGAACCTGTGTCCCCTGCATTGGCAGGCAGATTCTTAACCACTGCGCCACCAGAGAAGTCCCAAGACTTTTAACTTTTCCCTTGTGAAAAGACACGAGGCTATTTCTGCATCCATTTTGCTATATACTCATCAGATTCTTTTGATTTGAAGACGGGTGACTTTTTCTAGGATTGGAATTCTTTTCCTATTATGTCTTCATAATTTCTTCTTACTGTTTTTCTTTTCTCAGTTTATGAGATATATTGTTTGAATATTACACCTCCTGGATTTGTTCCCTGTGCTGCCTATGTTCTTTTATATTTCCTATTTCTGTCATGTTGTTCCACATTCCGGGAGATTTCCTCGATTTTATTTTCTGTCCCTTTTATTGATGTATTTTTTAATTTCATCAGTCATATACAACTCCTCACCTGTTCTTGTAATTTTTTCGGAGAATTCTGTTACTATCTTAAAATAGAATATTTTTCTCAAATCTTTCTCATCTTATTGAGAAGTTTTTTTTGTTTTTTTTTTTCCTTCTATAAGGTCTCTTGATTTTCTGAATTGTGTGTGTCTTCCTGGGTTCAGTTCTACTGTTAGCTTTTTCTCCATCTTACTTTTTCATAGGGATGTGGTTCCTCCTTGATAGTAGGCTCCTTTTCAAGATGGAAGGATTGGGAACTGGGTGGGGTTCTCTGCTGCATTGCAAGGAAGTCCACCTCCACGTACACATTCAGCCTTCTCCTTGTCACGGGGCGGACTAGCTGGGGCCCCTGGAATGTGGATCCAGCCTGTTTCCTGGCTTCTCTTTAGCGGGAACGGGCAGAGAGAGAGCCTGCTGTCAGCTGCAGGCTCCTCCTTCCACCTCAAAGGGAATGTCAGGACCAGCAGAGCTGTGCTCTGGAGGGCCAGCGCCCACACTTTTTTCCCTTTGGTTGTTGTTTCCCTGATGATAACGCCCTGGTCACCTATGCATGTCGTATCTTCAGTGAAAGTAAATATTCATGCGCTTCTCTGTTGTCAGCCACACTGTTTTTGTTTTTGTTTTTTCTTATTCTCCCCTGCACCTGATGGTTTTCTCCTGTATCACATCCTCTTGGCGTGGATGCACAGAATTGGCCCACTTCCTGGGCCCCTTCACTGAGGAGTGTATTCTGGCTGCTCTCTCTCGTTTCGATTTCATGTGCCCAGAGGCTTGGCTTTCTGTTTTCCAATAACTCATTGATAATGTATATCTGATGATGACTTCCCCCCTTTTTTTTTCGTTCTTTTTAAAAAATTGAAGTGTAGTTAATTTACAATCTTGTGTTAATTTCTGCTGTACAGCAAAGTGATTCAGTTATATATATACATGCTTTTTCATATTCTGTTCCATTATAGTTTATCACAGGACATTGAATATAGTTCCCTGTGCTATACGGTAGGACCTTGTTGTTTATCCATTCTATGTGTAATAGTTTGCAGCCGCTAACCTCAATCTCCCCCCCTTTTCTTCTTTATAGCTACAGATTTATTGCTTTTTATACTTCTTATGGACTTTAAGACAAACGGGAAGTGATCCACGCACTTATTTCTGCTAATTTGAACTTGCAGCTCTCATAACTAGTTTAAAAATTCATGAATGAAGAATACTTTTTGAGGAATTGTTAATTATTAGGCACAAGGCTTGAGACTTTCCTCTCTATCATCTCATTAACTTCTCATAATCACCCTAAGTAGCCCCATTTACAAATGAGGAACTTGAGGTTCAGAGAAGTCTATTAATTGCCTGATGTTGCACAGCTCTTAAATGGTAGAACCAGTATTCGAACTCACGCCTTCTGATTCTGAGTCAGGTGTGCTTTTATTTACGGTATAGCTGAAAACAAACTAGTCATCTTGGACTTGGGGGAAGGTTGGAGATGATGAAGAAAAATGGATATTTGTACTTCATCACTTGTGTGAGATAGATCTTTCTTTTACAATAGGGAGCGAACATCTGAGCCTGTCCCTGGGAATTCACGTAAACAGGGAGAGTAGCTTGATGGTCAGAAACAGGAGAATATTTTTGAGAACTAAAAACTTTTGAGGACAGAATTAGGCCCAAAATGGTCACAAAGGGGAGACAAGAAAAAACAAATATAACCAGAGTAAGTTTCACGGGGTTAGGGTTATCAGATTTAGTAAACAAAAATACAGGACACCCAGTTAAATTTGAATTTCAGATAGACAATGCATTATTTTTAGTATATGTCCCAATAAGAAACGATTTGTTGTTTATCTGAAATTCAAATCTAACTGGGCTTCCTGTGTTTTATCTGGCAACACTACATAGGGATAAATGCATTTTCATGAATTTTAGCCTTAAAACTTATACAGTTGTAGGACAGGGGACTCTGATAGGGGTTTCTGTGAGAAGACTTAACTGTTTAGATTGATTGTAATATCAATATGACTCTGTAGTGTCCTTAAAAAAAAGAATAAGATCTGAGGCCAGATTTTTTTAAAAGTCTACCCCCTAAGGAAATATTTCTCAATATATGGGCTGAGGAATACCTGCTCATCATATGCAGCTGTCTGGGCCCCTAGAAACCAGAATGTATAAGAAAAGGACTTAGAAATGTCCATTTTTAACAAGTCCCCTAGGGAATGCTTGGACACATACAAGTTTCAGAATTACTGATAAAGAAAAAAGAGAGGTCTCATCAGGTGCTGGTCAGGCCACACCTAGCCAACTGTGTTCAGTTTCCAGAGCTGCGTGTTACAAACACAGATCCTGAGAAATGAAACTGGGGCGCTGAAAGACTTTGCTAGGGTGCTCTATGCAAAACATCAGAAGGGGCCAGCACTGTTTCACCCAGAGAATTTTCAAGAAACATGAGAGCTTTACTCAAATATCACTGCAGAAGAATATTTGGCTTTTTTCCCCCAGTGTGTTCCCAGAAGTTAGAATTAAGATCAATAAATAGAAATTACGAGCAAGGGTGGGCTTAACATAAGGATGAATTGTTGCACCATTATTCAACCTAGAAACGGAATGGACCTCCTTTATTTATTTTTTTGCGGTACGCGGGCCTCTCACTGTTGCGGCCTCTCCCGTTGCGGGGCACAGGCTCCGGACGCGCAGGCTCAGCCGCCGTGGCATATACATGCTTTTTCATATTCTGTTCCATTATAGTTTATCACAGGACATTGAATATAGTTCCCTGTGCTATACGGTAGGACCTTGTTGTTTATCCATTCTATGTGTAATAGTTTGCAGCCGCTAACCTCAATCTCCCCCCCTTTTCTTCTTTATAGCTACAGATTTATTGCTTTTTATACTTCTTATGGACTTTAAGACAAACGGGAAGTGATCCACGCACTTATTTCTGCTAATTTGAACTTGCAGCTCTCATAACTAGTTTAAAAATTCATGAATGAAGAATACTTTTTGAGGAATTGTTAATTATTAGGCACAAGGCTTGAGACTTTCCTCTCTATCATCTCATTAACTTCTCATAATCACCCTAAGTAGCCCCATTTACAAATGAGGAACTTGAGGTTCAGAGAAGTCTATTAATTGCCTGATGTTGCACAGCTCTTAAATGGTAGAACCAGTATTCGAACTCACGCCTTCTGATTCTGAGTCAGGTGTGCTTTTATTTACGGTATAGCTGAAAACAAACTAGTCATCTTGGACTTGGGGGAAGGTTGGAGATGATGAAGAAAAATGGATATTTGTACTTCATCACTTGTGTGAGATAGATCTTTCTTTTACAATAGGGAGCGAACATCTGAGCCTGTCCCTGGGAATTCACGTAAACAGGGAGAGTAGCTTGATGGTCAGAAACAGGAGAATATTTTTGAGAACTAAAAACTTTTGAGGACAGAATTAGGCCCAAAATGGTCACAAAGGGGAGACAAGAAAAAACAAATATAACCAGAGTAAGTTTCACGGGGTTAGGGTTATCAGATTTAGTAAACAAAAATACAGGACACCCAGTTAAATTTGAATTTCAGATAGACAATGCATTATTTTTAGTATATGTCCCAATAAGAAACGATTTGTTGTTTATCTGAAATTCAAATCTAACTGGGCTTCCTGTGTTTTATCTGGCAACACTACATAGGGATAAATGCATTTTCATGAATTTTAGCCTTAAAACTTATACAGTTGTAGGACAGGGGACTCTGATAGGGGTTTCTGTGAGAAGACTTAACTGTTTAGATTGATTGTAATATCAATATGACTCTGTAGTGTCCTTAAAAAAAAGAATAAGATCTGAGGCCAGATTTTTTTAAAAGTCTACCCCCTAAGGAAATATTTCTCAATATATGGGCTGAGGAATACCTGCTCATCATATGCAGCTGTCTGGGCCCCTAGAAACCAGAATGTATAAGAAAAGGACTTAGAAATGTCCATTTTTAACAAGTCCCCTAGGGAATGCTTGGACACATACAAGTTTCAGAATTACTGATAAAGAAAAAAGAGAGGTCTCATCAGGTGCTGGTCAGGCCACACCTAGCCAACTGTGTTCAGTTTCCAGAGCTGCGTGTTACAAACACAGATCCTGAGAAATGAAACTGGGGCGCTGAAAGACTTTGCTAGGGTGCTCTATGCAAAACATCAGAAGGGGCCAGCACTGTTTCACCCAGAGAATTTTCAAGAAACATGAGAGCTTTACTCAAATATCACTGCAGAAGAATATTTGGCTTTTTTCCCCCAGTGTGTTCCCAGAAGTTAGAATTAAGATCAATAAATAGAAATTACGAGCAAGGGTGGGCTTAACATAAGGATGAATTGTTGCACCATTATTCAACCTAGAAACGGAATGGACCTCCTTTATTTATTTTTTTGCGGTACGCGGGCCTCTCACTGTTGCGGCCTCTCCCGTTGCGGGGCACAGGCTCCGGACGCGCAGGCTCAGCGGCCGTGGCTCACGGGCCCAGCCGCTCCGCGGCACGTGGGATCCTCCCGCACCGGGACACGAACCCGCGCCCTCCGCATCGGCAGGCGGACTCTCAACCACTGCGCCACCAGGGAAGCCCATGGACCTCCTTTAAAGGGACTGCTTCTCCATCACTGGGGTGTTGTGAAAATGAAGGATGAAGGCTTGCCAGAGATTCTGTTGAAGGGATTCCCTCAGAGGCTGACCTTAGGGTGAATTCTCTGAGTGAGCGCCAGACACTGCCTGAGGCCCCTGCCCATCAATCTCAGACTCAATATTGAGAACCAGCGTGTCTTCACTGAGATGGATAAAAATCATTAAAGGGCCGGAATTTCTTTAAAAATTAAAATAACCAGCCCTCTGAATTTTGACCAGAGGAGAAACTGTTGATAGTGATATATTGATTTTCAAAATCACGTTGGACTCGGGTGAATGTGAACTTAAGGCTCTTATTGTGGAGATGAGAGAAGCAATGCCATTGTCCACAGAGGTTTTCTTTCAAAGGCTGGGTTTGTTCATGGGGCAGACTGTAGGAATCTCCTTTTCCAGAGTGATATCTTTCTGCCAGCACTGAGTCAAGTTCAGCCGAGGTGTGAAGTGGACAGTGGGGTAGACAGAAATGTCGAGATTCCATATTACTCTGGGAAATCATAACATCCTTATTTAGCTTTTAAAAATAGTTTTCCTTTAAAATTAAACGTGAATAACCGGGAAGGCAACACATATTTCTTTGAAAACTATGAAATTCTGTATTTATTCTTTTTTAATTTGAAATATTTGAAAGTAAGGGGTGTATTTTACGCCATCCGGCAAACTCACGTTCCATATTTGAAGTGAAATGTGATCAATTATCTTGAGAGGAAAGGAAACACCTTTGAGTTAAACCCTGAAGTTCATGTCGATTTCAGCGGGAGATGCAGCTGCTTAGGAACTAAGGTTTTTTTTTTTTCCTTTTCGTCATACAGTGGATTTTAAAAAGGGAGCCCACTCATTACTCAGATGAGGTCATGAGGTCTTAACTCATCCAGGTGAGTTGATTGACTGCAGTTCTGCGGTTTCTGTAACCCCTGTGCTGACTTTGGTTCAGACCCTGAGTAGCCTGTTCATCCTTCTTATTCTTGTTATTTTAATAGTCAGCCTTTGTCTTTGTCCTGTACTTTCCTTTCCTAAGGAAAGGACAAAAAAAAAAAAAAAAAAAGGTAAGCAGGAAGAACTGCCAGATGCAGATGTTTGAATAGGGAGTAAACAGCTGGAGGGGGCACTGGGTCGGGTCACGGGAGAACTAAGGAAATATCGGTGCCCAGGAGGCTACTCTGATTATTAATTCAATTCCGTGGTCTGAGGCTGGGAAGGGGAAAGAGAGTCGGGGTGGAGGTGACGGCAGGGACGAAGGAAGGGTGGGGCTTGTGTGAGAGAGGAACCCAGAAAACCTGGCCTTGGCCCCAGGGAAGGAGGCGATCGCCCAGGCTGTCCAGGAAAGCATGCTATTGTTAATTTCAATGACTCTGGTAAAAGTTGAAGATGACCCAGAAGACCAGACTGGAGATGCAGCTTTGTCCGAGGATGGGGCTTCCCATGCAAGCTTGGCCCGCCACTTAGAAGGGGTTAGATGCTGGGTCCGCAGCGTCCGGAGCCTGTGCTCCACGGCGGGAGAGGCCACAACAGTGAGAGGCCCGCGTACCACAAAAAAAAAAAAAAAAAAAAAAAAAAAAAAAGAAGGGGTTAGATGCCGGGTCCGCAGATGGAGCTGTGAAACCTGCGAGGTGGAGAAGGATCAAGGTGGAGGGAGGAGAGGAGGTTGCCCGTGGGGCAGGGCGCTGGGACGCCCTCCTGCAGGGACCACGTGGAAACCCGGCCAGGAGCTCCGGGTGGGTGAGGCTGCCCGGCGGCCCGCGAGGCGTCTGCCCGGGTTTGTTAATGTTCATTGAAGGCGCTCTGGGCTCTCTTCTGAACACAGTCCTGGACGTTGTGCTGCCCAGCGGGATGGAATCTAAATTAAACAAAACGCTGAGACGAAGAAGTCAGTGACTCCTTTTGGCCTTAGAGACAACACGGAGTGAGGCGTGTGAAGGGCCTCTTTCAGGGGATGTCACCGAAACGCAGCGGATTTTTCCAACTGCATTCTGATATCTAATTTGATGCCAGAATGTTTGTTTCTTTGGTCAGAAACTACTCCATGTAAAATTGTATTTTTATTTTATGTCTCTTGGCGTGTGGAATTGGTAGGATTTACCTTTCGAATAAAGAGACTGTGTCTGCTGTTATATACTGCCCTCTGCTGGCCGCCTCGATTGTGTTTGACCAGCTGCTGAAGTCAATGTTTAAGAATGAGGTTGGATTAATTTAAACAAATAAATAAATTTGACTTTTTTTCTCCTCCTTCTGGGCAAACCTAACAAAAACCACCCCCCCCAAAAAGAAAAACTAGGTTGTTACCACATTTAAAATAATAAAGAGATTGAAGGATGTTATTTCTTAATCTTTCTACATCCTCCTAAAATCATAGTAAAAATTTTAAGGTGAAACCAGAGTTCGGCACTCTGATATTATCTTTCTGCTTTAATGTGTTTAAGAGTGTTCTCAGGAGACTAGGAGACTAGAAATTCCTGAGTTAATTTTTATTTATTAAAGACCAAATCATACAACTTTGCAAAATATTGGACCCTGTCAGCAATCCTTGGTATGTAAAGAAAACATCTCAGTCCAAAATCAAAGAGTAAAATGAAGAATGCAGCAAAATATCTTTGAAACCCAAACCAGACTTTGTAAGACATACTTGAGGTATGGCTTCTAAATATTAGGGTATGTGAGACAGCTCTCCAGCAGCAGCCATCAGACGTGTCATGCTTTGTAATAACTTAAAACAAAAGTTCAGAAACTGTGGATTCATACTTAATTGTCAAAGGAACTGAGATGGAGTGAGAGTTAGTCGCCAAGCCTGGGTTAGAATTAATTGTCTCAAAATCCTCAGCCTATTGCTTTGTCTGCTGAACAAAGCTCTGTCTTTCACAGTAATTAGGAGAAAGAATTTGGTGTGTCAAACACTTCCTTGCAAAACCAAGGTTGAGTGGTGAATTCTAACTAAAGTCGTTTTATTATTAAAAGGAAGCCAAACACACTTTACAAACATCTTTAAAAAGGGAAGCCACAGCACGGAAATGGACTGATCGTTGTTTATGGAAATGAAGTCTGTTTTAGAGTTAGCTGTGTTCTGTTGTGGATAATTATTTGGGGGTTTGGAGGAGCCTCGTGTGGCTTTTTCCTGGGTTCTTTAAATTAAATAGCACGTCGCCATTCCGTTCTGGTTGAGTAAACTTCTTCAGGGTATTGGGGTGTCACATCACTTCCTGGATGAGCAGTTGGTTGCTGAGCCCAGGTTTATTGAAAGCAAGAAACTCGTTTAAATAAGCCTTTGGTCACGCTGTCGAGGGGGTCAGCTCCCTGTCAGCAGAGCTGCACATGCAGGGGGACGTTCCTAAAAGAACCTCTGCTTCTCTGACGATGTAGGTCTTAGCGAAGCCCTTTCTGTGCATCTAAGACTTCGTGTTTATTTTATTATACACAGTCTTAATTTGAGTCTGAAAAGGGCAGCTCCAGGACAGACATAAAATTAACTTCTCTTTCAGGGTCCTAACCTTTGGGTTTTAATTTATTCACTTGTCAATCTTCTGAATGCCTCATGAAGTCCAGCCATTGATTTCCGTGGCCAATGCTATTTTTCCTGTTTATTATAATATATTGTCCCATTGTTACCGGCCGTTTGCCCTCGGTTAAATTTCCCACACAGTGGACAGGAAACTGCTCCACAGCCTCAGACTTCCTTGGATTGATTTTCACAGAGGCCGGGAGGGACCTGCCCACTTCTGGGTCCTTTGTGCCGAGGCTGCCTTGGCTCTGTAAACCACTTTGGGGACACTTCCTTCCAGGCACCCAGCGCAGACGGCCTCCTGGGCTCGGTCCCACGCAGCCCCTGGGAAAAGCTCCCTTATCAGCACCGAATATTATGTCATTTCTTTTTAACATACGATGTTTATTGTCTTTAGAGCCCGCTCTGTGGGAATGTTCTTTTCAAGGGCGACAATGGGGAACCACGGAACAAACCTGGTGAAATCACTCCGCCCTGGCGCGTCAGGCCTTCCAGTCCTTAGTAATTAGAAGACAAAACCCTCAGCCACCATACCAACGCTGTCTTCACACTCTCTGGCTGCTGCAATATGTATTAATAAAAAGCTTTATCACCAGTGCGTTATCCACCCCCCTAAATGCAGGTTATAAAAAACACTGAGAACCATTTGGGATGAACCGGGAAAACTAAAGGGCTCTTTTTTTTTTTTTTTTTTTTAAATAAGTCAATGTTTATGTTACTATTTTGAGTTTCACTAAACACTTTCTTAAGCTTTTCCAGGCGAAGTGAGCATCTAGTTGGGGTTTAAGAGACACCTGCCCTACATGTACTCCGATCTTAGTGTGAAATACTTTTAAACTCAACGAGTTGTCTTAGACAACACAGATGGTGTTTTGTATTTTTTAAAAAGTAGGGTCACCACAATTGCTGATTTGCTAACTTATGTGCGTACCATCAAGCTCAACACATTTTTTTTTCTTTTTGTAAATTTGCCTTTTTAGGACAAGTTTATTACAAAAGATAACACACAAGGCAGTAGATAACTTATTAAAAGTCAGGAGCCATCCTTTGAAAATGATTATCAATTTACACTCTGAAATTATGTTCCCCTAAGGATCTCATTATCAATTAGAAAACCTCCTGCATTAGGTGGCTGACAGACGAAGCCATTTCCACAACCACAGCTACAATCCCATGGGGGCATCTGTGCGCAAAGGACACTTTGGGGTTTGGGGGTTCTTTTTTTCGAGTCTGGAAGATTTCAGAGGTCGTAGAGAAAGACGTCAATTCTGTGGCGCCTCCACCAAGGGAGCTCAGGACCTGTGGGGAGGAAGCTCACTTTCTGTTTCTGCGCTGTGGTGGTACAGAGCGAGTCATTCCCCCTGCGACAATCAATAGCCAATTTATAGATCTAAGCATGGCATTAATGATTTTGATCCGTTGGAAACGAAATCTTGTCCACCTGCATCCGCAACGGGCAGTATTCCTAGAGTTTGACTGGGTCTCATGAAATCATTTCCAAAGTTTTGACTTGGTTGAATCGGCCAAATCACAAATAGGTTCTCAGACAAGACATTACAAGACAAGGTTTTTGTTTGTTTTTTTTTTTTCCCATCTCACTTTGAGGTCCTCCTCTTCATACCCTTAAAATTGGTGTTTCCCGGCGTTTTTTCCTTGGCCCCCTAGTATCCTTTCTTCTACCTCCCTGGGTGATCTGTTTTACGCATTTCCGTTTTACTCTTTTGGAAACCGGAAGTCACAGGTATTAGGTCTGCATTTGAACCCTATTTATGTCCCTGGAACAAGTCACCTGGATGGGAGACAAACTCTTCATTTTACCCTCCAAAATTTCATTCAATTGTACTCTTCTCCTTTTTGCGGGAGTAAGGGGATCTTTTATAGTGAATACATATGAGGCATCAAAATGAGATGACCAGATAATTTAGTTTGACATGTACGGATATTGGGAAGTGTCCCAGATAGGTTCTTCTTCAGGTGACATATTGGTAAATGGAATACAGACTGGGAGAATTTTCTCCCCCTAGTAAAGTGATTGATACTGTAATTTACAGATTTGAACAGATTAATAACAGAGCCATGTAGGAAGCAAGCTACTATTTTAATTATGGATTTCAGCATTCACTCTCTAATGGATATTCCTGCTGTCATATTTCTCACTTGCTGTCTCCTTAGACCATAGTTATAACATTTTATAAGTTTTGGCCAATATCAGCAGATTATGTATATTGGATCCAAGGATTTTTGTTCATAAATTTCCTTACATAGTGATTGAAAATAATCCCAGATATAAGGGTACAGAAATGTTCTGTCAAACAACTACCCTTGAGAAAATGTTCATTGTTCTCCTGGGGGTGTGAATAGAACTGTGGTCTCAGGTGGTCTTCTGGCCCTCTGACTTTAGGCTGATCTAAAGAAGAGTGGGGAATTTAAATTTGTGAGGAAGGAAGGCCACTGGGGGGCTGGACAAAGGATTCTAGTGTAGTCAACTGAGTGTCTGTTTGGGGAGATGATCTAGGAATACTCTAGAATGTCTGGCTTCAGTGATCGGCTCCTTGATAGTACTGATATCTACAACTGGGAAAATGTTAAGAGGCACCAGTCTTAGCTGGAAAGATGAGTAGCTCCAAATCTCAGTTGAGGACATGTTGAATGTGGGATGACAAGCCTGTGGTACATCCAGACATCCACATCCCAAGGGCCATGGCTCTGAGCAGAGAGAAGGGGTGGGGGCCAGGAAGGGTAGTGAATCTCCCATCCCTGACGTCATCAAAACCTTGAGGGCACAAGATCACCCAGGGAGATGACAGAAAGGAGACTAGGGGGCCAAGGAAAAAACCCCAGGAAACACCAATTTTAAGGGCAGGAAGAGGAGGACCTCAAAGTGAGGTGGGGAAAAAATGATGTAGAAGAAGAATCGTAAGAGGATAGCGTCATAGAAATTGTGTCAGTGAATCTTTGTTACAACCTTTACTCGGAGCCATTTGTCATGGAACGATGTCCCTTTATCTGGAGACTTCAGGAGGCGTTGATAAACTCTGGTGAGGGGAGCGTGGGGTTATGCGGCTGATCCATTATATTCTCCACAGATAATTTATATAAATTGTACAGTAAGAAGGGGCTATAAACATAGGAATGGTCTTCACTCTGTACCTCTTGGTCTGGTCTTGAGAATTTTTTGCATGCTTGTTTCTTCATACTATTTTCGATAAAATATAGAAGAAATACACCCCCCCCCCTTTTAGGGTCTCATAGGACACAAAATAGATTGCAACACCATCACATCATTGTGAATCATCTCAAAAATGAAAGAGCAGGCAGGTTACCCCACGAGGGGAGAGCATTTTTTAGGCTATGTTCCTGGAGATTGACTTTGAATGAATTTCTTTTCTTAGGTATTGTTTTCTCTGCCTAAATTATGAAATAGTTCAAGGAAATGGACATCACCAGCAAAGGGCAGGGAAGATGGTAGGTGTTTAAATTTCCAGGAAGTAAATGAAATTTGTTAACAATCAAACAAACAAACAAAAACTGTAGCTTTAGAATCCATCCATCACTGCCTTAATTTAAAAAATAAATACTAATGAATACATTTGCACTTTGGAAAGGAGAAGGGACTCCCCTTTGATATTTGGCCAAGGAAAGTTCTACAATACTGAGTGATCAGAGCAATTCAGGAGGATAAAGGCCGAACAGAGTCTAAGAGCTCTGATGATAAAGACATCTTTGCTACCCTCTGCCAGAGTCATTTCTGTGGAGTCCTAGAGGCAGAGAGCAGATGGTAGTCAGAAGAAAAATGCATGGGAGGTGAGGAAGGGAAGGAAGATGTCACCCTCATCACTTTCAAGCAGCTTGGCTGAGAAGAGAAAGAAAGCTCAAAGGGTGGGAGCTAGAAAGCAATATAGAGTCAGAGAGATTTCTGTTTATTTATTTCAGTTTGGGAAGTAAATGGGGATGGTTGGGAGTTGAGAAGAGAGAGAGAGAGAGAGAGAGAATAGTAGAGTGTACAAATGGGAGAAAAGTTGAGCCTTCTCTCTTCCTAGTCCTAAGCGATCTCAATAATCACAGTCACCAGCCCTCCATGACTGTCCTGTTTCCTGCCCAGACCTCTCATCTGAGTTCCAAGTGACACAGCCACCAGGATGTCCCCACCTGAAGCTATGGCTCCTAGGTCCTCATTGACTCTGAAAGGAGGATAATTGAGCTTGATGAATTTCAGGGGATTGCCCTGGACCCATGACCCCTGGACTTCTCCATTGCAACCGTCCTCCAATTTCTCACCCTCCTTTGATCCAAACTACGTGGGTTGCCAGAAGTTTTTCTAAAGCACATTTAATTCTTCTGGTTTAAAATTCTTTAACAGTTCTCCATCAGCTACATTTGGATAAACTCCAAATTCCTAAGCTTGGAAGATAAGACCTATCCTACAAGCCTCTTTACCAATCTGGTTGTACCCTTTCTCCATATATATCTAATTTCCAGTCATGCCAACTTGTAGCTCATTAAACATATTGTATGGGCCCTGGAGAGTGTCAGCTTGTCTTTTTGAGATTCAGTCTAAATGTTAACTCTTCTATCAGACTTTCCCAAATGTTTTCAAGCAGTTAGCCTGGTCCATTCTCGTTTTCTGTGTTCTACTTTTCTTCCTTGTTTTCTCTTGTTTATCTTTCAGCACATGCAGGGCTCCCCCCATGACAGCCTTTGCATCAATAGCACTGTCCGATGTCATGTCTGCCTCTTCCAGAGTGTTTTAAACCTTCACAAGAGCAAAGGTCAGGTAGTATTCACCATTGTACTTCCAGCACTTTATAGAAATGTTATCTTCTTATTAAATTTAATAAAATACAAATAATATCCTTCCATGGCTAATGTATCTGTGTTCCAGATACGCAGTATTATATAGACAAGTCAGATATCAGATTAACCTAGGGAATCATCTTAATTTTGTGGGGCATCTGTAACAATGCCTAAAGCAGAACTTTAGACCCTTTGATGGAACCAACACAAAACAAATAGTGACTAAAGACCAATAGCATACCTGGTAAGAGAAAAAAAAAAAGCAATCAGTGAGGCCCAAGACTGCGTCTTCATTTAACTTCTATAAAGTAAAAGTGTCTCATCTTGAAAAGGGCACTGTGACTGGAATGTGTAGAACACTTAATAATTAAGATTATAACTAGACGTTTCTAATTCTCAGTGTCTAACTGGGAGAGGTTGAGGTAACCAGATCCTCATACGAATTTTTACTAACTTGTACTATAGTCATGTCACTAACCTGTTGCCTTTTAACAAGCTGATCTGTCTGACTCTGTCATTTCCATCCAAACATTCAGACATTGCTGCCTCATTTTCCTCGCCTCAAAATATTAAGATTTTACCTTCACTCTTTGGTGTACAAATGAGACATTTTGAGCATGCGGGTAAAACACAGCTAGCTGGGTGAGCCCTTTGGGGGTGGAGTGTGTCACACATGGTCAAGATATTTGCAGCTCTGGGGCTGTTTTTCATTCTAGACTTCGTGAGGTGACAAACAATCAGCATTGTGCTTTAAATTAGTGCCTAGAAAATTGCTCTCACCCAGAGAATATTCTGGATTTTTTTCCTTTCTCAGGGATTTTGCTCTCTTATTTTTTCTCACAGGTGATTTTTACTGTAGAGCTAATACTTCACTCTGCCACCTGGGGTCTCAGTGTAACCTGCTTTACTCTCAGATATTTCAGTCTCAGAAAGGGATTTCACCGCTGTGTTTCCCCTCCATCTTTCCTACTCTCTCCTCTTCCTACTTGTCCTTCTGCATCACTGGCAAGACAAGAAAGGTTTTCTCCAAACATTTTTTTTTGCATTAAGGTATATATTATCAGATTTCTACATGGCTAACATGGTCCTTCCAAATGTCTGCTGCAATCTCCTTTTTTCTTACAGTCCTCAGATTTCCCAAAGGACTTAGGTAAAGTTCCCGTAGGATTGAATGAGAAGGTTTGGAGTATAACCAACATATGTTCTTGGAGCACACAGAATCAGTCTCCAAGGAGGGGTTCTATCCATCTCCAGTATCTATGAGCTCATAGTCTATGTGAGGGCAGTCCATGCGTCCATTTGCCCACCCTTCTCTTGTCTCCTGTGGAGTTTTATGACAGCTTCGTCCTACCCTCTTTTTTTAAAAAAATTTTTATTGGAGTAGTTGCTTTACAATGTTGTGTTAGTTTCTACCGTACAGCAAAGTCACTCAGCTATACATATACATATATCCCCTCTTTTTTGGATTTCCTTCCCATTTAGGTCACCACAGAACACTGAGTGGAGTTCTCTGTGCGATACAGTAGGTTCTCATTAGTTATTTATTTTATACATAGTATCAATAGTGTATATATGTCAATCCCCATCTCCCAATTCATCCCACACCTCCCCCATGAGTCTCGAATTCTCAACTTCCATAATTCTGGGATATGTCACTTTCAAAGTGTGTCCGCTGTTTCTCTCAGGAAGTCAGTGGAATCAGTTTGCAAATAGGACTCTGGCAACTTTTTCATGGACAGCTTATCCCAGGAGGCTTTGCTATCCCAACACCTTTGCCTGCAACTGACCGTACATCTACGTCATGGAGGATTGTAGGGTATACTCATGTCATTATGTTTGCCCATATTCTGTCCAGGGTTAAATTGCAGAAATATAGATTGATTCAGTTTCCCCTTATAGTTCTTTTTAATCTTTTGAGTTATTTGCAAATCTGATGAAAAAATTTTGCAGCAAATGTACCTGAGTTGCAGATTTTACCTTCCATTTTCGGGGCTCCAGAGACCCTGAAGTCCTCTGGTCCACGTACCTTCTGCTTTAGAGATGTTATTTATGTGAACAGTTTGCCTCCTGTTGTTGGAAAATGGAAAATTTTTTTCTTCTGTCTCTCTCTGGATTCATTCAGAATTGTTCACAATGAACTTTACCTTTGTACCCAAAGGTAACAGGTTTGAGAAAACGAAGGACTTCAGTGGTGATGGCTACTCCAAATTTGTAACATATATTCATATGGTTACCAGTTCAAAATTGGCCGTTGTTTTAAGAAAGGAGTCATGGAGGGACATCACATTAGAAAATGGAAAGGAACAAACCATAAGAAGGCAAACCCTGTATGGCTATGACTATAATTACAACTACGAAAGTATCAAGGAAGAAAAATGGAATAGAAAAGGTCAATGGAGATAGTAGTGACTAATTTCCAGCAAAATAAGTAAGTTCAGTAAATGTTACATTTATGATAGGACTAATTTGTCTCATGAGACAGTACTTTGCTCAATTTTAATTCAAAAGAGTACTTACTACCCAGCTTCAGTCTAGAAGCTTCTCCTCTCCCAAAGGGTTAGGCTTCTCACTTAGAAAAATAAGTTCCTTATGTTCTGTCCATAAAGGCATCTCTTATTTGGCCAAAGAGTGAGAGTTACAATATCATGCTGATCTGTTTCATGCTACACACCCAGGGAAGGTTGGAACGAGAAGTTCTATCAAGGTGCTATTCTTCAATCCATCACAAGATCATTTCTTTTCCATCACACACAGTAAGACACAGCCGTGCACTTAACTATTTAACCAGCCAAGGCTATAGCAATTAGGCTCATCTTTTGTTGATGTCCTGGAAGAGATGCCTGGATGAATCTCAGCTGCCCTGTGGTGATGGAAATACAGTTCCAGCTGACTGCAGATGTTTTTACAGTTGGTCCCCCCTTAGTTTAAAATTCTCCAAACAAATAAAGCTTGGCCCTACAGCTTTTTTCTTTTTAATTTATCCTCAGACTAGAAATCATGTTAGTTGGTTCTGTTTAATGCACTCTACTGATTAATCCATTTCCTTAACTCGATTTGAGCACTTTAAAACCACATTACAGGTGCAGTACCTATTTCTAAAGATTTCTTTTTTTTTAATTACTTTCCAAGTCTTTAAATTTGCTTTTAAATCTCTTCATTATCTAACTGATTAGTTTTCTTGAAGGAGACTCTCCTTTTTACCATAATTTCCTTTTCTTCCTGGAAGTGATTGAGGGAGTGAAGAGTCCTTGAGATGTTGTGAGGATATTAGCTACATAAGATGAGAAAGTGGGAGCTGAGCTATGAATTTAGAAAAGAATTTGTGATACATGGAGACGTGCCAGAAAGAGACCATCAGAGGAAGTCAGGTAATTGCAATGCTAAGTTATGTCTTCCCCTTTGCTATTGGTTTAAGAGAACTTCCCCGCTCATGAAGGGAAATTGCTACCAGTAGCTATTTTTTAGCTGAGTAGTGATTTCTTTCTTGGTTAAGGTCAAAGACTAAACCAAACGTTCACTCAGAAACATGAGTAAGGTGGGGTGGGGAGAGAGAGAAAGAGACAGAGAGAGAAGGAGAGAGAAAGGGAGAGAGAGGAAGAAGCGAGAATACATTGTGTTGATCTGATCATTAGCACCAAGGATCTGTTGAAATTGGCAAAAATTATTTCTTCATCACTTTATGGCATTTTTTGCCAGTAGGACTGAGTGCTACTCTTGATGCAATAGAGAGAACTTTTTTCTTCAGTTGAACAATTCAGAGGTAAATGAAGATAAAGGTAATGTAACTGTCAGTCCCAGACCATCCATGGAAGAAGCCACAGACAAAATGCGAAGGGAACTAGGCTAGCTTTGGCTGGATAAATCAAGTGTTGGAGAAGTACCCACATATTCTTCGGAATGTGGCCCTGTGCCTATGCACTGCTCCCCTTTATAGCAGTGGAGGCAAATCTATCGGCAGGCATATTATCATTCTTGGCCACTCATTTTTTAAATGTTTTCACCCGTGGACCATTTGCTATTGGTTCCACAATTATTATGGGGTCAGATGTCATGAGTTTTGATGATTTTTGTGAATTTATCAAAAATGTTCTGAATCTCGGTAATTTACATATAGTTCCACTTTAAAGGAGTCAAGCTAAAATACGAGAAGACATCAAAGATAGGAAAACCAAGGCAGTTTATAGTCTCTTAATTTTTTAAATTAAAATTCCAGGATTTTGATGGCAATTTCTTGACATTTTCCCCAGTAGATAGATATATTCATTCACCTTCACATCCTTAGCACTGCTTTCCAGAAAAACAAAGGGGGGACTAAGAACAATTCATCTATCAACTCACCTTTTATGTGTTGTTAAAAGGTCTCCATGTTTAAAAATCTTTCAGAAACTTTTCTTCATAGTCAAGAAATCTTCAGAATGATTATATTGAATAAGAAAGTTCATTTTTCTCTAAAATCTCAAGTAAAACTTGGCAGAATGCCCTTTCTCATCAGTTACTAAAGATGCTATTTAAGTAATTGAGTTTGTCTCATTCTTCATCTGTCTAAGAGTTCTCTACATTCTCACAGGCAAAAACCTCTTTACAGAGTTTTAATTTCACCTTCACCTTTCCTGCTAATTGGCCATTACATACTCTTGAATCAAGGAAAGGTGAAATCTGCTCCTGAGTTAAAAGAATAAAGCAAGTTAAGAACACTGGACTATTGATCTTTCCGAAGGTGGAACATCATCCTAATCCCGTTGATCTGCACGTAGGGGCTACTGGAAGTGACCTCCTTTAATTTCTTTTCTTAAGTGACTTCCTGTTTCCAAGAGACTCACTTACCTCCCTCATGTGCTACTTTAAGACATCCCACCCTAATCAAGTGTCAGTCTGGGTACAGGAAACTTTCCCAATTTTCTTTTGAAATATTTCCAGATTGTCCCCTTGGCTCTGTGAACACGTGAGCATCAGGGTCATCTTTAAGTCATCACCTTGATCCCAGGAAGTCCCTACCGTATAGAAATCACAAAACTAAAGCCTGCATGTTCCTCCTCTTTGTCAGAACTTGAGTTCTTCTGGGTCAGCCAACCTGATGTGGAGAAAGGAGAATCATTTAAGGTGAGCAATTTGGAAGATCCCTCGCTGCCTTGAAGTGTGAGGGAGGAAAGCTTTAGATATGACAGATTTCTGATAGGAGGTATTTCTTGAAGTGGAAAGTAAGCTAGAGGGATGAAGTGGAAAATTGAGCATAAAAATAAAGGAATGTATGATCCAATTTTTATATTCTGAGAAGCTCTAAATATAGCTTAAAAAGCGTTTTAAAGACACATGGGCCATGCCAGTACATGACAGGGGATTGGAGCAAGGCCTGGCTAGATAGCATGGCTGAAACCTTCCCATGGCAATTTTCATGAACTGTTAAGATAGCAAAAATATTTTATTTTTCACAGACATAACATAGAAAGTATGTGTGTTCTGAAAAGCCACCTGAAAAGTATTTCTCTATATGCTATGGAAAGTTAGCCTAGCTATAGTATATTTCTACCGCATCTACAGAGAATCAGGTAGGAAGAAAGTTTGCTTTTATCTTAACCTTCAAGCTAACTCAAAAACTAAAATAATATTATGCTTTATTGATGCATAACCTACTTTAGTGTATCGACCCTACTTCATGTGTGTCCAGCACTGTCAGGCTGGACACAACAGGATACAAATTTACAGACACTTTCCACCCTCTTCTCTGCCTTTCATATTCATCTTTGGGATGGTTAATTTTATGTGTCTACTTGGCTGGCCACTGTGCCCAGCTGTATACTCGAATGTTATTCTGAATGTCTCTGTGAGGGTGTTTTTGGATGAGATTAGCACTTTTTTTTTTTTTTTTTTTTTTTTTTGTGGTACGCGGGCCTCCCTCTGTCGCGGCCTCTCCCATCGCGGAGCACAGGCTCCGGACGCGCAGGCCCAGCGGCCATGGCTCACGGGCCCAGCCGCTCCGCGGCACGTGGGATCTTCCTGTGGGATCTTCCTGGACCGGGGCGCGAACCCGGCCCCCCTGCATCGGCAGGCGGACGCGCAACCACCGCGCCACCAGGGAAGCCCCGAGATTGGCATTTAAGTCAGTGGACTTTGAGTAAAGGAGGTTACGCTCCATAAAGTGGTGGGCCTCATCCAGCCGGTTGAAGGCCTGAATAGAATAAAAGACTGGCCTGCCCTGAGCCAGAGGGAAATTCTCCAGCCTGAGAGCCTTTGGACTTGGATTACAACACTGAGTACTCCTGGATCTCCAGCCTGTGGGCAACCCTGCAGAATTTGGACATGCCAGCCCTCATTGTCCTGTGAACCAGTTCCTTAAAACTAGTCTCTCTCTGTGCAGGCACATATCCTACTAGTTCAGTTTCTCTGGAGAAATGTGACAAATACACTCCTTTTCCCCCTTCCTTCTTTTCCCAACTCACGTTGCACCCATAAAATGCTTTCCATTGACCTCAGGTTGTATTGATGCGAGAATCTGTCAGGGCAAATATTATCGCTGTCCACAAGGAAGGGTGAAAACCTAGAACTGAACACAAAAATGGCATGTGTCCCCAATTGACACTAAAAGCAATTAAATTTTGTCAGGATATTTATGACACTTATATGCCAATTATTATCAATTTATTTCCAAAGGACATTTAAGTAGAATAAAATGTGTGCTTTGTTTTATTTTGTCTTGTTTTAATAAAAGGTAGTTCTCTGAAAAGTATATCACTGAGGGGATAATAGAAGAAAAAAAAAATCGGGTCAAGTTTCAGAGCTGTATGTCCTGAGGAAAGGGTGGGAAACCTTGTCGGGCATCTGGTATACCAGACATGGTGTCACCACCCGACGGCCCCCTTCTCTTACAGCACCAGTTCAGAGTGACCTTGTGATACTTCCTAATTTAAAAATCCTTCACGGGCCCCCTTTTGTCAGGTGGATAAACTCCAGGGCACGTAGTTAAGCCTGCAAAGTTTTTCACCATCTGGATAGGAGGCCAGGTTCCATCTACCTCCTCCTTCCCAATCCCACTTTATTTCAGTCCCCACCAGGTCACTGAACGTTTCCCAAATGTCATGTTGGTCCACACTTCTGCCTGTGTGTGGACCCTTCCATCTGCCTGGATGCCCTTTCCCCCTGGAGATGCCTACTTAGTGTCTCAACACAGACATTTCATCTGACTATAGACTTTCTCTGAAAGCTGCATTCAATTTTTCTCTAATCCCGTATTACATATTTTTTATAAAAATATTTTTGACAAGGTGCATTTGTTTACATGTATATCTATCTCTCCACCACTAGATTCTGCACCTTTTTAAGAAGGTGACCATTCCTTATGTACCTTTGCACATAGCAATGCCTGACAATAAGTGCACTATTAAAAGTAAAAAAGAACATGTACACAGCTTTGACAGCATTAGCTTGAGAATATTATTAACAAGTAGTCCTTTAGCACTTTCAAATATCTCCCACTCGCATGAGGATAATGGAAGTCTTTTCAACAGAAATACAAGGAAGGAAGGAAGGAAGGCAGGAAGGGAGGGAGGGAGGAAGGAAAGTACAGACAAATAACAGAGTTCCTTAGTGTGTAGAAAGTGTGAAAACCTTTATACTCATTACCTTTTTAGAAGGAATTAGAAAGAGCGTTAGAAGAGAGATTAAGAAATGAGAACTGAAATTGTCACTAAGAATAGAGAAACATGGAGGGTTGATCTTATCCCATCTCCGAAAGAAGGAAAGCAGGAAGAAATGAGAGAATGGGAGGCCCCCATGAAGGAACCACCTAAAATAATCAGGTTGTGTTTTAAGAGTTTTGGGTTTTTTTTTTTCAGTTGTTAGCATAGAGTGCTTGATGTAGAATAAAGCTCGCAATTGGTTAAAGTGGAAAGCTGACTTGTTAGTGTAACAGTAAACACTTTCACATTCTGAGGTGTGAACAAGCATTTGTGTTGGGGTCCTCCCCCTTTGCTCTGGGAGGGGTTGCTTTGCGGGCTTTGGAATCTAGCAGATATGAAACATGGGCCTCCTGAGAGTCGCTGGGGAAACGTGCTTCACACCAATACTCTAAGTGTTCTGTTTCTTAAAATAGAAATTGACTGGCCTGACACTCCTCACCTTCTGTACTTAGAGGAATGGTAGTTTTTCTAACAAATGGAACTGGCCTATACTGCTTTTGGAAAATGACTGTTTGTCCCAGGAAGGGGTGTGTGTGTGCGTGTGTGTGCGCGCGCGCGCGTGTGTGTGTGTACATGCCCTCACACAGGTGCATGTGGACTTTCTGTCCAGGAGATAATCATGAGAGAACAGGAGAATCTCTGAGCAACAGCAGGAAAGGATAAGGAGGTCATTCTTGACTGCTGACCACAAAGAAGATCAAGTACTGGAGGCTGCCCTTCCAAGCTGCTGAAGACCTACGTGGCCTTGCCCTGCACCGTGTAACTCACACTCAGCCAGTCTTCCTTGGACACCAGAATTGGATGAACAGTCTGTCACATGTTCACTTGGGTGTCTGATCTTGAACGTGAAGAGCTGATTGACTTCAAGCCCACTTCCTCTTTCTTCTTCCATATTACAGCCAAAGGCAAATTCATCCTCTAAGCTGCTCGGGTCCGGAAGCCTTGGATTCATCTTTAATTTTTCTCTTTCACTCACAGTCTGCATTCAGTCCATCAGTAAAATTTGAATCTACCTTCAAAATACTACTCTTCCATTGCCAATTTCAAGGGCTAATTTACTATCATCTCTTCTGTGCATTATTTCAAAGACTTTCTAGTAGGTCTTCTGCTTCTGTTGTTAACCCTACAGTGTGTTTATAACACAGCAGCCTAAATCATATCCCTTTAGTCAGATCCTTCAGTGTCTTCCCATTTCACTCTGAGTAAAAGGCAGAGCCTTTACTGTGGTCTCAGTGACCCTGTAGGTCTACACCCACCCTCTAACAGCGTTTTGATCAAGATTCTCCCTCTCCTTCACTCTGTTTCCAGATACTTCTGCCTCACTGCTGTACCTCCCACCCCCGAGGAAGCCCTACCTCAGGGCCTTTGCATGTGCTGTGCTTTCTGCCTGGAACGCTCATCTGCTAATTAGCTGCATGTAAACTCTCCTACATCTCAGAGGTCTTTGCTCCATTCTGTCTTCTGAGTCCTTCCCTGACAAAGTCCAATGAAAACAGTAAACTCTCCTGAATACCTCGTCTCTGTACTTGCTTTAGTTTAGTGATTTACTTGATATTTTACTTGTGTATTTTTAATGTACTATACTGCAAAAAATATATAAACCCTATAAGGGTACATATTTTTAATCATTTAAAATTTATTACTGTAGCTCAGTGTCTAGATTTTTTCCTGGCACTAATACTTATTGAGTAAATAATTCTGAGCCAAAATAATGTTTCATATTCCTGTCTTTCAGAGTTGTACTCAAGGTAGGGAAACTTTAAGCTGGAATGATAGAAGAAACGAAAAAATTTCCCTCCATTTTAGCATGCATAACATGAGAGATTTGTAGGCATGTTCTGGGTATTCTTGACAAAGAGCAGAATGTCATGAAGCTGTTGAAATTCTGCGGATTGGAATATTGTATTCTAGACCAGGCCAGAGAATTTCTCTTGGGAAATGTGGGTGTTTAGGTGGCGCTGGAGGTGAGGGAGTGGGGGTGGTTAAAGCTGGCTGGGCTGTGTAGACCAGTGGTTAGATGCCCTGCATCCTCAGACTCAGGGGTAAGCAAACCTTGTTGATGGTGATAGTATAGAAACACAGAAGTTGGGGTTCACTCTATAGACCCCAGAAAAGAGAGCAAGCAAAACAAACCGCAGAAAAGTCATTTCGTAGTGTATAGTGTATTTTAAAGTAAGCAATACAGCCTGATTCACCTTTATTAAAACATGATAATAACACCTGCACTCTTATGAAATAGCTTGGAAATCAAGCAAAAGAGCCTCAAGTGGACCTCCTCCCACACTGTTTCCGACCTCTGCATGTTTGTGAACTGGCATCTCCCGCTTCCTACGGGACGCAGCAGATTTACGTCCCACTAGCACCCTAAATTCCAGGTTATTCTGGTGACACGTAGTCACATTAGAAAACCATGTTGTGCTTTCAAATGAGTTACAAGAAATCCAGCATGTCCCAAACAGGACTCACCATCTTCTCTATTTACAAGTGCTAAATTTCCCATATCTTAAGGTCACCTCCTTGCAGACGTAAAATCTCAGGGTGATGTTTTACACCTCCCGCTACATTGATTTAATTGTCGAATCTTGCTGAACTTGCTGTTAAAATTGGTTTTCTTTTTTAATCTTCAGTTTTGCGCTCCCCCCACCCCCCGCTAGAACTTGGTAAATTCACTCAGTCTATTACAACTAACGTCTTTGCTTCTTGACTCTGTTTTCTTTCCATCCTGGATTCTGCTATCGGAGTTACCTTTCTACGCCAAAAGTTCCCAGTCTTTCATGTGCTGTGACTGTCATGTAAGCAACACACTGACATGGACAAAGCCAGATAGTCACCTTCCTTCCCCGCAGTTGTATGCAGAAATAAAGCAAACATTGCTGCACTTTTTTGGTGTGATAGTCGTTAAAATATTTTAAACCATGAAAGTAATGAAATCAGCCATTCGAAGATATAAAAAATGTCATTTAACTGGAAAAATAAATAAATTGGCAATTTTGATTTTAAACATTTTTATTTTTATAGGAAATAAGTCAAACATACTGAAAAGCAATGAAAATAATATAACCGATATCCATGTATCGACCACCCAGATCTACCAGATGTTGACATTTTGTTCCACTGGCTTCAGAGTTCTCCTCTTTGTTTTAAAGAGGAAAAAAAAGAGACAGCTAAAACTGGGCTTCCTTCCATTCCCTTCTCTTCCTCTCCAGAGGCTAAAGTTTTGTATATCATTACTGTGCATGTGTTTGTACCCCTATTATGTTTATATTATAAGCAATTTATATGATCACCCTGCTTACATTTTTACTGAAATTGTATCACACTATATTTACCCTTTTGCACCCTGCTTCTTTCGTCATCAACATATATTGGTACAGGTTGATACAGTTCATTTAATCAACTGGCCTTATGGGATTCCAGTATCTGAATAAACCCATCTATTTGTGTATTCCCCTAGTAGGGGAGAGTAACTTTGTTCCAATTCTCTCATTATTTCGCTGCTACAAACACCGCAGCAGCAACAATCCTGGTGACTATCCTCGTGCACCTATGGTAGACCTTCTAACCCAGAGCAGAGAAAGTTTGCAATCCAGAGGAACGCCTCCATTTAGTGACTACACCCCTTCAGCTCTGCAGATAATATTGCTCTCCAGGTGGGTGTGTCAGATCGGCCAGTAGTGCTGTAGCAGAGTTTCTTCGCTCCTCGCTGTCACGTACAGAATGATTAATAGCTTTTCCAGTCTGATGAATTGAAATCGAATTTCATCATAGGTTTAATTGCATTTCCCTGATTCCTAATGATGTTGCAGGAGTATATTCATATGTTTACTAGCTATTCTGATTTTCTTTTCTCTGCAGGGCATAATGGTCACAACTTTTGCCCACTCTTTCATTGGGTTGTTTGTTTGTTTCATTAACTTGTAACATATTCTGTATTCTAATCTCTCATAGGTATATGGGTTATATAGATTACAAATATTCTCTTCCAGTATATACTTTGTTTTCACTTTATTTGTGTTGTTTGTTGATAGCGGTTTGTTTGAACTTCTAATTTTAATTAGGCCAACTTTATCAGACCTTAGTATTTCATTTTGTATGTGTATGAGCTTTTCTTAAAAGCTGCTCAACGACAATGGCATATATCCTATATTTTCTTCTATTTTTAAAGTTTATTTAGTATTAAAAATCTTAATCCAAATGAAAATGTGTGTATGTATGTGTGCACATGTGGTTGAGAGAAAGATCTAGTTTCATCATTAGTATTTGCACAATGATCTTTGTAGGTATTTTGAGGGGTTTATCATATTTCTACTGATTTGCAATGCCATACCTATCACATATCATGTTCCCTTGTGAATGTGGGCCTGTCTTTTGATGAAACATATATTTTTAACCAAATAATTTTATGTAAAACATTCTAAAATATCCATTTATGCTTTAGTGCTTTTTTTGTATTTATATTATATTTTGCAATTAAAAAAAGATTTAAAACATAGTTTTGAGCTTTTTCCAGATCTCAATAACACGAATTATACAAATTTTTAAAACTCAGGTATATACTATTAAACAATAACTATACAAATCCTTATTTAATTTAAAAGGTATATCATTTACACACTTTTACATGTGATCTGTAATATAAATACAATATTGCCAATTTCACATAAATAATGACTTTGTTTACCTTTGATTTTGTTAACGTGAATGATATATTTATAGAGTTAATCTAACCCAGGTACAATGCAGATGTGAATGCCCTTTGAATGGACCCCTTTGTCTTCCTAAATTAGCTATAGTTTAAAATAAGAAGGTAAGATAATATAACACATTAATCTTAGCATTAGTACTGTTAGATAATAGTATTAGCCCTATTCCCATAATAGTGAATGTTTTTACTGTAGCTGTGTCATGGATAAGCTATGACCAAGCCCAGTTGTGTGAGAGCTCCCTGGAATTTCTGCTTTTTCTCTCTCATATAAAATTATTTGAATGCAAGTAATTGAGAGAGTAATTATTATAAGTTAGTAGTTTGGCAGAGATATTTACTGCTCCTTAAATATCCACGAGCTCCGCCAAATTTCCCAACCTTCTTGCAGTTTTGCGGGACCGTGTGACTAGTTCTAGAAAGTAAATAAGTTATGAGAATTGCAGATAGCACCATACTGAGAGGTAAAACCTGGACCCCTGAGCTTGGGGAGCTGCTGTTGGAGAGAGACCACTGAATGCCCTTTAATTCATAGGCAGTGGTCTCGGCCTGTAAAAGAAGTGCGTTTTTATGTGTTAAGCACTGATATTCCAGGGTTGTTTGCTAACGCGGCATCACGTATCCATCCCAACCAAGGCAAGTGTTACGCACATGATGTGTTTCTAGGGGTGGATGTGAGAGTTCTATAAACCTACTAAAAGATTTTAAAATATTTTTATCATGATATAAAATAATTTAAAATAAGCACATTCCAGATGGGTCATTTAGATCCTTTTTTTTTTTTTTTTTCCTTCTTCAAACTATGATCCAGCCACATTGACATCACCTGGGTGGGAACTTGCTAGGCTCTCAGACCCCACCCAGGCCTGTGAATCTGCATTTCAATAAGATACCTAGGGATTTGGTGCTACATTTTGAAGTTTAAGCAGCTCTGATTTAGGTGATTACCTACAAATATTACTGACTCGCAACTTCAGTGCCCAAACTGGCTTCTAGGTTTACCCTTTAATTGTTGCCAATTAGTGCTAGCTGAATTTCAAATGCTAATCAGAAAAGGACAAAGACTGTATATATGAAAATTAAATAATTAGCCCAGTGAGTTTCTGTGAAGTTTTTCAGCAGTTAGTTCGACTAGAGAAAAGTGGTGGGAGATTTAAGTCAGCACATAGTACCTGGTAGTTTAGGCAGGTGAAACTCAGAACTTGGACCATGACTGTGAGAGCTGTATTCATATTGCACAACGGTGGGTTAATTTTTGTAATCATCATTCGTGTTACATTCCTGCTGTTATTGAGTTCTATTGGTTATATAGTTTGCTTTTTATTTAATTTGTAAATTAGTTGGGATTTTGCTGATGTATTATCAGCATAAAAATAAAGAATTTAGGGCTTCCCTGGTGGCGCAGTGGTTGAGAGTCCGCCTGCCGATGCAGGGGACGCAGGTTCGTGCCCCGGTCCGGGAAGATCCCACGTGCCGCGGAGCGGCTGGGCCCGTGAGCCATGGCCGCTGAGCCTGCGCGTCCGGAGCCTGCGCTCCGCGACGGGAGAGGCCACAGCGGCGAGAGGCCCGCGTACCGCAAAAAAAAAAATAAAATAAAATAAAGAATTTATAAATTGTTTGATGTTTGTACATCAATTTTATAATGAAAACGATTGGTAACTGTATTAGTTTCCTAAGGCTGCTCTAACAAAGTTCCACAAACTTGGTGATTTAAAGCAAAAGAAATGTACTCTTCCATAGTTCTGGAGATCTGAAGTCCCAAATCACTATCCCTGGGCCCAAATCAAGGTATCACCAGGGCCACCCTCCGCTCAGAGACTCCAGGGGAGAATCTGGTCCTTACCTCTTCCAGCCACTTGTGGTGGCCAGTATTCTTTGGCTCGTGGTCACATCTTCAAGTCCTTCTTTCTTCTGTCTTCACATCACCTTCTTCTGCTGTGTGTCAAATCAGCCTGTGCCTCTTTCCTGTGAGGATACTTGCGATTGCATGTAAGGCCCGCTAAAATAATCTAGGATGGTTACCCCCATCTAAAATCCTCGATTTAATCACATCTCCAAACCACCATCCCCCTTTTTTGTCACATAAGGTAACATTTACAGGTTCCAGGAAACAGGAAGGGGCTATCTTTGGTGGTGGTGCTGGTAGGGGAGAGGTAGGTGTAACATTTTTCGACCTGCCGTGGTAACTTTATAATGAAAATGATTGGTCAACACTGGAGAGCCATTAGAAGTTTGTTTGCTTTCTTTTTAAAAAAATTCATATACTACTCAAATTTGAGAAAGTCTATTTTTATGGGAATAATATTGATTGTGGTTTAATTTGTATAGCAAATAAATAATTTGCAAAATTTGATACCTATGACGTTCTGCCACAGAAATGGGAGCAGGTGTCAGAATGTTAGCAATATATTGGATGTGAGCAATTGATTTAAAAGGAAGATTCTAATCAAATTATTCTCATTTGGCATATAATGCCTTTCACAACTTGTCTCTTACCTAATTTTCTAGTTTCACTTTTTACTGCATTTCCTTATTTTCTCCTCCTTCCCCACCCAGGCAGACACGAAGGGGCAACATGCAGATAGAAATAGTGGAGGATAATAATCTGAAATTTAGTTCAAACCAGGGCTCAACAAACCTATGCAGTCACCAGGGGAAGGGTGGGGCAGAGGAGCTGACCGAAATAAGTGGAGGTGTTGGATGAGAGCAGAGGAGGTGATGCTTTTCATTAACATGAGTGTGATTGTCACCTTTGTCCGCATAAGGCAATGTTGAAATCACACCTGCGTTAGGAGTGATTGACGTACAGTGATTGATACCTAACTACTTAGTGGTTCCAGAGGAAGAGTTAATCCTGGTATGAATATCTCGAAGTGATCTCAGGGGTGGGTCTATTGCTGGGGCAGAAGCTGACTTTTATTTATTTTGGATTTATTGATATGTATTTATCAATATACATATCTGTAAAATTGGTGAACTTTGATAAAATAAGGGATGGTATTCATTTTGCTTTTGAATCTAGAACCATGAAGACTAAAATAGTTTGTATACAGTAGGAGCTCATTAAATGCATTGATTGTGAATACCTTTGTTTGGGTCAGAGGCCATTTCACACATCAAATGCTTTTCACCAGAAGATTAAAATTTTGCTAGAAAGAAAAGCTACCCACAAAAAAAGAAAAGGTTAAATCTGAAAACTGACTAATTATAGGATCCAGAGGCCAAGCTGTGATTTTTTTTCTTTTTTTTTTGGATAGGAAATCATGAGCTTTTTTGGCTAAGTTCAAAAACAGCTATTGTAACAGCTTTGGAGATGATTCTAGGTCAGTTGTGTGCGTGTCTCTATTGCACTGAAGTTATCCTTGGAATCTTCCTCTCATAAATGAAGTGTTATTTTATTCTTAATGACAAATTGGAATAGAATATGGTCCAATACCAGAAACTTATTATGGTGGAAAAATAATGCTGCCTAAGGATTATGTCGACAACATTTTGAAGTTAAAACAAATCCAATGCACTTTGTCTTGGGAGATCAACTCCAGATTTTTGTTAGGTGTTTAGTTTTGGAGGCTTTTTCTGAATTGACACTTTCTTGATGTAAAATATTCATGGCTCAATTCCATTTCCTTACTGACAGTTGAGGGGAAATCTAATCAATAACTCACTATATATTCAGTTGGCTCTCAAAGAAAGCAATGTGATGAATATCATTCCTTTTGTAGTTGTTATATTTTCGTATATCACATGGTTCAATCCCAGATATAGGATGCTTTGATCCTTGAGTTTAACTCTTGTTTCTGAATTTGAGTCTGTGGGCTGATTACAAAAGACCACTTACTACGTCTTCTTTATCGGGTCAATGACAACTGTCCAGCATGTGGGTAGGGTGGGCAGCAAAGTGGGAAATGATAAAGGTATGGAGATAGGCCTTCCTGAGAGGGTAGGCTTATGCATCAGTTTCCTAGGGTCGCTGTAACACACACTGGGTATATTAAAACAACGGGAATTTATCTTTTTACAGTTCTGGAAGCTAGCAGTTCAAATCAAGGTGTTGGCAGAGTTGGTTTCTCCCGAAGGCTCTGAGTAGAATCCTTCCTTGCCTCTTCCTAGCTTCTGGTGATGGCTGTCAATCTTTGTCCTTCCTTGACTTGCAGCCAGATCACTCCATTCTCTGCTCCGGCCTCACAGGGCATCCTCCCTGTCTATCTTTGTCTTCACGTGGACGCTTCTCTCTGTGTCTTATAAGGACACCGGTCATATTGGATTAGGAACCCACCCTACTGCAGTAGGACCTCATCTTAACCTGAGTAATTCCATCCGCAATGACCCAACTTCCAAATCAGGTCACATTCTGAGCTACTAGGGGACAGGACTTCAACATGCCTTTTTAGGAGGACACACTTCCACTCATAAGGACTTCTGATGGAACACTCCTTTCTGGAAACAACTCTTGATTTTTAGAGCAGCAATTTTTTGATATGTGTAAATTGCTTTCTTCACAAGCAATTTTTTGATATGTGCAAATACTGGAAAAGAAGGGAGGTTAGCTCACAGGTTACAGGAAACAAAACCACAGAACCTTAGAGCTGAAGGATACCTCAGAGAACCTTAAATCTCTTAACCACCTCTTTTATTTAAAATTATAAATATAGCACGTTTATGGTAAAAAAAAATTCAACCATATTGGAGAATGAAATTCCTCATACACTATTCCTGGTCTTTGGAGGAAATCACTGTTAATTTTTATATTCTTACTGAAATATTCTATGTGTATGTAAGAATATATATGTATATATACACATAATGTATATATACATGAGTGCATGCATATATATGTATAAATGGAGTTATACTAAATATACTCCTTTGCAATTTGCCTTTTTAAATTTTCTTATAAAGCTTGTAGCCCACAGGTATAACACACTCGTTTTCAAAATGAGTTCTATACAGCCCTGGGCTACACCCAGGTGTTTCTGGGGCTATAAAAATTAAATATTTATTTTTGCCAAACAATTAAAATGTATGCTGCCTGAGGGTCCTTTTTATTACTTTCATCTTTTTTTTTTAATATTTGGGGGTTTCGTAATAAGATTTCCTTTGAAAATTAGAGTTTATGGCAAAAAAGGAAGGTAGAGAAAGGTAGATAGAATAGATTAGAAAGGATTAATCTATTTCAGTTCTCTCATTTCAATGCTGAGGAAACAAAGGTCCAGAAAAGGGCATTAAAGGGCTAATGGGAAGCAGTGTGTGCCCTGCTTTGCCCAGAGCGCCTGTAATCAGTGAACATCTGATGCCATATTGGTGGGGTCTTCCTTGTTTTCTTTCTGTCACTCAACGCATGGATCACTTCCCTGGCTCTCTGGTGAAAGGTAGTTCAGGTGGTCACACGTGGAGACTAAACCAGGTGGAGAAGAGATGAAGCCGTAAAGATCAAAGTAACGAGGAGAAGATACGGGAACAGAGAACGTGGAGTCTCAGGAGAAGACAGAGTGGGTACCAAGGGGTGGAAACTGACATCTGTTGGTCAGAGATTGAAACACAGAGTTGAGAATATGGTGGAGAGAAGAAGTTCTGGGTGGTGAGATGCAGCAAAGTCTGGTTGTGAGGGTGAATGAAACGGGAAAGGAGATGGAGGTCATGGTACGTGAGCACGTGGAAGCTCCACGTGGATACCAAAGAAGTTGGTGATGCTGGTGGGAGATGGGGTGTAGAGTAACATTGTCACCCTTATGACAAGGCCCTCAATGACGGGAGAGCCAACCAGGAGCTTTGGCGATGACAATGACATGGCAGGATTTCAGGACATTGTAGCAGGAAACATTGCATGAGGAGTGAAGGAGGAGTATGGAGCCTAAGAGGGAAAACACCTCATTGCTCGATTCCTTGGTGCTGAGGCTTTGGAACACAGCTGCTAAAGAGGGCTACGAGGGACATAGCTTCTGGATAGGACTAGGAAGAGGAAGACGACGTGGGAAGTACATTTCAGAGAAGGCGAGGAAAACTAGTAGAAGGGAGGTCATCTGTGAGAGGGTAACAGCAAAGGGAAAGCACAGGGAATCACAGAGGGACAGTTTAAGTGACTGTGCCCTGGAGAGAACTAATGAGCAGTGACACCACATTTTGGTAAGTGGGAAAGGATGAGAAGGACGTGGGACACGGAGTAGTTCTTTGGCCTTCAGTTTCCTGACGGAATCCGGGATGGAAGTTGACCCCTCCCAGCCAACTCCATCTGAAGTGTGCAGGACCAGAGAGTAAGGAGCCTCTGCTCAGAAAGTCCCCTCATCAGCATCCCTGGGTGCTGGCTGCGTGCCTGTCTCTGTGACAACCTAGGCGCACCGTTCCAGGCTGTGGAGGAGCTGAGTCTATTGTGGGGTCATAGAGGTGAACACAAAGTGAAAACGGCCTCAGCACTGTGTAAGCACAACAACATAGGAGTATGCAGAAGGAACGTTGCCTCATCCTGGTCCTGACCAGGAAGGCTGGCGATGGCATAAGAGCCAAGGCATCCAGGAGGTTGGAGGGCAGAGCAGATTTCGGGCTTCTGGGTGGACTGGGGTGGGGGGTGGCTTGAATGTTACAGTTGTACAGCCTCAGGGTCCTTGAATGCTGGGCTGCAGAGTTGGGTAAATCTTCTGCTCATGAGCCTTTGAGGAGGAACTGAGTAACCCCCTGAAATAGATGGGCGGGGGTCAAGCCCTAATGAAAGGAGGTCCCCGCTTCTCGCTTAGGAGAGGGTTCTGTTCTTTGCAGGGTCAGACCTGCATGACTGCTCCATGGACGGTCACTGAGAAACTCTTCAAGACTGGTCCTAACGGAGGAGAAGGGACCCACCTCGACAGAGCCTATAAAACGATGCTATAAATAAGGTCCGACTGACAAATGCCCAGCCATCCATATGGCTCATTTAGGGTGGTAGGTGCGTGTATATTTCCATTAGCATATCACCAACATTATTTTCACGTTAACTTACTATTGTTAACGTATCCCCTTGTCATTCCCTGAGAATGTCAAAGGACGGGGTGTAGTGAAAATAGACGGAAAAGATGAGATGAACTTCTACCCATCAGGCTATCAACCTTTGGATTTCTTTTTTTTGTCTTCATAGTTCTTTTCATTGTCTTTAGCATGTGGGAAACCTTCCATTAGGTATTATTGTAAAGTGCTGGGTAGAAGATGTGGGTTTTGATGAAAAGTGCCCCCTTGGTAGATAAAAGAGGATGCCCATCCTCCCTCAACCTAGAGAAACAGGTGTGAAGGATCACTCCAGGTCCTCTGTCAGACTCTTTTAACTGTGCTCTGTAACAGAGTGATGGGGCTGCAGATAAGGGGAAATAAAGAGAATCTGTGTGGACTTAGGGCTTTTGATCACGGATCGCCCCCAGCAACTGATTCTGCACTGACCTTAGAAGTAAACAATGCCGGGACCAGAATTGCTTGATAGTTTAATAAACAATCTCTTCAAATGAGGAATTAGAAAGGCATTATTAGCATGACCATTGACACTAAAATAAATATGCTTGCTTTAAGTGTTCTGGAAGAGAGGTCACTTTAAAATGACCCCGAAGGATTAGAAAGATTTTATCACAAAGCAGAAAGATATTTAAAGAGAACATTTTATGACCATAGATTTATAATTCACCAATTGGTCTTATTACTTACATGTGAAGCATATTCCATAACTCGGAATCTTTTTAATATTTTTTCAAATATTGCAATCTGTTTTCTGGAAATGGTCTTAAATAAACCAAACCAGTGTTAAGATAATGAAAGAACTTAATTTTTCCCATTTTTCTATATGCTCTATATCATTTTTTTCTCAAACTACCTGTGGTGAGAAGCCACATTTTTAAATTTCCAACTCATGGCAAAACCATATATTTGTAAAATACAAAAGAAGTGAAGTGCTAGGGAAATGAACAGAGAAGAAAATATGTACAAAATACAAGCCTCAATTTTTTAAAAATTTATTTTATTGAAGTATAGTTGATTTACAATGTTGTGTTAGTTTCTGCTGTACAGCAAAGCGATTCAATTATACACACACACATACATATATTCTTTTTCATATCTTTTCCATTATGGTTTATCACAGCATATTAAATATAGTTCCCTGTGCTGCAAACAAGCAGGACCTTGTTGTTTATCCACCCTATGTATAATAGTCTGCATCTGCTAACCCCAAACTCCCAATCCAGCCCTCTCCCACCCCTCTATTCCCCTTGGCAACCACAAGTTTGTTCTCTGTGCCTGGGAGTCTGTTTCTGTTTTGTAAATCAGTTCATTTGTGTCATATTTTAGATTCCACATGTAAGATATCATATGATACTTGTCTTTCTCTCTCTGACTTACTTCACTTAGTATGATAATCTCTAGGTCCATCCATGTTGCTGCAAAAGGCATTATTTCATTCTTTTTTATGCCTGAGTAATATTCCATTGTATACATGTACCACATGTTCTTTATCCATTAATCTGTTGATGGACATTTAGGTTGCTTCCATGTCTTGGCTATTGTAAATAGTGCTGCTATGAACATTGGTGTGTGTTTATCTTTTTGAATTAGAGTTTTGTCTGGGTATATGCCCCGGAGTGGGATGGCTGGATCATACGGCAACTCTATTTTTAGTGTTTTGCGGCACCTCCATACTGTTTTCTGTAGTGGCTGCACCAATTTACATTCCCACCAATGGTATAAGAAAGCCTCAAATTTTTTTTTTTAATTGTTGGATTTAACAGACATGAAATCAATCTGTCAAAATAGTTCCTCTCAATTTCAGTACCTGTGTAGCTCATGACAGGTAGCAGTTTGGGACCAGCATCTTCGTACTGAGAAGCACAACTTATCTGTATAAACTCTCTGAGCAAGCAGGCCTTCAGTCCAATCAAGTCACGTTCACCCCGTTCCTGCTGGAAAAACAACCTGATGTCCCCGGCATGGCCTTCAAGTTGAGTAAGTCCCACTTTCCATTCCTAAAGGGCTCAGAGTTCGATGCTGAATTTCTGATGAATCAGATACTCTCTAACTCAATCCTACATAATTTTGTTGGAAGCCTCTTTTGTTGAATAATTATTTTTAAGTGTAAAATAATGAATTCAGTCATTTTAAAATGCCCTTTTCCCCAAAATCTATTTTTATAATGAATTTTTTGTTATTGAATAATTATCCACATGTATTTCAGTTCACATCCTAGATTTTTTATTTTTCTTTTTAATATATACTTGGAAATTCCCTCATGGTCCTTTCTTTATAGATTTCCTTTCTTGTTGTTCAACAAGAAAAATATCCTTGTATCTTTCCCTATGCTGCTAAACTTCACTTTGTTTATTATTTCAATGTTATTTTGATTTCTAATACTATTACTAAAGGTGATAATTGTACCTCTTAGATTATCTTGGTTCATTTACCAAGAGTATAGTCTATTTTTTATGTGGTAAAGTTGAAAATATCAAATAGTCCTAGATCCCCAGAGACCGCTTGCAAAATCTCACTTTATTAAGCTATAAAATTGAAATGTAATTATTCATTGATTAACATTTCGGTGAAACACCACCATTATGTCTGTGCCCATGTTACTTTATTTTGACCTCTATCCTAGTTCACATTTACTCAGATGATATGGGAATGTTACAAGAGACAATAAACTTTATTAGTGAAGAAATATGATGCCATTTCTGCCCTCTAATTTACCAGGCTATCACTGGCGTAGGAAGAAATTATAAAACTTTGACAGCATTTTGCTCCACGACGGTCTGTGAATTATTATCTAGCACTACGCACTCTCCTCCGTCCCTGCAAATTGATTTTTGGATGATTTGTTCCGGTTTTTCCAGGTAAGGAAAATAAGCTGATGCCTGTAAGTTCCAGGGTCATTGTTCATCCCATTTTTAAATCTAGACACTGCATTTGCCCTTTTCAAGTCCTCTAGTGCTTCACCAGTGTCCTCCATGAGTCCTTAAAAATAATGGCCAGTCACCTGATGGCTGAATATTTTAGCCAGGTCCTCTGACATAATAAGCTGTTAGTCCTATGCATTTGAAAAAAAAGAGGGAGAGGGCCCAAAGTCAACAAAATTAGACATGAAAAATGAGAAGTTACAACTGACACCACAGAACTACGAAGGACCATAAGAGACTACTACAAGAACTCTATGCCAATAAAATGGAGAACCTAGAAGAAATGGACAAATTCTTCGAAAGGTACCATCTCCCAAGACTGAACCAGGAAGAAATAGAAAATATGAACAGACCAATTACAAGTACTGAAATCGAATCTGTGATTAAAAATCTCACAACCAACAAAAGTTCAGGACCAGGTGGCTTCACAGGCAAGTTCTACCAAACGTTAAGAGAAGAGATAATACGGATCCTTCTGAACAAATCTATTCTTTTAAAATGTTTTTTTAAGTAGAAGGTAGCAGGAAGATGACATCACTAACAGGATAAAGATAAAAAACCATTTACTTACAGGAGCGTATTTGGTTCTGATAAGAGAACAGCAACCAAGCTTTGATAGGAAAACTCCATTAAATGCAATTTCTATTTTTTCTTATACGAACACCATATTGTATTCAAATAGTGGCATGCTAATGTGTGCCCCCTCCTACATGGGATACGAACAATGAATAGCGCCTGTCTCTCTTACCAGGATTTTAACCAGAACTGCAAATCCATGTGGTCCGTAGAGAGGACCAGGCTCTTGGCAAAAATTGGCTCAGGCCATCAGGAGAGAACTGATATTCGGATGCTGGGAAAGCAAACGCGTGCTCTGTGAGGGCAGAGACCCGGTTTCTGTAAGAGCTCCAGGACGTTCAGTGAATGAATGACCTCTACACAGCCCTGGAGGTCGGCTCTGCTTGGGCTCAGCCTAGGTGACCCTGTGGCCTGATCTGACCCCTGGGAGGTGTAGGTTCTTTTCCAACTTCTGTGAGGATGCTCTCAGATGCTCCCCACCCAAATCAACGCTGTGTCCTCACCCGCTGCAGGGAGGGGATTTAGTGCAGAGCTCTTCTTCGATCTCCACTCACCTCTCTGGATCACCTAGTGAAGGGCTTGGACCTCCAGGGAGGCCTGTGTCTTCCGGTGTCATTTCCAGGGCCTTTGCACCGCCGCCCCCAGTGACAAGAACCTGAAGTATGGGGACCTCACACCCATTTTTTGTATCTGTGTCTTCTGGTACCCAGTCCTGAAAACTAGATGTTGAACTAGTCATCTGGCAAGCTCAGTTAATGGGTTAATTTGCTTATAAAATATTTAAGAAAAGCATATCTGTGTCCTGAAGCAGACAGACATTTACATACGTAAGTCTGGCTAGTTGGAGCAGTACTGTTGCAAGATCCCTCCTATCTTTCCACTTCTGGGAGAAATAGAATGCTTGTTTCCTAGGCTTTCCAGACCATCTGGACTTGTGCAGGTGGGGAAGCACACTTACTGAATGAAACTCTCAGTCTCTCTGCTCAAGCCAGCCTCTCCTCCACCCCTGTCCCAGCAGCCAAAGGTGGTAGGTAGAGCAGAGGTGTCATATCCATCTGCATCCCTAAATGCCAAACGCCACTTCTGCAATGCCTGGGTGAGTACGTCATTGATCATCCATTTCTCTTCAGATCTCAAAGAGGGGCATTTAGCACATGGGGATGCATCAATCATACCCAAGTCCCTAATGATCAACGAATAGACAGTCAGATATTTAGCATACTTGGACCACAGCTCTATCTGAGGAGTGTGAGAAGGTTAGGATAGCTGGTTAATATGCTTTTGCCTTCATGTGTTCACTGGCATCCGACTTCCTTCCATCAGCAGGAACAAGGAAGTACATTTGGCCCACGTGAAAAAAAAAAGCATTTATTTTGTCTATATTGATGGCCATTCAGTGTTTAACTTTAGGTATTATTGTTAAAATACTATATAGGCATTTTTGGTAAAACCTATATGTTATGGAAAACATGTCATTACAATTGGCAGAACTTGTAGTAAGAGTTTAGTTGTAGCTACTGGGGCATCTACAGATAACTAGTTTTGTGACATCGAAAGGGAATTTAAATCTTGAACTAGAGAAAAAGAGAAATGAAAGGGGAGAGGGAAAAGCAGAGAGAGAGAGAGAGAGAGAGAGAGAGAGAACTGTTTCATTTTCTACCTAATTGCAAGAAAAGAAATGGGCCCTTGGCATGCCTTGAACTGGAGGTGACCTGGCAGGGCCCGTCGCAAGCAGCATTTTGTTATATAATTTAATGACCCTCACATACTTCTATCAAGGTGTCTGAGGCATTTTCCTACAAATCTTTCATACAAATCTCATGGTAACCTTTGCTCCCCAGTGGTTTAAATCACATTCTTAAGGGATTAAACTGTTATGACAAAAGAGGAATGTTTAGATACTGTGCTCTGCAGCTCAAAATTTGTCAGATTAGAAACTGTGTATTGTATAATCTTTAGATCAAAGAAGCTCTCTATCAAAGCTTTATGTCTACTACAATATTTTCCCAACCTTTGCTGAACCTGAATTGTTTTGGATTATCTCACATCGGGTTCACTGGGTATGCCCAGACTAATGTGCGGGGGAAAGCTTTCTTCCAAGTATTTTAAACATTTTCACGTACTAAGCTCCAGGTATCCGCTGACGGAGCCGGGCAGCCTGCCTTGACAGTCTTTGTAACTTCAGTCCCATAGGGGATGCTTTTCGAGATTAGTATGACAGATAAAACCCCATAGGGCCACCGTTTACCTTGCATTAAGAACACTGCTCACTTTCTTTAACCGGCTGACCAGAGTGCTCCGTAAAGAGGCCTTTTTATAGAGTTTTTACATCTCAAAGGATTAGGTATCATTACCCCGTTGGAAAAAGAACAGTTCAATTTTCTCAGAAGAATGGTTTGTCAGAGCAGGGCAGTTTGTCCTTATCCATCTCTAAATCCAGCAATCATGTTTCCCAAACAGGCACAAAGCAATGATCATTCAAAGTTCAAACGGCCAATTAATTTAGAATCTGCTCCCTGAATTCCTTTATGATTGTACTTCCATGAATCCAGAAAGGCAAGCGTGAGGTCAGCTTGATGGTATCTATTATAAATCTCTTTGTACATTAAAGGAATGAAAAAAAAACGATGCCATCTTTCTCTCAATGGAAGGTATGTTCAAAATCATACCTACTGATGGATAAAATGTTTTGAAGCGGCACCAAAATTAAGATTAAGTGCTTTAAAAATCACTTTTTCGATATCATGAAAAGGACAATGCAAGGCTGTAGCACGTGGTAAATATAAGTCGATTGCATTTACTTCTGCACGTAAGGCGTCTTTTATTCATTTATCATAGAGTGTAACGTGCATTGTTGGAGAGATGAATGACTATTATATTCCAGAAAAGCAGAAGACTATAAATATGAAAGCTGTTTTCTCTTTTAGACCATCATCTTTATTGTAACACGCTGGTATATTTCTCAAATGAGTTATGAGGACGGGTTTTGAAAGGGTTTTGAAATTTATTGTTACTCAGAGAATTATGTTCATCATATAAAATCCACAGGAGAAACGTCTTCTGATGTTTCGTATTAGGAAGAGTTGTGGGGTGTTTTTTAGCAACTGCTTTGCTTATAACTTAGGAGCACGGCATCTCCTGCATCTGGTCATTCCCTCCCAGTTTTCTGACTGCTGGAAAATTTCAATCTAGGTTTGTGTGATCTGGCTTCAGCAGGGTGTAGAGGAATTTGGGGACTGCCTTTGTAACCTAACTTCACTCTCGATCCCATTTTACTTTTCAACCTTTCACGTTACCTTTAGATTATTTTTATTACCAGTCTTAACTTAATTTTGTTATATGGTACACATCTTTGTAAGTTAACGTGCTCTTGGGAGCAAGGAAAGGGTAAGGCAGAAAAAAAAAATAGGGCTTATTTTTTTGTACATAATCATGTGAAATAAAAGGCAAAAGTTGAAAATGTGCAGATATATGATATCAGTAGAATATGACGTTGCCCTGGTCTAGAGTGGATCCCAGGATACTCTCCTGTTTTAGCAGGAGCTGCACATCAATATAAGCCCGCCCAGAGCCCCCCAGCAGTGTCAGGGACCTTGCCTTGTCCTCCAAACCAGCCAGCTGGGCAATGATAAACCTTCCCCTCCAAAGATCTGTACTGTAAGAAGTTTCACGGTGTCAGAAAATATCCTCCTTGTTCTCAAGGATGCAGTGCTTTACTGAGGGAGACACTGAATATACAAAAGTAGAATTCGTTCCGTAGAACTAACATTGATGTTGATCTAGACAAAACTAACTAGTTTTGCAGAGATATCTTTGTGTCTGCAGGTAAAGGAGCTTCTGGGATGGTTGAGGAGAAAGGAACTGGGGAACTCTGGGGAGACTGCTGGAGTCTTAACTCAGGGGTCAAGGAGAATGCAGGAAGCAGTCAGTAGGGTACCAGCCACGCCTGGAGCCTGGACGGCGCATCGAGATTTAGAATATCTGGCTTTTCCCCAGGTTAGGGTCATTAGAAGGCTTAGCTGATTCAGTTTGGGAAAATGTTGTTCTTGTTGTTTTCTGAATAAAAAATGGAAGAGAGGTTCACAGTTACAGAATATAGGAAATAACCACTGACTAGTTTGAAAATTAACGTCCTTAACAACTCTGATTTATTAAATAGTATTTTGTTCTTGCTTTTCTTCTCGTAGCCCCTATTACACATAATCCTCGTGGCCGTCTCGAGATGTAGTCATCAGTATTCCTGATTTACAGATGAAACAAACACACAGAAACACTTCTGTACTGTCCCTCAGCAAATCACGACAAAAGCACAGCTTGAACCCAAGTCTATCTGATTACAAAAACCGTAGTCTTAACCACTCTGTGACGTATTTCATGGGGTGTGTTATGTTGAGTCCCATGAATAAATGCTACTTTCATGCTGTTTTTTTAAGCTGTACTGAAATTGATAGACATTGCTTCCACTTTTTGGCTATTATGAATAATGCTCCTCTGAACCCGTGTACAAATTTTTACGTGGGCATACATTTCCATTTATCTTGGATAAATACCTAGAGTTAGAAATGCTTGATAACATGGAACTCTATGTTTAACATTTGGATGAGCTACCGAACTGTTTCGGGAATGGCTTCACCATTTTCTCCACATCCTTGCCGTCCTTGCCTTCGTTATAGTCATCCTAGTGTGTGTGAAGTGGTGTCTCGTTGTTGCTTTGATTTGCATTTCCATAATGGCTAAGGATGTTGAGCATCTTTTCATGTGCGTATTGGCCATGCGTACACCTTTGCAGCCTGCCCCTCCAAGGAAGTTACCATAGCCCTAGACTGGAGAGTCTGGGAGAGGGGAGTCTGCATGCATGTTTGAACCCATCTGGAGTGGCACTTCCGCCACGGTGAGCACACGACTGGGGAGGGAGTGGGTGGTGGCTCAAATGCCACAGACTCCTGGCGCCCTTACTGAGATTTAGTAGATATTCTTGAATAAACGTTTCTCTTTTTTTTTTTTTTTTTTTTTTTTTTGCTGTAGGTCCTTAGGGTACTTGCCAGGATTTTGGTTATATGTGTATGTGTGTGTGTGTTTAGTAATTTCCCCCATTTATGATTATTTTACTAGGAAAATTGTTCACTGAGCTCTTCACACTGTCACCTCTGATTATTTTTTAATACTAACTTCCTTGATGACTCATTTAGCTTGAGGTCAATCATAGCTGTTACTGGACCCTTCTGCTACTGGATCCTCAGATTTTTGGATAGGAATTGGATTTCCTTGATGTCTAACTGATTTTACATTTACATGTCAATGACATGTACTTCTGATTTCCCTTTGTCATTCAGCCTCGAATTTACTCACATTGTTTTATAAAATCACATTTCCGATTGATATGGCGATTTTTCACTTTACATCTGTATTTTACAAAGTGTTAGGAATTCTGCCCAATGTAGCATGTAAGGAATCATAAGAAGTAATCCTTTCAGCAGCCAACAGAATCTTGCAGTAGCTTCTAAATGTATCTCAACCTTTGATGATTGGGTTCTCTGTTCTTCCACGTAGATCATTAATATGTAAGTCTAGTGGCATGGGTTCTACGGTCATTTTTATGGTATAATCCAAATTCACATTGTGCTCCTAGCTGACTATCTTTAGTACAGGACACTTCAGGAAAAGGCTTAACTACACTCTCTCAGTACATAGAAACCATATCACACACTCTCATCAACCAGCAAACTCGATCATGATAGCGCTGCAGAGGTCAGACTCCAAAGCCTTATCAATGTTGACTGTCCATGTCTATTGTTTTCCTTTTGCTGATGTGGCTGCCAAGCTCTCAGTGAAAGAAAATGTACCATCTTGCCTCATTTGCTTTTTACAAAGCCATTTTGAGTGTTTGGTGGTGGCATGCCCCTGCAGTGCTTGCAGACTGAGGATTTCTGTGCATATGTCCCTATGTGTGTGCTGAGGATGTGCTGGGGTGATCAGAGGGGAGAGAACTTCAGGGGGATCGTAGCCCCACTACCAACCTGTGTCTGTGGCTACATTTTGTACCTGTGGCTCTTTTCATTTCTAGATGTGTCTAGAACGCGTAGGTATTCAATATATTTGTGGAACTAAGTTAATAGACTCGCATCCAATTTTCAAAAATAGCTTATTCATCCTTACATTATATCATTCCTGCTTATATTATTAAATTTAGTTTTATCAATTTTATCATGTATCAGCATCATATTTTAAGCACTCGCTAAATTATATATATATATATATATATTTTTTTTTTTTTTTTTTTTTTTTTTTTTTTTTTTGCTGTACGCGGGCCTCTCCCCGCGAGCACAGGCTCCGGACGCGCAGGCTCAGCGGCCGTGGCTCACGGGCCCAGCCGCTCCGCGGCACGTGGGATCCTCCCGGACCGGGGCGCGAACCCGCGTCCCCTGCATCGGCAGGTGGGCTCTCAACCACTGCGCCACCAGGGAAGCCCTAAATTATATATATTGATCTTATAAGTTTTCATTTCAATTTTTCCTCTTTCGCCTTCTCTACCTTATAAGATTTTATTGCTGCCTGAGACATCCTTTTATTGGGTTGGCCAAAAAGTTCGTTTGGGTTTTTCCGTCAGATGTTACCGGAAATACAGGTTCCTTCCCCTTACACACATGCACACAGGCACACACACTGTTCCCCACTCTCCGCTTTTATTTCATTACGGGGTGGGTATGTGTGTTGTGTACGGAGACCCTCAGCAAGGTGACATCAGGGGTCTCCCCTCTTCCAGCTGCCAATGGTGCCTCTTCAGCTTTGATCCTGAATGTCAGCCCAGAGTTACAAAACAATACTAATGAAAGCCACCTCACAAGTAAGTAAAGGATGAATAAGAACTCTGTAGACAGTCAAAAAACCTCTTAAAGGCATTGAAATTTGTGTTTGTGGCAAAATTATAAATGGTGGGCTGTCTCGTGTGGTTAGAGCATTGGCTGGAAAGACGCCTTGGACCTCATTTGTAAAAAGACTTTGAAAGCCATTGTTGGGGTTTTGTATTTAATTTGTAAGAGGGCAATTGGGAAAGCCATTTTTGTAGAAGTGGGTGATGTTATCTCAGCCTGTTTTACATGGATACCACTAATACCAAGGAGAGATGGATAGCAGACCAGAGGGAGAAAAAGCTGGGGACAGGAAGATAAATGAGGAGTTTGCTGCTGTAGTCTAGGACAGATAGTACGGGTCCCCGAACTTAAGCAGTGCCTGTGAAGATGGGGGTAAATCATTGGCCTGAAAGTTCCCCAGAGTCAGGGAGACTTAGAGGGGCCTTACTGGGTTTCTGTGCAGCAGAGGAGCTGAGGCTGGCTCTGCGCTTTCTAGTTTGGGTGACCGGGTTTGTGGTGACACCACTAACTGACACATGGAAGGTATGAGCTCCTTTGATGTGGCGTTTGAGATAGCACAGCTATGAGGAAGAGTCTAACGGGAACTTTAAAATATGATCCTCTGAGAGGGAATAAGTGGCTGAAGAAATAAATAGAGAATTAGCGTAAAGTTGGAAATTGAAGACACAGGATGGAATCGGATTTACTTAGTCACCTGATCTTCAGCTTTCTCATGTGAAAAACGGGCTCTAGTTAAGATTTCATGTGTAACCTGTAAAGACGTCTAACTGTTTCTAGATCAGTGGCAGTTGGCTAGTAACCAGCTGCCCAAATTGCCATTTTGTAAGCTCCTTATAGCAGGGGGTGAAGACTGGAGAAAGTTGGAGTTGGTTATTTATGGATGAGTCGGGCATCAGTGATCTTTTCCCTGATACACCCCACCAGCCCCCAAATCCTGCTTCCTCCCTCTCCCGCCTTGGTTGACAAGCTCGCTCTCGCCATGTCACCACCCCACCGAGGCTCTTTCTAGATCTTCTCAGTGACTGTCGAATTAAGCAAACACCAAGTCCTCTGAATGGCTTTTATTGTCACCCACACCAAGACCCCAAACAACTTTCCCTAGTGTCTTTCTCCCCTTTTCCTCTACGTGTCCTATGTGATAGGTCAGTGCTCAAACCCTTCCGATCTTTGCTCGATCTCAGTTCTCCCCCCCAAATTGCCACTCACTGCCTTCTTCACGCCCAGGCTTCACTCACTCTTCACCACCAAAGACTCTGTCCTCCTTACTTGAGTTCCCTGGGCCCCGAGTACATCTCTTCTGGTGCTTATAGCCTGTATTCTGGGTATTTGTTTATGATCCTTAATAGGCTGCGCGGCCCGAGAGCGTTTTCCCCCTTCTTTCCAATCCTTGCCAAGCCTGGGACATTGGTCTGCCCAGAATGACTGCTTGAACGCGGGTTTAGTGAATTACACAGGAGCAGAGTTCTCTGGCTTGTAAATTTGGTTCAGTAGGAGAATTGGGGCTCTGGGGGTGCTCAGGCCCACTGTCTCCCATGCCTAGATTTCCTTTTTTTCCCAGACATTGCTATTCCTCCTGTAAACTCATCTCTTCCTCGACACTCTGGCATATGAACTTTAAAAAGAGGGGAGCTTGGTCCCTTTGAACATTTTTCCTTCCCATTTCTTTGAAAGCTTACAATGGGATGATTTACGTCTTGATTATATAGCATTTCATGCCACATTTTATAACTGGAGATTCAATTTTTTGCTTGGTCTTTCATGTTCAAACTATTATCTCTTAAACAAAAATAAAATGGCTCACCATCCAAACATACTTAGCCATGTAAATAGAAGAACTTAATCACATGAGCATTTTTAATCAAACTGTCTCGGTAGTCTGTCAACACTGGTGACACCAACAGGGCTACAAGAAAAGCTATAGAAACCCTATATTATCAGAGAAATGCACTGTGTGCTTTGCAGTTTAATTTGGCAAGAAATAGCAATTATACCATCTGAACATTTCAACAGAGGGACTTCTAGGATTACTACTGCAGTGATTCCATTTTTTATGACTCTTTCTCTAGTTTTATGGTAGTTTTATTTCTTCAGTGGAAGCATTTTTAGGTCTAATAAATTTTTGCAAATATTAGAGCATTTATTTAATAAAATAAAGCAAGTTCCTTTGCTTTGATGTTGCCCACAAAAGCATGTCTTGACCTGTTGGGCCATAAAAAATACTAATGAGTTTGTGATTTGTCGTGAAATCTTTGGGACCCAAAGAAATGTGTTTTAAGAAACAAATATGTCTTGAACCTTCTAGAATACCTTCTCCTCCTTTGATTTAGAAAAGAGAGTAACATATTCATACTCGAGGGAATTTAGAGGCCTCTCCTTGAGGTGAGCTGAAATAAGATTTCAAAACAATGTTGGGCTCTTTATGCTTGTGTAGCACAAAGATAATTATTTGTCATAACTGTTGTTGCCTGAGGGAATGTTAGAATTAGGGAATTGTACTTTCAAGTGGATATAGTTTATTACTTTCTGCATTATTTTAAGCTTACGTCAGTAAGCTTCCCTTTAAATAAAGGGAAGTTCTTTTTTTTTTTTTTAGTGAAGATAACAGGTTTATGCACAGTAGCCACTATTCTATTTTTTGAACTTTTCAAATTTTACAATAAGGTTAACCAAAACACCTCTTAATGCAAATACAGCAGCACCTGGTAGCCTATTTTAGGCCTCTGTGATTGACTGTCATCTTCTCGGTCATTTATTCCACTAACCAAGATTTCACTGTGGATGCACATTCTTCAAGACACTGGGTCAGATAAGACTTTCAGAATTTTGGTTAGGACTCAGTCTGTCCTGGAGAAATTTACAGATTCTGGGAGAACTGACCATTTTTAAAATTCATTTATTTCCCCACTTGTCAAGGATGAATGTCATGCCCATCAGGCTTTAGTTCAAGAGTTTGTATTGACAGCTGGTTATTGACTCAAATTGAGATGGGTAATGTTTTGTCATCTCATGTTTTGGTAAAAGTTTTCATTGTGTGTGAATTACTCATCCTTCAGTTATAATCCCTCTGAATGTTTCTCATCAGGATCATGTGAGGCCCCTTCTCCTCCATTTTTTTGAGAGTTCCTGGGTTGACAGCCAGTGTGTTTACTGAGCAGCTCTATGTGACCATCGTATAGACGTAGGGTAAAAACTACCACATCATCTGGATGGTTATAATCTTGTTTAAATGTTGACAGATGTGATATCTATGTAATATATATATTTACACATGTGTATTATAAATAGTTATACACATCTGTGTTTATTTGTCTTCATATGTATTATGCCTCTTTCTAAATGTTTAATGAAACATTTAATCAGACCTCTTCAAATGAAGATATTATATTGGAAAGGGTGACAATTACATTGTACATAAACAGTACTTATTTTTACATTTAGAACCTAAGAGAGAAAACTCAGAAAGAAATAAATAACCAAGGTTAATTGCACAAAGTTAATTTATATTTGTTTCTTTATTTAAAAAGACATGTAAGACATGATTATTTGATCAAAAACCTTAGACCATGCCAACATTTAGAGTAAATAAGAAGATACAAAAAATCGTGGATCTCAGCTAGGTGATAACTTTTTATCAGATGATATCATTCTAATTTAATATCATTAGGATACATGAAATATACATGTTAAGCCCATGGATATGTAATTCCCTATTAATGTAATTAAGATAATATGGTGTCTAACCAAACTCTCCCAAAATGAAAATGCTCCTGAGACTGTAGTTCACAGATCATTTGGAGCTTTAGGAGTTCTTTGTTACATTGTCTCTTTGTTTACATCTTGGATCCAAACTTCTCCGTGAAAAGCAAAAGCATTATATCCTGCATTTCACCCACCAGCTTCAAAATGTTAATTACCTGTTATTACTTAGAAACCATTATAAAGAATTGATTAGATAAGTTGGCCCCGTTATCTGCAAAATTGACCTTACAATGGAGCTGATTTGATTAAATGGCTTTAGGTTGCAGTCAATAAATAATCTTGGTGCTGAAGAAACTGTCTTAGGCCAGCCCTTGGCCGGAGGCCTGTACCAAATAACATGTCAAAACCTTACTCTCTCTTTGCTCCTCCCTCACCCCGTAGCCGCATCCTCACTGTCTAATTAAGAGAGGACACAAAGGCTCCATATCTGTGATAAAAAGTAAAAACAAAGCCAACAACATTCAAAAGGAGGTTCTTGAGTTTATAAGCATTTTCTGGTTGGTTTTAGATGTGAATGCAAGTAGAACGGTCCCCTAGTCAGTGGATCTCAAACTTGCAAGCGTATCAGAATCTGTGTGGAAACACAGATTGCTGGGCCCCAGCCACCTGAGTTTTTTCTGACTCAGTAGTCTGGGTGGGACCTGAGAGTTTGCAGTCCTAACCACGTGCAGGTGACATGGATGCTGCAGATCCCAGGCCCGCGTTTGAGAACCGCTGCTCTGATTACTTGCTGCTTCTGGGTTCCGCTTGGAAACAGTCAGTTTTGCCTACTGTTTTAAAAACAGTAGTCGGAACTATACTCAATATTATGGTATAACCTATAAAGGAGAAAACTCTGAAAAAGAAGAATCTGAATTGCTGTCCTATACACCTGAAACTTACACGATATTGTAAATCAACTATACTTCAATAAAAAAATTAAAAAGGAAAAAATTAAAAACTAAAAACAGTTGTGCTGTCTTAAAGGAAGGTTTTTCCTTTCTTCATTCCAAAAAGGAATCGCATAAATGCTGTTCATGCATTTTGTTGACTTTTGTGGTGCTGGTCTAGGTTGCTAGATGAAATACAGGACACCCAGTTAAATCTGACTTGAAGATAAACAGTGAATAGCTTTTCAGTATAAGTATATCCCATGGATAAATTTGCTGAATTTGGAAATCCTACACTGAGTTATAAAAAGTTAGATCCTAGCCTATTGTTTTGTCCTGAAGTATAATCTTTCCAGTTAAGCAAATTACCATCTGAATGGAAAAAATATGTATAGTCTCTGATGATATTAAAGTTTCCTTGATATTTGAAAGTAAAAATAAAATCTGAGGTCACTGTGTATTTTAAATAATAAAGCTGCAAATTTGAGGTGATCACTTTTAGCTCATTTTATTCTCCTTTAATGCCTTTTAAAAATGGTTCTCCCCAAATTAAGGCAAGTGCTACAGTGGTGAATTAGCAATCGGATTTCACTTCAAGAGGTTTAGAACACACTACAGCTTTGTAGAGTGAGAAAAGCAGTGGCAACTGTGGAAAGTCAGAGATGTGGCCCCGTTATAATCACAAGTCACTGTGGGACTTTGAGGAAGCCAGTGGTCCCCGTTTTCTAACTCGTAAAGAGGATTGCAAGGGATCAAGGCTGCACATTTGGTAAATATTAGACTTCAGAAACTCAATGTTGAATTGGGGCTCCTTGATCACCGTCAAGCTGATGGATGACAATCCAAGTACAAAGGTGTCGCCCGTGTGGTTTTCAAATGATGATGGAGTAGACGACCCTGATTCAGATTGATGCATAACTTCTAGTAACACTGGTTGGCATTTTAGGGGTTAACAAGCATCAGACCTATGAGTTCTTAAATGTATCAAAATTCTCTGGCAAAGCTCATGTTTTCGTCTTCCCTTCCATGCAAAAGAACATTTCTGGTAGTCAGAAATTGATTGCAGTATGCTCTGGCAGGCACCCATGTGCTTCTTATTCACTGAAAAGAGAATGAGTTATTATTAGGAAGCCAAGCGGTGGCCATGGATTTGAGAGATTTCCTTGATATTTTTTTGGCCTCAGTACGATTCCTTCAGTTGTTTGACATGACAAAGACATGTACTTCTATCTTTCCAGTATCGAGTCCACAGTGTGTTCTTTTTGGCACAAAAGCTAACAACTGAGCCCAGTATCCATGACTTGAAAATATATCTTCTGACTTTTTCCTCTGTAGTGCTTAACGTTGATATAGCTTTTATTTTTACAGAGTGAAAATTTGAGTTGCTCCCAGGTTGAGAAATATTTTCCATGAAGGGCTATGGAAACTAAAAGAAAAATGACGTTGACTTTGGTATTTAGGTACTTATACATGAGGAAAAGCTTTTAGGAGATGATTCCTTAAAACAGTGCCAGCTTTCCAGGATTTCTTAGTAATCATACTCTAGCCTACAATTAAAAAAAAAAAACCTGCATCTAGCTTTTTGGACTGAAAGCCAACTCGAGCGTTGTTTTGGAACATCCCTATTGAAGGAGCTTTGCCACTAGGATTGCTGTAAATGAGGCAGCATTTGCCAAGCTGCTCAAGTAACACCCCAGCTGCACAAGTGTTCCTGTGTCTTTCAAACATTTTCACAAGAAAACAACCCATTTATTTCTTTGGTTAAAAAAAAAAAAGTTCTTATTGCCAATCCACTCAAAGAAAGCTTTGGAGGAAAACTCCTGGTACATAAGAAGCCAATTTCTTTCTTCCTTGTCTCCCTGAGTTCACTACAATTTGGACTCTACCACCACCATCCACCCCAAAGCCATCATTGGCCTCCACGTTGCAAATCCAGTGGCCTTTTGAGTCCTTGTGTTAGTTTTCTCTCAGTAGCATTTGATAGAGATGATACACTGCTTTTTTTTTTTTTTTTTTTAATTTATTTGGCTGCTCTGGGTCTTAGTTGCAGCGCATGGGATCTTCATTGCGGCATGTGGGCTCTTAGTTGAGGCATGTGGGATCTAGTTCCCTGACCAGGGATCAAACCCAGGGCCCCCGCATTGGGAGCACGGAGTCTTAGCCACTGGACCACCAGGGAGGTCCCGAGATGACACTCTGCTTGAAGACGTTTTCTTTTCTTGGTATCTGGGTTGACTTCTCGTCTGGGTTTCCTCCCATCTTCCCAGCTGTCCCTCCGCAGGCTCCTCTGTAGATTTCTCCATCTCTCTGACCTCTACAAGGCTCAGAACTTGTACTTTCCTCTTTTCTCTCCAAGCCCTGGGTGAGCTTATGGCTTTAACTATCATCTAGATTTATTTTCCAGGTTTGTATCTCTAATCCAGACTTCTCTCTCTAGACCCAAGTGTCCAACTAACTTCTTGACATTCCCTCTTGGCTCCCATTCTGAAAATAGGTAATAGGCCCCTGATATTTCCTGATACTTGACCTCACTCTCAACGCAATTCCTTTCAGGTGAGGGACCCTATTCCTCCAGTTGCTCAGGCCATATGCCGTGGCATCATCCTTGACTCCCCTCTTTTTATTTTTTCTCAATCCTTGGGCCATCCTATCGAAAGGGTCATCTCAACCCCCATCCTGGTATTTTATATTCATTTTTATTCCTTAGCATTTAGGAGCATCTAATATATTACATATTTACTTTTCATCTTATTGCCGGTCTCCCTCCAGTCAAATCATTCTATCAAAGCAGAGATTTTTGTTTTGTTCACTACTCTATCCCTAGACCAGGGACAGTACCTGACGAAGAGTAGTTGCCAAATAAATGTTTTTCTGAAAAAAAAAAAATGAGTGAATGAACAATAAATTACATTGAAGATAGGCTTTACTAAATTTTAGTGTGATTAACACAGTTAATAAATATGATCAGTAAATCTCAGTGAAGTAGCAAAATTATCTCTTTTAACCCCAGATACTGCAGTGGGAGAACGAGATTGTTAAAGTTGGGAGGGATGGAGACAACCGTCATCACAAACATATTCCTAAACAAATACTTCATTTATGAAATTCTAGATAATATTCCACCCAGGAATAATTCTATCTTTGCACAAACCAGAGAATTCTATAAAATTTCTCTTACGTATTTTATTTTGTCACCATCGTTTTACAACAGGTATTTTTTTCAGAGGGCATTAATATTAGAGCAGATTAGTTTTTCTGGCACTTCAAGGATATGTGGAACAGCAGTTAGGAGGAGAAAGTGCTGAAATGACAGAAATTCAGTAGACGAAATCAATAAAATTTAAAGACAACTTTGAAATGAAAGGTGGATTGAGTACCATCTGCAATTAACATATCCACCCTTATTAAGAAATTTGGCCAAGTCACAAGACCACCGGGAAAACTAACCAGAGGAACCAAAACAAGAAGAAAGACTTTCTTAAGGCTGCGGATTTATTTAGTGGCTGGTCATTCCTTATGGCTTCATTCCCATGTATTTTTTCTTTAGTATTCTCCTTAATATGCTTCGTCATAGTGTTCCAGTGGCCTCAACTTTCTTGTCATATATGAGGCTCAGCTCAAAAGAGCATGTAAAGTATTGTTAAAGGGGGGATCTTGAACTGGGTATGCAGTTACTACCCTACACGCATTGGGGAAAGAAAGGAAAAAACACTTTATTACAGAATGGCAACCAAATAAGACCCATGGCAAAATGCTAATCTTAATTTATAGCTAGATAAGTACCAGAACTAGTGGCTGGAGCCATATATGTTCAATCTCATCTAATGCTCACCCTAGGACATCATAGGCAATTGGCATGGTGAGAATATGAAGGTAAAGATGTTGGCAGTGAGTCTGAAGGCTAATGATTAGCTTTAGTCAGCACTAAGAATTTGTTTTTCAAAGCAAGCGAGATTCGGTTTGGAAAGGAAGGTGGGTTTACCATGGTAACAGGCACTGTCTACAGCTCATGTTTTCCCGATGCCCTGGAGATCATTTGAGTCTTCCTTCTACTTATATTTCCACGGTTTCCTACATTGTAAGATTTCTTTCCAGGACCACCGTTCTTGAATAAGAGCATGGCAAATCGTTCCTGGGTTTCGGCAGTAGAGAAAGAGAAGCTACCAAAACAAATCTTAAGGGAGAGGGCGTTGTACCTGGGAAGGCAGGAGATTAATTGCTGATCTGTGATTCTTTGTCATCCTCAACTCCACCAATGTAATCTAGATAAAACGATCTGGTCCAGTGACCTGTATGCATTTGACCATTGTTTGCATGAGAAAGAATATCTTAGGACGAAATAGCTCAATTTTGGGAATAGTTCTTTAGAAGATCCATGACTTTTTTCTTATCGGTAAAATAATAAGACACGCCTGCTTCTCCCAATGTTTTCATAAATTTACCAACCAAGAGGCATAACGGGCATAACTTCTTCCCTCTCTTTATCTTTAGCTCAGCCTATCTGTTCTGATAGGCTTACTGGGAGATACTCCTCCCCCCTTCCTCCAGAACAGCTTCACTTCATTCAACAGGTTCTTTGAAAGAATTTGGTTCATGGAGGTTATCAGCAGTAGAAAGTCTACTCCTTAAACCAGACTTCTTTTCCTTCTCTGTCTTTTTTCTCCTACCACCATCCCAACCCTGCCATGTTGCCTTGTGTAGTACTCTGCACACACAGAAGGCACTTAACATATGCATTTCATTGAGTATTTAGTAGCATCCATGAGGTATGTCGTTGCTATTATTGCTGCCAATAGAGGGGGAAAAAATGAGAGGGTGTTTTACAGTAACGTGGTGGCATCACAAAGTTCACAGATCGATTTTCCTGTTGAAATGTTTTTAAATTAATGTGTGACACTTCACTGGGTATCATTTTGAACACAGCTATAACTTCTGAAGAAAATAAATCACCGAATCAGACAATGTTTATTAGCCAATGTGCTGTTATTTCCTAAAGCACTGCTTCCATTCGTGATAAAATTGGCAGCCAGGGGAGATAAAGAGAGTATTTGGAAGTGTTTCATCCCTGGGTCCCAGATGAATTGCAGAAATACAGTGTGTATTACATGAGAAATGCTGTTCTTTAATTTCACTGTGATGTTTTAGAAAAGTACTGTTTTTAAAATATTAATTATCTTTTCTCCAGCTGTTTAATTAAAACATTTCATGATTAGGATAGTATGAGGGAAGGGAGCATTCATCCATTTATTCTCCTCCTTCCTTTCACCAACTAGCTCCTGATGTCTGCAAAGTATTAATTTGTTTCTCATCCTTCTACTTTTCCATGTTCTATAATAATTATGCAACTGGTCGCGCTGCCTTCTCCCCCATGATGGGCAGCATATCTAAGTTTTATGATAGCTTTTCTGTGGCACTTGGGGAAAGATAAAAGAGCCTGTCCCATGGCAGGCGATCGAGGGCTAATGCATCACAGCGTAGCTATGAAGCAGGCCGGAAGGATGCTGTCCTGTCGGGATCTGCAGGTTCTCTGTAAGGCAGGCCTTCTCACATTGCTTCCACTTTCCACCTGAACTTGCTCAAGAGCCTGTGGGGTTTTGGCTTTGCCATGCATGTGGGATTTGGGAGCTCAAACAGTACGTGTCTCAGAAGCAACAATAGGGAGCCAGTAAGAGGTTTGTCTGGTGGCCTGTGCCTTTCCAGTTCACTCCTCTCCTCCTACTGGAAGCCAACAGGTCACTTCATCACAGCCCTCGGCAGCCCCCCAGACCCATCCCTGAGAATCTTGCAAACATCCGATTTTCTGGTCCATTATTCCCCTTCTCCCTTTTTCCTCCCCACCTCATAAAACTGCCGCGATCAGCAAAGACGAAGAACAAATGCTCAGTGATACAGGAGATGATCTGTGATTTGGGGCCGGAGCGCGAGAAGGGTATCTGGTGAGTCTGGGGTTATCGCAGGGAAGGGTCCTACAGCAGACCGCTTTCTCTTCCGGCGACCATTCGCAGTGAGATCATTCAGTCCCCTTGAGAAGAGAAATGTAAATGCAGAACATAAGTATTTACAAATAAAATGCATTCACCTTCATCGAGAAAACAGACATTGCTGCAACACGTATCTCACATTTCTAAAAGGTGATGTGAACTTTGCGCTTTCTGAGAGAAAGGGTGCTGATTTCCCTGGAAAACTTGACCCGTCACCTCCTTTTCCCTCTGCGCCCTTAGCCCCCCGGATAAGATTTGCTCTTGAGACACTTTCAGTATTTTGCGGATTTCATTTCAAATTCAGAACTCTCTTTTTCTTAAAACAATTTATCGTAAGTATTGTTTGATGCATCTTTTGTCAGGAACACGCTACAGAGTAAGGTGATCTCCTCGTGTTGGGTCTTCCAGGTATACCGGGGGGGTGAATTACCTGGCCGCCAGTCTGCATGGGCTGTGTGGGATGCTGGTGGCACCCGGGTAGCGCAGTGAACGCCCCGTAATCCCCCCAGACTGAGGTTTCTTCCTTTATTCATTATTCAGAGCTTCCTGCAATAAGCACTTCCGCCGTCTTTTAACCTCATCCAAATGTAACCTCGCAGTCACGATTCCACACAACGTGGACAAAGTGTGCTGTGTCACAAGAAGTTGGCCTCTGGGGAAATTGTTATTGTCAGGATTGAGCTGAAGCTAAGATGGCTTAGAAGGGAAATTGGTGAATAACAACATTTCCCTACTTTCATTTGCCTCACAGCTGGGAGGAATCAGCTCCTTCTACAAGCCCAGGCTGCTGCTGGCCAGCTGGCAGGGAGCATCGCAGAGCAAGAGTGCCAGATCCTTAACAGCTGTATTACTGCTTATCCATCTGTAGCACAAACCATATGCCAAACCCCAAAGTAAGTGGGGAGGGGATCCCTTTAGAAAGAGATTTTCAAAGCCGCAGAGAAAAAGCATTTTCTCCTGTAGCGTGCAGGCTTTGATCTCATATTCTCCTGCTCCTTTATCCCTTCTTTACCCAAGCTGGACACCCTACATCCTTTACAGTTGATGCAAAATAGTAATGGGGCATTTTGCTTGGTCAACTTCGGGAAGTCATTTTTCAGGTAACTTGTAAAGAAACCTAACACCTGTTTGCATTTTTTTCCAAAGAATCATATAATCATTTAATTTGGAAAAACCTCTCATGATCTTTAAAACTTTGTCATAATGTTTCATCGTAACACCCCATTTAGAACTGTCTTTGAAAAGCACAGAATAAGTACCTTTAGGAAATATTCCAAGATTTTCTTCATCATAGTAACTTTAGAAGTTTATAATTGACAGTTAAGGAACACCAGATCCCAATAAGACCCTCTAGTCCCTTTCTTCCCTTCCAAGGTCATGGGGGATCGTGAGACTTGAACTTGTGAGGCAGTCTGAGCAGATATTTCATTTTACAAAAGATGCCCGTTCAAGTAAATGTGCATTCTAGAATGAAGACTGTTGAGAGTAAGTCAGTCACTTACAGAAATTATTTCCTACTGGAAATGAGAAGAAAATGTTTTGTGAACATCTCAAAATACAGATGGCAAGGGGCCAGTGACCACGAGAATACGGAAGTGCTCCCGGGGTCACTGAGAGATGGCAGAGCCGCGCTCTGACTCAGAACCCAGCTGCCTTTGGAGCTGGTGGAGGGTCTCCCGTGGACACCCTTGCCATCCTGAGCGCTCACGGCAGTCCTTGTGGAGGCGATGGGAAGAGCTAAACCTTCCTCGCATTTCCCCCCCTTTATCTGCTTTCCATTTTCATTTCTGAGTTTTCCCCCATTACTATTAAGAGCAATATTGCACGTCTGCTTTCTGCTTTACTGTTTAAAAAGTGTCTATTCATACAACCCTCAGAATGGGAGAAAATATTTGCAAATGAAGCAACTGACAAAGGATTAATCTCCAAAATTTATAAGCAACTCATGCAGCTCAATAACAAAACAACAAACAACCCAATCCAAAAATGGGCAGAAGAACTAAATAGACATTTCTCCAAAGAAGATATACAGATTGCCAACAAACACATGAAAGAATGCTCAACATCATTAATCATTAGAGAAATGCAAATCAAAACGACAATGAGATATCATCACACACCGGTCAGA
>NC_041226.1:76751899-76757926 GCF_002837175.3 Physeter macrocephalus
GGTGGGATAGGGAGGGTGGGAGGGAGGGAGACGCAAGAGGGAAGAGATATGGGAACATATGTAAATGTATAACTGATTCACTTTGTTGTAAAGGAGAAACTAACACACTATTGTAAAACAGTTATACTCCAATAAAGATGTTAAAAAAAAAGTGTCTATTCATAAAATAGTTCATTTAAAGAGACGTCCAGTGCAGAAAACTGTGATGTTCTTTGGAAAGTGACGCACACTGGATGAAAATGACTAGGTCAGCACTATTCAGTGACACATTTTTATATTATCCTAAATATAAGCCAAGGAGCCTCATGGCAGAGTCTTTGCATGGAGCAGCATTTGAACAAAAGGCTGGCTGTCAAGCCACAAATAAAAAAGGATTCTAATGTTTACATTCATTTTCCAAATAACATTGAAGGAAATCCATTTCTAATTTTCAGCAACACTTCTTAAGAACTCTCTTTCTCCAGTGTCCAATTGTTTACTCTTTCTCAATTCTCCAGATTCTGAATCACAAAGAATCTAGGTTGGCAGAATCTTTGGCTGACATCATAGGTGTCATGTGTGTATAGTGTCTATAGCGGGTGTTTATACATATACATATATATAAAACACATACAGATATAGTATTACTCATAGACATGTGTGTATACACATACAAACGTACATATCCACTACATACACACATATGATACTCATGAATATAGAATAATACATGCATACACACACATGCAAACATATGCACATGTGCTTCGCTTTAAGCACGTATATGCATATTGAAAAGACTAGAAGTAATCTTAGCAACACATACTTGTTATTTATCTCAGGATTGGTGGAATTGTAGATAATTTATTTAATTTCCATTTTCATTTGTTCTCCAAAAAGTCTGTAATGTATATGCTAAAACATGCCCCCAATAGCATGATTGCATATGGCAATAATCTTTGTCCTCGTCAGGAGTGGCCAGAGTTTAGAGAGTCTAGAGGAATAGCTCAACATGCTCAGTCTAGTCAATAGGGCCCCAGCGAAGGAGGGGCCCCACCCACATATCTGGAAGAGGTTTATGGGGTGTACAGAGGGGTGTGAAAAGTGAAAAATGTGCAACAAGGCTGTCTTGCTAATCTGCTGGGGATGCCACAAAAAAGTACCACGGATAGGGGAGCTTAAACCATCGAAATTGACTTCTTGCCGTCTGGGGACTGGAAGTACAAGATCAAGGCAGGATCCTGGTGAGGGCTCTCTTCCTGGCTTATGGACAGCTGCCTTCTTGCCGTGTCCTCATGATAGTGGAGACAGAGAGAGAGCAAGGGAGACAGAGAGGGAGGGAGCTCTCTGGTGCCTCTTCTTACAAGGATGCTAATCCCATCCTGTGGGCTCTACCCTCTGACCTCACCTAAGCTTAATTACTTCCCTGAGACCACATCACGTTGGGGGTTAGGGCTTCAACATATGAATTTGGTGCGGCAGGGCAGGGGGAGACAAACATTCAGTCCATAGCAGTGGCCATCCATCGCTCTATTTCAGTAAGTATTCCAGGCTTCTGAAATAGCTCAGAGGGAGGTTTTCAGGGACACACAGCTTTGTTTCAGTCCCCTGACACTGAGGTGGCTGCATGGCAATGGCCACATGATCCATGAAGAAGTAGCACAAATGCACTTTTGGAGTCCCCTGGGGTGAAAGGTAACATTATCCTAGAAATGGCCCAAAAAAACCCTTTCAACACAACATGCTATTTTCAATTCAGTGCAGATGATAGGAAAAAGGCATGCACAGAAATTAAAAGAAAAACAAATTCAAAACAGATGTTAGGAAATACCTTGAGGAGGAAAAAAAATAGATGAGAAGAATGTTTACACAAGGTAGTTTACTGAGCTAAGAAACGGGGATCATCATTTAAAAATAGAGACTGGGTGCTGGGCTGCAGGAGGGGTAGGTAGATGCTAAACTTAGGGTGAAAAACGTGACCTTCCATAGATGAAAACAAACCTGGTGCGAGCTGGTGGGTGGACTGTACCCTCCTGCCCCACGGCCTTTGTCTCTCCTTGGGTGCTTGAAAGGTGTGTTCAAGTTGTGTTTATGAGACAGGAAGTACAGGTTTTAGCAGGAAATAAATCTGTCCCTACACACACAGATGGCTGTGTATTTCATTAAGTTAGGAGCCAATGGTGCCCCTTTCACCTGTGTTTCTACTTTTGATTCCATCACATTGACAGAACTTTCCAGACCAAGGCCTCATAGCTGGTTTTCTGAATGACTCCAGGTCACATTTACGGACCAAAATTTCCTGAGTGCTTATCGGTGGGTAAAGTCCTCACTCAGCTGCGTGTTTAACACTCTCTCTCACTTCAAGGGGGAGCATCATAGGGGCTGAGAAGCTGAGGGGAAGTTTGGGGCCAAGAAAATTTCAGTTTATTTTAGAAATGCGAGTCCAAGGAAAAGCCAAACAATTTTAAGCTCCCTGGACACATCATCGTGGGTTGCTATGCACCACTGAGTCACTCCTCAAACTGGCGCACGCAAGAAATTAGGCCGCCATAAAAAAGAATGAAATGATGCCATTTGCAGCAACATGGATGGACCTAGAGATGATCAGACTAAATGAAGTAAGTCGGACAGAGAAAGACATATATCATATGATAGCACTTATATGTGGAATCTAAAATATGACACCAATGAACTTATCTACGAAACAGAAACAGACTCCCAGACATAGAGAACAGACTTGTGGTTGCCAAGGGGGAGGGAACTATTAGGAGTTTGGGATTAGCAGATGCAAACTAGTTTATACAGGATGGATAAACAACAAGGTCCTACTGTATAGCGCAGGGAACTATATTCCTAGAGATGATCAGACTAAATGAAGTAAGTCGGACAGAGAAAGACATATATCATATGATAGCACTTATATGTGGAATCTAAAATATGACACCAATGAACTTATCTACGAAACAGAAACAGACTCCCAGACATAGAGAACAGACTTGTGGTTGCCAAGGGGGAGGGGCATGAGGGAGGGATGCAGTGGGAGTTTGGGATTAGCAGATGCAAACTGTTATAGATCAGACGGATTAGCAACAAGGTCCTACTGTATCGTACAGGGAGCTATATTCAGTATTCTGTAATAAACCATAATGACAAAGAATATATACATGTATGACTGGATCACTTTGCTGTACACCAGAAACTAACACAACACTGTAAATCAGCTGTACTTCAATAAAAAATAAATTAAAAGAAAAAGAAAGAAATTAGGCTGCCGGGTAATGATGTGTAAATAGAGGAAAATTTAGAAAGGCAAGATTTGGATACATTTCGGCATGAAGCTAAAAGAGAAAACAAACCAGAAAATGTAGTCCCTGATGTCCAGACGTTCACAGTGTAATGGAAAGTTGGTGAAGGCCTCAAAGGATAGAATGGTGAGTCCTGACAAAATGTCATGCAAAATGCTGTCTCCTTCACTGACCCGTTCCCAGTGCCTGGCAGGAAGCTCGCCATGTCATATGAGCTTGGTAACTCATGTTAGAGGAATAAATAGTCCATCCTTTGTTCAGATCACTCCCACTTTTCCTCTGTTTTTCATGCAGCACACTATTATTGGATGCATCTAGCATCAGTTTACACACCTTTTCTGGGATGGTCCTGGGACAGATGCCTTTCTCCCATGTCCCCCACCCACCAAAATGTGTTTTTCCCTCCTCTGAGCTCTCATAAACCACTGGACATGCTATTATTATAGCAATTATAATATTCTATTGTGATGAAGTGTCTACTTGTCTATTTCCTTCAGAAAAGGCTACCCCTCCTTGAGTCAGGAGAATGTGTGACTGCACTGCTTATCTTTAAACCCTGGCACGTTTTCTAGCATAGAGTTCGTGCCCAATAGAAGTTTATTAAACTGAAGTGACCTGAGAAATTGTCGTAGTTTGGGTTCACCCTGCCAAAAGAGCTTGACATGAGGTCTTGGGTGCAGGTGGTCTGTTTGGAGGATGATTCCAGGCGTGCAGGCATGGGGAGTGAGACTGGGAAAGAAAAAAGCCAAAGCAAAAAATAATGTGCCAATAAAGGGTGCGTCCGCTGTGAGCAACTGGGGCTCAGGCCCTCTTGGGACCCCCTGGGAAATCGCACTGCATGCAGCACAGAGCTCTGCTCCAAAGGGAGAGATGCCGGCACACTTATCTACCCATCCCCCCAACTGCTAGTAATGGTTGCCCTGGAGACAGCAGCCCACCGCTCCTTGGCTGCCCTGGCTGTCCAGATTGTGTGGCTCTTGCTGACAGTAGCCTCTCTTCAGAGGGCAATAGCTTAAGAAAATGCAGAACTATAAGGAGATTTACAACTGTGATGCATGCACGATAGAGATAGAAGGGAACCAGACATCTTTCCTGCTGCCTCAAAGAATACATGCTGGCATGTTTTTACATTTTCTCAGGCTTGTTTTAAAATTGAAGTATAGTTGACGTACAGTATTATATAAGGTACAATTTAGTGATTCACAATTTTTAAAAGTCATACTCCATTTATAGTTGTTATAAAATATTGGCTATATTCCCCATGTTGTACAATATGTCCTTGTAGCTTGTTTTATACCTAATAGTTTGTGCCTCTTAATCCCCACCCCAGTATTGTCCCCCTCTTCCCTCTCCTCTCTGACAACCATTAGTTTGTTTTCTATATCTGTGTATCTGCTTCTTTTCTTGTTATATTCACTAGTATGTTGTGTTTTTAGATGCCACATGTAAGTGATATCACACAGTATTTATCTTTCTCTGTCTATTTCATTTAGTTGTAATACCCTCCAAGTCCATCCATGTTGCTACCAGTGGCACGATTTTGTTCTTTTTTATGGCTCAGTAGTATTCCATTGTATATATGTACCACATCTTCTTTATCCATTCATCTGTCTATGGACATTTAGGTTGTTTCCATGTCTTGGCTATTGTGAATAGTGCAGCTATGAACGTAGGGGTGCATGTATCATTTTGAATTGTAGTTTTGTCTGGAGTATTCCATTGTATATATGTACCACATCTTCTTTATCCAGTCATCTGTTGATGGACACTTACGTTACCTCCATATCTTGGCAACCGTAAATAGTGCGGTGATGAGCATTGGGTGCAGGTATCTTTCCGAATTAGTGGTTTTTTTCTTTTAGATATATGCCCAGGAGCGGAATTGCTGGTCATGTGGCACTTCTAGTTTTAGTTTTTTGCGGAACCTCCACACTGTTCTCCACAGTAGCTGCGCTAACTTACGTTCCCACCTACAGTGCGGGGGGCCTCCTTTTCTCCACAGGCTTTTACTAGCCCTCACATTCAGAACCATGAACTTTTAGGGCAGCATGTTAAGTTGTAGAAGCTATATAAAAATCTGTGTCTGATATCTTTGAAAACCCTTAGATATTTATTTACTAATCCTAATCATGTCCTCTCTTGGGCCAGAGAGTTCATTTTTACAGGTAGGAAACATCTGATACAGAAATGAAAGGATTCACAATTAGTCATGGTGAGAGAAACGAATTTCCTGACTTTTAACTTCGACACACCTCCTCAATGCAGCAGCATATTGAGTCGAGCAAGCCCATCCTTTCATATAAGACACAGTGAGGGAACTTGCTGAAAAGGACCAATGAAAAGTATCACAATAATGGAACCATCTAAAAAACTGATGGCACCGCTTTGCAGCAGACCTTTATCAGGTTAGTTTATCTGTAGAAATTTTTTTTGCCCTCGTTATTATGTTTGATTTTGGAGTGAGAGGAAACTTGATATTTTACTTGGTAGAGAATTAACCTGATTTAAAATTTAAAGGTTGAGATGACATAAAAGAGCATGGGTGATAGTTACAAGAGAGAGGATTTCAAAGATTTGGGAAGCTGCCTAATTGGAGATATAATGCTTTTTTTTTTTTTTTTTTTTTTTTTTTGCTGTACGCGGGCCTCTCATTGCTGTGGCCTCTCCCGCTGCGGAGCACAGACTCCGGACGCGCAGGCTCAGCGGCCACGGCTCACGGGCCCAGCCGCTCCGCGGCATGTGG
>NC_041226.1:76757950-76798824 GCF_002837175.3 Physeter macrocephalus
GGCTCAGCGGCCACGGCTCACGGGCCCAGCCGCTCCGCGGCACGTGGGATCTTCCCGGACCGGGGCACGAACCCGCGTCCCCTGCATCGGCAGGCGGACTCTCAACCACTGTGCCACCGGGGAAGCCCTATAATGCTATATTTTAAAAATAAAAGAGCTTTGTGTTTTCTGTAAGAAATATTACGACTAGTGCATGTTGGCCGTCTTCGGGTTGAAACTGAAACAAGTAAAAGGTTACATTTTGAGTAAGGACACATCATGTTCTGGGGAAGAAAACCGTATAATAGGGACTCATTGATGCTATGACATTAAGTCACTTTGGGATCACAGGTGAATCAGATCTAATATTTGAGAAATAAGTGAATATGAAGACCCTGTTTATGAATAGGTTGCCTCAAGAAATAAGGAATGCAAGTGTGAGGAGGTGATTCTGGAAATTTGTCTTTGAAGGTGTCTTCACGAGTCAGCTGAGTCAGCACAGCTTTATTGGTGGGAAACGTCAATCCTGTCTAATCACACTCTCAGCGGTGACCTTCTCATGGATAAACCCAAGCTGTACAAATAATGATATAGTAGGTAACAAAGATTAAAGCTATTTAGGAAAGATAAATTCCATGGTATCAGGGCAGAATAGTCAATAATTTATTTGGTTTAAAACACATTCTGCATATCTGCAGAAACCAAGTAAGGTAAACCAAGGCGGGCCGGGTGGGTTGATAGTTATCCTGTTCTTAAGGGCGTTAAGATCTTGGGAAGACATTTGTAAAGGAGGACTGAGTTATTCAGACACATGTGGAATCTAAATACAAGACACAGGTCTGGTTTATCCTCCACTGTAGGCTGGGAACACCCATCCCCCCACCCTTCCGGTCCTGGTCTTAAATAGGCCAGAGCGAAGAAATAAATTATCATTTTTAAGGAATCACAGCCTCTCAGGATTAGAAGTGGCATCAACATTCAAGTTTAATTGCTCATATGAAACTTAAGGCTTTTCTGTACTATCCTTATCAATGGTCTTTAGGTATGTGCTTGAGTTTTAGCATCATTGAAATATCTCACACCTCCTTGGTTTATTCTGTAGTGAGATATGTGATTTCCCTGTTAGCTTACAGTTCCTTGAGTATTTCCCATTACTTACCTAGATGTTCTTACAACGTCGTCTCAGGACATTCCAAAAAGGATCTTAAAGTACAGAACATTAGATTCATCATTTAATAAAATATGCAACTCTCAATGCAGCTGAAGATCCAATTGGCTTTGGTTTGGCAGTTAGTCACACTACACTGTTGATTTATGAAGAGCTTAATCTACCTAGGACCTCACAAGGCTCTTTTATGCCTGCTACCACCAGGGCATAAATTCTCAGTTGTCATCTTGCAGAAGAAGATTTGAAAATTGAAGGCGGCCTGATAATTTTGAAGCCAGTGGGTAACTTCATCAGATTCTAAGTAGACTGCCTGTGCCTCTTTCTGACCTCACTGCCCTGGGACACCAAGATCGTACGGCAGGAACGTGATGTGGGCTGCATCCCTTCCCTGCTATGGCTGCCTTTAAAGTTCCCGCACCTGCATGTATGTAGAGCAGTGGTTTGCAGGCGGGGGCAGCTTTGCACACCACTCCCCAGGATACATTGGGCAATGTCTGAAGACATTTTTAGTTTCCACGACTAGGAGAGTGAGCTGACATCAGGAAGATAGAGGCCAGGGGTGCTGCTGTCATACAGCCCCAAATGTCAGTAGTGCCAAGTGGAGAACACCTGATGCTGACCATTACCGTTACTAACAATATCAATTAAGTGCCCTCCTGTGTGCGTTGCTGTACGTGAGAGGTGGGTTGAGTTCTCGTCCTCGAGGTATTAGGCTCTAAAACAACCAGTCGCGATCAGTGGAGTGTAGAATGTATTGAGAAAAAACACAATAATAAATACAAACATGTTTATCACTGTATTTCCAGACACATTTAAAAAGAAGAGCTGTGACAGTTTCTTCCGGGAGATTAGATGTCAGAAGTTCATTAGATCAGATTCACAGTTAAACCCACCCAAGTAAGAAAATGTGAGCCCAAATGTGAATCTTGAGTGCTGGTTTCTGTAATGTGGACTATATGTATTAGGACCTATGTCATTCAAGTTGATACAAGCTGTAATCCTTTTAGTTAGGTCACATTAATTGCAGTTCCAAGGAGGTAAAGATTTGTGAAAGGCTCTACTGCATCTTTTTTAATATATATTTTGCAATCTCAAATTTTAGATTGTGTGACTTCCACCTTAGATAGCCCCTATAGAAACGTATGCTTTCTGTGAAAATATTAGTTAATTATTCAATGCAGTAATAGATTGTCCTGGTCGATTAGTAAATAACTTGATGTACTCTACCTTTTCCATCTTTTTTAATATATATTTTGCAATCTCAAATTTTAGATTGTGTGACTTCCACCTTAGATAGCCCCTATAGAAACGTATGCTTTCTGTGAAAATATTAGTTAATTATTCAATGCAGTAATAGATTGTCCTGGTCGATTAGTAAATAACTTGATGTACTCTACCTTTTCCATCTTTTTTAATATATATTTTGCAATCTCAAATTTTAGATTGTGTGACTTCCACCTTAGATAGCCCCTATAGAAACGTATGCTTTCTGTGAAAATATTAGTTAATTATTCAATGCAGTAATAGATTGTCCTGGTCGATTAGTAAATAACTTGATGTACTCTACCTTTTCCAAGTGATACCTATTTTTATTGCAATGTTTCTTCCCTCAAATTTAAAATTTTGAGATAAACGCTCAGATTCATTCATTAGTCTCTGACCTGACCTCTTTTAAAAGCCCTACCACCCTGCAGGTCTCCATAACAATACATGTCACGATTTTCATCCTTAGCATTTCCTACATTATATTAAAGTGAGTGGGTCTAGGACATTGTGCTGTTCATCCTGCATCCTCCACCTCTCATAGTCTACTTGAGTAAATATTAGTTAAGTTAAAAATACTAACACTCCATATTTATAGGTTCTTGTGCAAATGGGGAATATTGAGCCAAGTTGAGTCCAAGGCCAGGAAGTTCCTTTAGTCAGAACAATTACTTGCCCGTTCATTACATCACAATCGCTAACATTTATTGAGCATGTACTATGTGCTAGGTGCTATTCCAAGTTCATTCCAGGTGAGAGCTCAGTCAGTTCTCACGGCAGCCAAGGAGGTGGGTGTCGTGATGATCCCCGTTTCAGAGTTCAGGCACATAATATGTAAGTTGCTCATCTGCTAGGTGGTAGGCACTGAACCCAGCACTAAGAATATGCAGATTAAACAGTACAATCTTTTTCCTGCCCTTAAGGCATTTATAGTCTACAAATAAGCAAATAGGGAACACAGTACACTGTAATAAACATCAAGAGAGCCTGTAAAGGACGCTATAGGGAGGCTTAACCAATTCAGACTTTGGAGTTCATTGACAACTTGCTGCTAATCTGAGGCCCGAGGATAAGGAAGATCTCCTGAGAAGGGGCAATGCAGCACAGGGGGTGACATGGAGAGTCTCAGGTACATCAAGAGGTCAGCCGGCTACACAGTGTCGGGGAAGGTGCTGGGGAGGGAGGTCGGAGAGGTGGCAGGAGCCGTGCATTATTGTCTTATTAGACATGTTTAGTTTGCACTTGACCCTAAGAGCAATGGAGGGCCATTGTAAGGTTTTGTTGTTGTCATTTCCCATTGTAAGATTGTAATCAGAAGAATGACATGATCATTCTTCAGTGCATTAAAGAAGGATTACATTGCAATATGGAGAATGTATTAGAAGCAAGCAATGCTAGGACCAGAGAGAGCAATTGGAATCCTGCAGGGTACTGGGTAAGAGGTAATAGTGAGCAGTAGGGCAGTGACAGTGGCCATGAGGAGAAGAGGCAAGGTCAGAGAAATATGTAGGTGGTATCGCTGGCGGGAATTTTGATGTGGGAAGCAAGGGAGGTGAGGGAAGCAAAAGGATTCTTGCTTGAGCATCGCGGTAGATGGTGACACCTGCCACCAGAATTTGGGAGCAAGACAAAGTGGGTTTGGTGGGCGTAAGATGAACTTATTTAGGGACATTGGATTTAGACCTTACTGGGAGATAGTCAAGTGGCGATCTTCACGAGTTAGAGGGATATGTTCTTCTAAATCTCAGGATAAAGATCTTGGCAAAGAATATGAATTTATGAATCAGAATCCATCACTGGTAACTGAAGCTGGGGATGATGGAGCAGAAAGGTGTATAAGGTTAAAAGAGCAGAGGAGCTGGTACAGGTAAAAAAGAAAAAGGTCACGAAATAGGCTGAGAAAGAGGAATCAGAGAGTCAGGAAGAAAATCAGGTTTAAGGTGTCCCTTAGAAAGCCCAAGTAACTCAGATGTCCGTTGATTGGGAATTCGGTAAAATGCTGATGTCAGGTGGCAGAGGACAAAGAGACGGTTAACGTAGGCACTGCTTCGGGGAACTTGGAATTGAAGTCGTTAGGAGAACCAGTGAGGGGAGCATGGTTTCAATGGTGGAAAAGACAATCGTGGTCCAATATTGACATGAAAATGTCTGTAGTGATGGAGATGCAGAACATTTAATAAAATAAAAGAGAAGAAAGGAAGGGATGGCATCCGGATCACAGGTGGACACATAAAGGGTGAGCTTTGATTCAGAGGAAGGCTTCACTTCTATGGTAACAGGCATGAAAGATTAAACATGGGTTCCGATGCCAGTAAGTTTATAGGCTTGGTCTTTTCGCCATGCGTGGGATCTTAGTTCCCCAACCCGGGGTCAAACCCGTGCCCCCTGCATTGGGAGCGCAGCCTTAACCACTGGGTGGCCGGGGAAGTCCCTAGGCTTGGTCTTTGGGTGTTAAAGATGTTTTCCACCTCTTCCTTAATATTTTTTCATTTTCCTTCTCGGAGACGGTCAAGCTGTCTGCTGAGAGTCCAAACTAATTACAGTGAAAAATAGATTCGAGTAATGGGGGGAAATGGAAGACACAGCATTTGGCCTTGAAAAGCTTTCTGTTTCTATCCAAATGTAGGAAACAGCTAAAAGGGTATTTGATGAAGTCAAATAAGACTATGTTTTAAAGAGTCAATCAACTTGATAATCATAACCTAGACTGGTTTGAGGTGATGAGGATGCAGAGATGTGAGTGAATTCAAGAGACGTTTTGGAGGGTGGAATTCATCGTACTTGGTAACTGACTAGGAAGGGGTGTAGTGAAAATAGGGGAAGTTGGAGTTGATTCCTCTGGGTCTGAGTTGAGCGACTGCATAGCCGGAAGAGCCGGTCACTAGGTATTGAGGAGAGGATCAGGACTCAGATTTGGACATTTCCAGCATGAGAAACCTGTGTGACTTTAAAAAGTTCCAGTTGTATGGTTGGGTCTAGAACCCAGAGGAGAGGTCTGGGTGGAAAGTAGGTCGGGGAGTTTGTATGAGGAGTCATGGGATTAAGCCAGAACATCCCTTTAAGATACGCAAATTGAAGGAGTGGAGCCAGCATAGGAGACAGACAGATAGATGGAAATCCATGCAGGAGGGGGTGGGAACATGGAGACAAAAAGGACAGGGGCCATGTCATACATGAGAGAGCAGCCATCAAGACTGAACTGCGGGTGTCCATGGGAGTAGCTTGCATGATTCTCTGCATCATGGTTACAGCAGGCTCTGAGCTAAGAATAGACTGAACTTGAGTCCCCCATAGAGAGATGGGGCTTCTGTGCAGGGTCGCCTTGAAGCTGAGACCCAACCAGCCTGTCCTCGGCCACTGTGAGCTGTGCGAGTGGACGGCGGGATCCGAATGCCGACACTGAAGGAAAATGGACCCCGACCGGGCCAGCTACATTTCCTTGACTAAGATCTGTCCCAGAGGTGTGCTAATCACCGTATAGCTCATGAGATCAAGCTTCTGGTTCTCTCTCTGACATGGGACCTGTTCAAGGCCCTGGATGGGCCCTAGCAATGTGGTATTCGTCATTTTGTTTTCTTGTTGTTAAATGGGGTTTAAAAGATTTTTAACCTTCAGTCTCTACAAAGCCTGGGTCAGCTTCTGATCTTTACCATTATTCATGTGAAAAGAGATTGATGGAGGGCGGGGAGGGATAAATTGGGAGTTTAGGATTAACATATACACACTACTCTATATGTATAAAATAGACAAACAACAAGGACCTACTGTATAGCACAGGGAACTATACTCAGTATTTTGTAATAACCTATAAAGGCAAAGAATCTGAAAAAAATAGATATATATGTGTGTATAACTGAATCACTTTGCTGTACACCTGGAACTAACACAATATTGTAAATTAACCACACTGCAATAAAAAAAAGAGATTGATGGATATTTTTTGTTTATATTTAAGGAAATTGCTAAGCATACCTTTGTTATGTATAATATAGTATAGATTTAATTCTATCCAATGAATTATTTTCTAATCTTTTAAAAAATATCAAATGGAAAAACAGCATAGGTTTTACATTTTAAGAAGAAGTACCAGATAAATCCAACTGTCCTATACTGACACTCCCATGGAGTCAAGATTGTGAATGTAAGGGAATAACATTCATTCAATTTTTCACAAACAGAGGGATGTATCTGTTTCCCTCGGCCACTCTCCTTTAGCTTAACACAGGCAATATGTTTGGATTGTGACTAGTTTCAAATGTAAACTTCTAAAAGTAAAGCTGCCCAGGTTGGCAGCAAAATATTGGTGGATAAAGACATGAGCTACTTTTTTTTTTTTTTTTTTTAAGAATGCACTTGGAAGTTAATCCTTAGAGTTATACATTCACAGGTCAGAACACGTGGTGAAAATGAAGATTGAACGGCAAGATTTGTTTGATAGAAACAAATTAATATGTATTCCAAGTAGCAAAACACAGAATAGGAAGAATGTTCATTGTATGGTTTGTTTCAGGACACCACTGTAAAGATTGGTAAACTAACAACCTCTTGTTTGACATTTGCAGGAAGGATGTCAGATAGAATAGCTCTCCTTGGCCTTCTTGCCTTGGATCTGAGGCCTTATTTGGGCATATTGCTCTGCACTATATGAGCAGATGCACCACAAGAGTAAATAAAACTCTCTCCTCCTGGTGTCTGGGTCCAGATACTCTGAGGTCAGGATGCAGCCCTTTTAACCTTCACATACACAGCACAGCAAGCACTGAGCACAGTGGAGGGGGCCTTCAGGTGAGATTATAAAAGCAATTTGGAGTGCAAAGGGCCAAAGAAAAGTATCTTAGTCAACTCGGGCTGCCATAACAAAATACCATAGACTGGGGGGCTTAAACAGAGATGTTTATTTCTCACAGTCTGGAAGCTGGAAGTCTGAGATCAGGGTGTCAGCAAGATCAGGTTCTGGGGAGGGTCCTCTTCCAGGCTTGCAGATGGCCAGCTTCTCACCTTGGCTTGCAGGACGAAGAGAGAGCACTGGTCTCTGGTCCTCTACTTATAAGGGCACGACTTCCATCATAGGGGCCCCACCCTCATGACCTTACCTAAACCTCCTCACTTCCCAAAGGTCCCATCTCCAAATATCATCACAATGGGTGGGTAAAGCTTCAACATATGGATCTGGGGGGACACAGATATCAGACCATAACAAGAAGCAAGTTCAAAGCAAGAAACAAACACTACTGAACTTGGGACTATCTGTCTACCTACAGGATCACTCCATTTTTATATGAAAACAATTCTATTGTTTTGATTTCTTTTTTTTCTCTCTAGTTTTTTCTTTCTTTCTAATTTTATTCCTTCTCTCCTCTCTCCTTTCCTCCCTTCCTCCCTTCCTCCCTCCCTCCTTTCTTCCTTCCTTCCTTCCTTCCCTTCTGTTGCTGGCATCAACAATTTGCAATTAATGGACTAAAAGTTATTCTGTTTCTGTTTTTCCTGAGGTCAAACCCATTAAAGGCAAATGGGCTTTAAGCAGCCCTTCATCCAACTGTAACTTAATTTGTAATTTTCTATTTCTAATATAGAAAAAAGCCCTATATGTAGAAAATTGAATATGAGTTAGACAATTATTTCCTATTAAAAGATGAAAGTTTAAGGAATAAAAGAATCCAGTGTGTCAAATTAAAAACGAGGGTATATAATATTTTAAATGTGTTGTTTAAGCTGTTTAATAGAACCTACCTGAGGGTACATGAGACATAGGTGACAATAATAGTTACTGTAGCACTAATAATTAAGCTCTCCAAAATGAAAGTTTTAATTGCATCCTTTAAAAATTTGACCATCAAATATTGTAAAGATCTTTTCTAGAAAACACGCATGCACATCTTTCTGTATGTAAGTTTGACGCTGGCCAAATAATAGGTCAGTAATTAAATGCTTGGCCATTTATAAAATTGAAAAAAAGGCATTTAAAATCATTTAGTGTGCATTAGCCCAGGAAGTATGATATAGCATTTTGGTCCTTACATTCCTACGCATTTGGCCAATTATTTCACTTATTCTCAGTTATTAATATTGATGGGACACTCTTTATTGTAATATGACAGGTTATTAAATCTTAAGGCCACCCAACATAATTTATGTTGCCATAGTTTGTAATACTGGAATCAGAATCGGTACTTAAGATAGTCTTGTGTGAGACAGAGAGGAATGAATAGCTTCTTTTTTCTCACTGAAAGGCCTCTTTCTTTCTTCTTCTGTTTAGGAGAGCTTTGGCTATATGGGAGCTTGACTGGACATTTTGTCTCTTTCAACACCTGACTAGACCCTTTGGAAACTCCTGATTGCTTTGGCTTTATTGCTTTTCCCTTAGCCTGGCTTGTCGAAATACTTTATCTTTACATAGACACCCACCTCTGCTTCCTGTTTCAATCACTTCTATGTCATGCTAAAGAGAAAACAACCAAAATAAAATACAATAATTAACGCTGGCAGTGTTGGGTTCTTTAAAGAGATAAAACTCCTTAACTGTCAGCTCATGAAACAGTCTTATTTTGTAGGTTGGTGTGACTTTATACCAGTATAAAAAGCATAATTGTTAAGTATAATAAATATGGATAAATAAGGAATTACTGACTTGAACCACCTAGGCACCAAAATGGCCAAATTCCTGACCACTCACCCCCTGAGACGTGCTCTTTCCACAGTGTTCCAATTCCGATTATTGACAATGTCTTCTTTTCAGTTGCTTAGGGATCAAATCGAGTTATCTTTGGTGTCTCTTCCTCTCACAGCAAATCCTGTTGACTTTACCTTCAAACTATCTACAACCCAAGTCTTTTCACCACCTCTGTTCATCCCACACTGGTCCCAGCCACCATGACACTGGCTGGACATCCTGTAGCCTCCAGGCTCTTTCCTTCCGTTCCCGCTTTACCCCCTTAGAATCCACGCTCAATAGATGATCCAGATGATCCTTTTCTTATCTGGGCCGATTGATCCCCTCTGCTCAATCCTGAGACTTCTCGCACAAATTCAGGCAAAAGCCAGAGCCTCAAGATGGTGGCCTGATGTTTCTGACCTCACCCCCTTCCCCTCCAGGTCTTTCCTTCTCCTCTCCAGCTACCCTGGACCCCTGGCTGATCTTCCCAACTCAGGGCCTTGGCACTCGCTGTTCTTTCCACCTGGGAATGTTCTTCCCTCCTTTACCATTAGGGCTCTGCTACTTCACCTCTTGCTGTTTGGCTGGTCCTCAAATATCCTGACTGCTTTATTAAAAAACTTCAACCCTCCTATGACATGCTATGTACACATATGACATATTGATACATTGTGTATTTATTAGACGTCTATTTCCCCATCTGCCAATGACCACCATAGATTGTGAATTCTATGACATCAGAGATATGACTCTGTTTTATCCAGTGATGTACTGTCAGTGGGAGAATAGGACTGGCACATACATGGACATGCCCCCCCCCCCTCCAAAATACTGGCAAAATGAATAGTTGATAACAAATTTTTCTAAAATCTGTTCTTGAAAACGTCTGAATCCTATTTTCTATTCCCTGCAGTACGGCTCCCTTTATATGACCTAAGCCCTCCTGCACCTAGAACGCCCGTCCCCCATCTTTGCCTGTCCCACGGACCAGCCGCTCCTTCTCCATCTAACTCCCTGGATGACACCTGCTTGAAATTCTTTCCCCTCTTCCAGAGACGTACTGGTGCCATGTCATGCCTTGTTTCTTGTGTATTTATGTGTCTTAACTTACATGTATGTTAAATTCCTTTAAAGCAAAGGACATATCTTACCCAGCCCTTGGTGCGTCTTGTTTTTACTATTTGCTCAATAAATGCTTGTTGAATGACTAAACGAAGATGTGAATAAAGGGGAAAAAAATGAATGAACGAAAAATGCTGTGCTCTTTAGCAAATAGGAAGAGTGTACAAAACTTGAAAAGGATTTATTTAGAGTTATTAGAAAAAATCTCAAATACGTATTGACGCATTATGCTGCCCATACTTTTTAATCAGACTCATCTTGGGTGCTTTTTCATCTGATTGAACTTCTTTTGGATTATTTATTTAAAACTTATGTTATCAAAGCTGAGTCACATTTTAAAGATGAAACTTCTTTCTTCCCCCTACCCCAATAATGATTCTTTTTTTCTTATTGGAAGTTAACTTTAATTTATTACTTTTTATTTTATTATCTTTAATTATCTTTGGTTTAAGTAAATTAAACTTGAAGAAGTTTTCTAAACAAAGCCAAACCATTGTCACATAGTTCTTAAAAGAAATATTTTTTTTACACACTAATTCAGGTGTTTGTTACACAGTTTATTTTTTATATAATTTAATGAAAGAAATTTATATAACTCATGATCGGATTACTCAGAAAAATGGAATAATATTCAAGCTTTAATAACAGGAGAGTTTTTGTTCTTCAGTAAAGATTACAACAAAAATTCCAACTGGGAAAACCCCTTCTTATAGATTATTTTTGAAGTTATGTGTATGTGAGTTTATTGTGTGTGTGTGTTTGTGTATCTGTTTGTGTTTACACATAAAATATCTGTTTAAATGATATATTTACATGGAATCAGCCCATGTAAAAAAAAAAAAAGAAGCCTGATGTACTGGAAAGATTTTTCACCTAGAAATCAATAGACATTAGTTCTTAAATAGTAACATTTATGTAACTGCTACTATGTATTGAACGTCTGTTTTGTACTCAGTGCTCTGCATCCATACCTCATTAATCCTTACAATAAATGTGTGAAACAAGTACTATTATCCTGTTTTGAAGATTAGGAAATGGAGGCACAGAGAAAATAAGTGATGACAATGATAATGATCAGGACCAAAGCCATTCAGCTGATAAAGGTCCGTGTGACTCTAATGCCCATGTACTGAAGTTTGCCAACAAAATCTAGCTCTGTCATTAACCAGCTTTGGTATCTCAAGAAGGTCAATTGATGGGTACCGTGTAAATAGTGCCCTTTAGAATTACCCAGCAGAGCTGCCATGCTTCCATGAGCCTCAGTATCTTTACCTGTAAAATAGGTACAGTAGTAGCTGTTCTGTTATCTCACAGTTGATTTACCGTAGAACTTTCACACCATTCAATAAATAACACCAGTGTAAATCGTAGTATTATGGCTCTATTTTAAAGTTTATAAATAGGAGTTTCAGGGTTCTGAAGAGGTTCTGGGAGAGTGGAGCACCTGCAGAGGACATGGCAGCTCTGCACCCTCACCCCATGCCTCGCCCTGTGCATCTCTTCCATCTGGCTGTTCCTGAGTTATATCCTTTTATAATAAACCAGTAAGCTAGTAAGAACAAAAAAAAAAAAGATATAAATACAGTAAGGTCAGTATTCTAATTTGAATTATTTCACATAATTTAGTCTTAGTAGCACAGATACAATTATCCTCATATCAAACAACCCTGTTCTGACTACTAATTCCTCTCTTTCCATCATATTACTTATGCACATTAATTTTTCCCATCCTAGATTGTTTCCTTCTTTGAGGGAAGGAACTACATATTTCTCCCGATGCCAAGTCTTCCTGGGATGCTCAGTTCTAAGATTCATCTAAGTAATTTATTTCCAGACCTGGGAGAGTTTGCTCTCAAACGTTTCCTTGGTTTATGTTTTAAGAATTCACTTAATTCCTTTGATTTGCAGGTTGACCCCACTGCAGCCTTGTTACTTCAGACTCTTTCAGATTTCTCGGCTAAGTGCATACAGGGTCATAAACAAATCTTTTAACTATATACTTTTCCTGTTCCTGTTTTTATAAAACATGATTAAAAATTATTTAAAAATACGGGATTTAACTATTTTTATTTCAACTGACAAGGACTGCCGGTAAGATCTCATTTTTATAAAGTCAATATTTTTGAACTATTTTAAACACATTCACAATATATGGGCTTAAAAAATCTGGGAGGTGTGAGGGAAGTAACATTACATACCACTGCTTGGAAGAATTCCTGGTGAAAAATGGGTACTTTAGACCTACATGGGATGGTGTTTGTTATGTAGCCACCTGATGTGGAGGGAAGAGTTCAAATTCTGAAATTTGTTCCCAGCCTTCCCCTTACCTCACCCATGCGGAAGGGGAGGACTCAGCTCTGGGTGACTGGGAAGCCAGGGGCTTTCCCAGCTGTGACCCAGCTGCATGGGTTCTCAGCCTGAACCCATGGGGAAGTGTAAGCCATCTTGAATTAATCATGCTTGGACCTTGTTGGAGGAACCTCCACAGCTGCACCGACACTTGACCTTGGACCGAGTCTTTCTCAATGACTCTCATGCATGGACAGAGACGAGGTATGCTAACACAAAATTGCAGTGATGATGTTAATCCTCAGCTGCTACACAGGATGGGAGAGGATGGGCCTTGTTAAGGTCTGTGCAAAACCAGGGATGGAAAGCAGAAACCAGCCTCACATTTGTTTTTTCTCTATTTCTCCATATTTAGTTTAGAACCGACAATGGACGCTTAGGCATGTCAATTCATGAGATTTAATAGTGTAGAGCCAATTACTGATTTTATTTTTTAAGAAACTATAACATCTTCGCTTTGGGTACCATCCTCCCCTGAGTACCACGCAGTACCTACCTACCATGTGCCTCATGTGACAATCCCGGATCTTGTGCAGGATAAAAGCGACCTAACACCTATTTTTTTACCTAAGAGCCTCTGAGGGCTATGTTAGCTTAACTGGAGAGTAGTTAATAAGTTATCAGGAAGAATTTACCCATGTATATTTTAATGGTCTTTTATCATATCACCACAAACTATAAAGCAATAAAACACAATAAAGAGTCATTCTAATCTTAGTTTAAATGATTTTAGAAACAATAGAATTCACTGGCCAACAGTGTCTGAAAACTTGGTAAAAGCCAAAGTGTGATGCCCTTATCTTGACTTTTTTCAATTCATTTTTTTGAAGCCTAGTTGTTTTATGAATGTGTATTGAAATGTAGCTAAAGAATTCCATTGCAGTTAGAACACTTACTTCAGTGGATGCGCATATAAGTAACCTGCAGTGAAGACATACTTTGCACTCTACGTGGTATGCTAGGTACAGAAGTAACTCTATTGAAACACTAATTCCTGTGGCCAATATGAACTTATATCCTTTCCACAAAGGACAGAAAAGTAGATACTAGCAAGTCAAACAAACATCGCCATCGCAGTTAGTCAGTTTAAGGGCAAAATGTAAAGTCTATTCTATGCGTCTGATGCATTTGCTTTGACAAAATGTGTACCGTATCAGACCAAAAAGCTAGGGAAATAGATTTCTCAACACAAGTTCTATCACCAGGTAGAATTCTACAATAAGCAACACATGAATCAGATGTAGGAAAAGTTAAACCAAACATAATAATTCAAAAGTATTTTTGCTTTAGATTTGGGAAAAAAGGAAATCAACCTGAATTATCTGTGTTTCAGAAAGTATATGCTTTCTGCAAACATGTAATACACACATACACGCAAGCACACACAGATAAAGACACATATGCCCTGAGCATACATTTACATACCAACCTAAATTACTGTTAAGTTCACTCTTGGTCAGTAATAAATTGCAAACGAATTTTTCTTTCTCTTGAACTGCTTGTATTTTTGTTCTGTGGGCCCAAGCATATGCTCGGCTCACATGAGGAACACTCAGTAGATAATTGTTAACTTTGACTTAACTGAATGGAACGAGCTCAGGACTGTGTAACAGAATCCCTGATTTAGGGAAAGCCGTTTACATTGGTAGTAGTGGACTAAACGAAGGAAACATTTTTCGTGTCAAATGCTCTCCGTTTTGCATGGTACGTTCAACACTTACATAGATGCAGGCGCAGGGGACAGAATATTCTAAGGTTGTAAAAGCGTGTTGATCATTGGCTTCTAAAGTAACACCTTTAAAAAACAAAAGCAAGTGACTATTTTGATTCCCTTTGTCTTGTTTTATTTTCAGCTTCTCTGACACAGTATCAGTGTTTCTAATAAATCTCTAACACAGAAAGGAAACAATACCTAGCCTTCTGGAAGCGGGACAAACTGTTAACTAAACAACTAAAGCAAAGTGCATCATTTGGCCAAATGGGGAAAAGTTAACATGAAAAGAGGACAAGCTAAAACAATTCTTAGGATTTTGTTCTGTGAATTTCCAAATTTGGCCTTCATTTCCACGTAAAGACCTTTGTAGAGTCTAAGTTTCTCTTTCAAAGCATTCTTTTTTATTTTTTCTCATTGAGGAATAAACGAACTACGGAGAGGGCTCCTATTTTTTGCTCTTTAGGTTAAACCGGCAGAAGCAAAGGGTCTCTATTTTCCTGAAGTGTGACACCTCCTACATGGCAACGAGGACAGGATAAACTGGGGCATCTGAAGTGACCTCTTGCGGGCAGGATGTGGAAGTGTGATGGGTCTCCTTAAGCAAGACCTTCCAAAATGCTTAATCTAAGGTAAATAATATTTCAGTATCCTCAGGCGGAGGACCAAAATTCCTGAAAGCTTTCTTGGGCAAGGAAAAGGTCAGCAAAAATAACCAAAACAAAATGGCAAACCAGATAAGATTATCACACAACAGACCTAAGAACCGCCTGGTGTTGACGGTCAGACTCTGCAGAAATGTTGGGTCAACAAGCGAGCCGTAAAGGAACCGGGCATGTATGTAGTTTATTGGTCTCATGGAAACAAAATATTGATCAGACAGGTAGTGCCACTTGATAATCTTCAAACGCTTGTCAGATAATTGGTTACTGATTTGAAGAATACAGCAGATAATTTTTAAATAATTTTTTCGGTGTGAAAAAAATCATTTCAGTATACTGAGCCCTGAACAATGCGAAGAATTGCAAATTGCTAATTCAAGTGATTTTATGGTAGTGTCATAATTCCCTTTTAAGATAGAAACCTTCATCAGGAAGACGTTCAGTGTTGGGTCTTTTCTTTGCCTTTTGAAACTATAAAAACAGATGAAGAGCAGGGCAAATGTAAAGAGAGTTACAGGTACACAGATGCCCCCCCAAACAGATATATTCACGTAGATTCATAGGATTTTTCCTGCAATTTTGCATTTATCATAAAAGAATGGGGAGTCTTGGGTTTTAACCATGGAGTAGATTCGACTCTACTTAGATTCCAGGCACAAATACAAATCTTTCTGCAGATGTAACACTTTCTCAAAGGGAAATCCTTTTGAAGTCTAGGAAGAAAGCAGAGACCCGGGTGAATGGTTTTTCTCTGAGGACTGAGCTTACAGTCTGACTCATTGAATAATATGGACCAGGTAAGGCATTTTCATAAAACCTGAGATCATGATGATTTTCAGCTTGATTTTTAGAATAAAGAAAATCAACAATGGTATTTGCTGACATACAAAGACCATCCCTTTTCTCACCATATTAATTATTTGTCTGATTTTAGAATCAATACGGTATTTACCAGACATCAAAATACCTTAAGAAGGTCTCCTCGACTCCGTGTGTCTCCGACCCACTGGCAGTTTACTTTGTGTTCAGAATTTGCATAGAGCTGCCAATTGCATGAGAAAAAGAAAAAGAGAAAGGAGTTTGTTTTTGCTTCTTTGGTTTCAGTTAGCATCTGCCATCTTCCTGACCTGAATTCTGACAACACCATTGCTATGAAATATTGGTCTGAACTTAAAACCAGAAATCCTGAGTGTAGGTTTCCGCCAAATAGGTGCTAGTTAGAACCAGCTGCCTGAAGCGGAACTACTAAATGCTTGAAGGTTGCCTCTGGTCTGAGCCGGTCTCTGACAGAGCCCTTTAAAAGGAGAAACAACTGCCAGTGCAGATACGACTCCAGGATGGAGGAAGATTTATCTGTAGCCTGATCAATGTGTCATTTCTCTTCTTGTTTAATTTGTCATTGGGTAGATCCCAAACTTAAGCAGCAATAGTGACCGATAGCTATATTTAGAAACTTAAAGCGACTGTCTTGGGATTTAGATGGTGGTGGGAAAGTGTGTGCGTTTGAGGGTGTGAAAGGAAAGAAATGGGATATCAATAAATCCGAAGGCTCCAATCATGGGACACAAGTTCGGGAAAGAGCCCTTAATTATGGGTGTATGTATGATGGAAATTGCAAGTCAAAACAGTCTCAAATCACTCCTCGACGTAATGGTGCCACAGGTGACCCTGAATCATCAAAAACAATCAGAAGTTTAACTAATAGAAAAAGTTCTCTGTGGGTAGAATTGGCCATGGTCATCTCATGAAGCACACAGTTCTGTTTTCGACATAATTAGCCATCTAATTACTCATCCAAAATTAGTTAGTGCATTCATATGCCTAATTAATTATAATTTCATTCAAACTGCCCTGTTGGTAATGCTTTTGTTCTCTGTTCCAACAAATCAAATTACAGAGGGACAGATTTGATTTGGAAATTAGTTTGGGTTGAGTCTCATCATAAACATATTAAAATATTAATGAATAAAACTGTGAGAGTATTAATTTCCATAATAAAGATAGCTCACCCAAATGTTAAACATTTCCAAGGAACACCGGTTTCAAACATGAGAGCCATGAATCTCCTAGAGCCTCAGAGGGCTGAGGATGAAAGAGCAAAATCTGAGTTCAAATATGCCTGTTACTAGGGGTGGAGCCCTGTGCGCGTGGGAATGAAAATCAGCGTGCAGCACAGAAAGCCTGGGGGTGGAAGGCCGTTGGGTTTCGTATGAACAATACAGACTGTTCTCTGTTGTTGGCGCACTGTTCACGGCGAACCAGGGAAGATTATTCTAACAAGATAGTTTCTGAAAGTTGTTTGATAGTTAATCTACAACTTTAGTATTTTTTCCTGGGAAAAATATTAAGCAGCTCTTTTTGGGGGGATGGACCGTGCACTAGTCACTACGCTAAGCGTTTTGAACTTTGACTCATTTAAACCTCAACTGGCCTTTGAGGAGGGTACTGTTGTGGGCCTCATTGCACAGAAGAGGAAACTGAGGCACAGAAAGATTAGATCATGTGCTTGAAGCCACCAAAGAGAAGCAGTAAAAACTGTTCTCTTAGAAAATCAACCTTCGTGCAATCTTCTATGAGTTTTGTTCGGGAAACATCGTGGAAATAAAACACCTCTGACTGTGAAGATTGATTATGAAGAATATCGATAAGGATTGGCTCTTTTTTCCCTTTCTTTTTTGGCCATACTTGTGATTTGCCTCCACCTTCATGCTGGACCATGGAAAAGGTATCAGACAGTTGCCCACCACCTGCCTCAAAGTCTGTGTGTCCTAATGGGACGGTGTATGAGATCGGGATCCTATCTTTCAGAAAAATAAAGGATAATTCTGGAGGCTCCCTGCTTTGCAGTAAATCTGAATTCTAATAGGGAATGAGAAGGTGAAAAGAAGAAGAGAATGCCGGTTGCATTCAGCCAATTGCTGTCAGAAAGACAGGAGAGATGGGACCAACTCTGAGAATGCTTACCCAGTATCTGTTACTAACTGCTATCCTGACAAATTGTCCCAATTCCTGAAATACTGGGGTGCTTTAGTATGGCTTAAGGCTGGCCTTGAATTACCACCTCTACCTTTAACCTTATAACTTACAACGTCTCTGGGATTTGTCAACACCGTCCAAAGTAGTTTGTATGCGAGAGTTCGCTGCTTCATGACTTAGTTAAAAAATATGCAAACATGTCTGAAATATCTGTATTTCCATGCTGGCTGGATCACTGTGAGGCTAAATAAAAGGCAGCATGATCTAGTGGCCAGAGCACTCTAGGAGGCCCGACTTCTAGTCTCAAATTTGCTCCTAATTAGCAATGTGACATGGCAAGGCACTTAATTTCCCTGCACCTCGATTTCTCTTTTGTAAGATGAAGGGATTGATCTTTTCAGGTCTAAAAAAATATGACATGAATGACCTGGCAAAAATGATTTAACTTCAATTGCTTTCTGCACATAATAGTAATAAAAATAGAAATAATAATGAATACATCATAATAATAATGAATAATAATAATGAGCAACAGGGATTGCTGGAGGGCAATAAGTGAAATGATGGTTTTGATAATATAAAATGACTTGATGAATGAAATGACTTGGATGTGTAAGCATATAGTCACCTTTTTCCTTCCTCTTTCAAAATTAGCAGTTAAATGCATTCCCTGGATGCTTTATGCACAAGAGATGACTGTTCATTTCTAACTATACTGTAAACTGTGTTAAAAAAAAAAAAATCTACTTTTTAAAAAATGGGCCACTGACTCATCTTTGTATTATAGTTATAAAAGGAAAAATTTAAACTCCTCAAGGGAAAGAGACAAAGCAAGAGAACCCAATTACCTGGCTGAAACTGTACAAATATCAGTTCGCACACCCAGCCTCAGAACAATAGGTATTGTAATGAATTACTTTTTTTCCATGAAAGGCCTCAGTTTCTATCCCCTGGTTTGCTATTTTCTCCTAAGGTTGCCATCCTGTCTGAGCTATAAAGACATGATGCATTGGTTTCCTTTCCTTGTCTCCACCTTTTGAATTTGGTACAAAAATTAAACCATTCATCTTCTTTTTTCTCAAGAGCTTTCTTGCCTTAATGAATGTTTTTTTGAGAAGGAAGGAAAGAAAAGAGTGAAGATGAAATATGCAAAGAGACTAGAGAAAAATCTTAAAGCAGACAAAAATGTGAGAGGATAAAGGTGAGAAGGAGAGAGCGTCAAAGCAGAGAATCAGAAGATTAAAAGAGAAGGGAAGGGGCCACAACGCAGGACTTTGTGCACGCCCTTCTTCATTCGTTAGTTTCCCACATCCCTCTCTTCCCCACTTTAACCTTCTCTTCCTTCTCTGCTTTGGCTTTTGGGCTTCAGAACTCAACCGAACCAGAAAGGCACCTTGTCGTTCTTCCCAGATCCTCTTTGAATGAGGAAATAAAATCAAGTCTATGCATAATTGCTCTGTGCTGTGCAAAAGGCATTTTCCTGAAGGGAGCTTTATACTGTATTCATTTCAGCTACTAATGTGTGTATAATATGCCTTCATTCCTAATTATTTTGTTAAGTGTCCAGGATCTACATTTGAACTAAGACACTTATCAAATTAACACAGTTTCGTGGTTGATATGTTCAATTTCTCACCACTGGACTTTTTAATTTTCTTTCTTTTTTTTTGTTAATTAATTGGCTCCTTTCTGGTCCTTTCCCCTAATCATACAAAGAGGTGAATAATACCCTTGTTTTACATTCATGAATACTTTCCATAAATACCCAGGCATTACGGGCTGCTGAAGAGAGCCCTTTCCTGCAGCAATGTTTCCGTTGTAGTCTTTCTTCCTTGATTTCTAACCCATCAATGACATTTATTTATTCACAGGTTAGGATCTTCAGTTCAGTTGGAAACAGAAAAATTTTCATAGCTTTTTCAACAACTGATTGCTTGAACTCAGCAGTCTCAGGTACAAAAGGAAAGGAACTTTGCATTAATGAAAAGAAAAGGGACATCTAAAATTCTAGCTGACATTAAACTATGAAAAGAAGAAAGATAGGTTATTTTTTTTAAGTTGTCAAACAGAAATGATAGAAATGAAGGAGTAATGGCAGAATGAAAGAGAAAGTAATTACAAGACCCAGAATAATTAATTTCTTAAATTCGCTATAGAGCTTATTCATTGTGAAGTACTTTGCACAGTTTCTATCATGGATTAAGGGTCCTGAACACATTTGTTTCTACACAGGAGGATGGCAGTTTGCCTCCTGTGAGATTCAGTGCTGCCTCGGAGCAGATTCAGAGGCAAAGTAACCATATTAATTCTCAAGTTTAGAAATTTATCTTGAAGACACCAAACTGGCTGAGTTGATCTGTGTGCACCACCATCTTGATAAGCATCAGTTCAAAAACAGCTTTACTGAGGTATAATTTACATACCGTAAAATTTACCCTTTTAAGTGTATGATTCAATGAGTTTTAGTAAATTGACAGAGTTATGTGAACTTTACCATAATCCAGATTTAGAACATCTCCATCATCCCAAAAAGATCCTCTGTATTCATTTCCAGTCAATATCCATTTCTGCCCCCTGGACCAGGCATCACTAATCTTTCCTTATGTATTTGCCTTTATAGACACTTCATGTAAACAGAAGCATGCAATGTGTGGTCTTTTGTGTCTGATTTCCAGCACTTACCCTCAACTTTACTGTTACAGCAGTTTTTCCAACAGGTTTGTTCTAAATTATGGTCCCTCCTACAATCCGTTTTGCCAGTTCTGCTATATTGGGTGGTACACTTCACTGGTCATAAAGATGAACAAGCACCACATCATGCTAAGGTGAAAGAAAAGGTAACTTTTAATTTTATTTTATCTTGTTCTATAAATTTATTTATTTATCTATGTTTGGCTGCGTTGTGTCTTTGTTGCTGTGCGCGGGCTTTCTCTAGTTGCGGCGAGCGGGGGCTACTCTTCGTTGCGGTGTGCGGGCTTCTCATTGCGGTGGCTTCTCTTGTTGCAGAGCATGGGCTCTAGGCACGCGGGCTTCAGTAGTTGTGGCACGTGGGCTCAGTAGTTATTGCTCGCGGGCTCTAGAGCGCAGGCTCAGTAGTTGTGGCACACGGCCTTAGTTGCTCTGCGTCATGCGGGATCTCCCCGGACCAGGGCTCGCACCCGTGTCCCCTGCACTGGCAGGCGGATTCTTAACCACTGTGCCACCAGGGAAGTCCAAGGTAACTTTTTAAATGATTAAAAGAATATTACCAAGAGTGGGAAGTGAGAACAAGCACAGCTACAAGAATGGGTTGGGTATGTGTATAAAATATTTATTTGGAAGGAAAAAAATGGCAGCATTTACTGTACATTTAGTGTATTGGCATTTAAAAAAAAACTGCAGAGATGAACATTGATACATGTGACTTTTTCTGAAGACATTTTTCATAGTGTATTATGTTAAATTTTTAAAATAAAATTACCAGCAATTTTCCCAAAGTATTATTTTATAGTTACTGAATTTAAAATTGGCTCTTCTTTGTAGATGATGTTTGATTTTGGTTTTTTAGGCAAAGTTTTCATTTACTGAGGGGTTTGACTGCTCAATATCATAGCATACTGTAGTATCTTTACAGATTCAGGATTGTTTCTGGGGAAAAATCCTGACTGAAATTCAGTGGAAACACATCTACGGTCTTGAAATAAATGTACAAAATATTGGGACCTTCCATTCGAATGAGGTGGGGATACAGCCAGTGATAGCCGAGACATATTGGAGCCCTAAGTGAAAGGTAAAGTTTGTGCCCTTGTATCCATGAAAGAAAGGTAAAGTATGTGCCCTTGTATTCATGCTTTTATTATTTTTAAAATAAATTTTACTTTAAAAATAGTTTTAGTATTACAGGAAAATTAAAAAGATAGTCCAAAGAGTTCCCATATACCTCCTTACCCAGTTTCCCCTGTTATTCATATGTTAGTACGGTACATTTGTTACAATTAATAAACCTATCTTGGTACATTATTACTAACTAAAGTCCATAGCTTATTCAGATCACCCTAGTTTTAACCGAATGTTTTCTTTCTAGTCCAGGATCCTGTCCAGGATGCCACATAACACTTCATCCTCATGTACCCTTAGGCTCCTCTTGGCTGTGATAATTTCTTAGACTTGTTTTTGGTGCCCCGACAGTCTTCAGAAGGACTGGTCAAATATTTTGTAGGACTCGCCTCTGTTGGAATTTGTCTAGTAGTTTTCTCCCAGGATTTGACTGGGATAATGTGTTTTGTTTTTGTTTTTGTTTTGCGGTACGCGGGCCTCTCACTGTTGTGGCCTCTCCCGCTGCGGAGCACAGGCTCCGGACGTGCAGGCTCAGCGGCCATGGCTCACGGGCCCAGCCGCTCCGCGGCATGTGGGATCTTCCCGGACCGGGGCACGAACCCGTGTCCCCTGCATCGGCAGGCGGACCCTCAACCACTGCGCCACCAGGGAAGCCGCAGGGATAATGTGTTTTAGGGAGGAAGACCACAGAGGTAAAGTCCCGTTCTTGTATCATATCAAACGTACATGCTGGCCACATGAATGAGCACTGTTGATGCCAGCCTTGACACAGGACTGAGGTCGGGTCTGTCAGGTTTCTCCACTGGAAAGTTACTTTTCTCCCTAGTTCCATACCATCCTTTTTTGAGAGAAGTCACTCTCTTCACAGCCCATATTTAAGCAGAGGGAGGTTATGCCCCCCTCCTTGAGGGTAGAATAGCCACAGAAATTATTTGGGTATTTGTCTGTTCTCCCCTATTCATTTATTTAGTCATTTATTTATATTAGTATGAGCTCATAGCTGTTTGGATGTTTATTTTATACTTTGGGTTATGTCCCAGTCTATGCTGTTGTTCAAATTGTAGTTTGGGCCATTGAGAGCTCCTTTTTTTGGCTCCTGTGTCCCTCTGGTACCTCCATCAATGTAGGGTTTGGGGATTTTCTGCACTTTTTTGTTTTCTGGCACCACCAGATGCTAGAGGCACATCATGTATATTTCCTGCCCCTGTCATAAATTCAGCCAGTTCTCCTGGGAGCCCTCCCTGATTCCTTTTCCTAGACAATGGTATTAGAAACCAAGCTCTGGGCATTAGATGTGCTTGTTGCTTCTGGAGTGTCATTGCTTCTAGTTTCTTCAGCTGTCAGAACAAGGAAATATATATTATGCCCCTGATATTTTGAAATGAGAAAACACACTTTTTATAGGAGCTGAGACAGCTGGTAATCTGAAAATAAATTCTTCTACATGAATAATATACTCGTTTCTGATTTGTTTTCATATTAAAATATGTGAACATTTCAGATTAAGTATTTGCCAGGTAATTCCATTTAGGATACTTTCAGTCAACAGATATTTTCACAACATTCTTTTGAATGTTTTTTAGGGGAATTAAATTTAGATGCTGCAAATTTATAGCCCTTCTCAGTTTAATTTGCTACAAAGTATTAATTTACTCAATTAAAAATAGGAGCTCTATCAAATAATATTTACGGTAAATCAACTTATTTCAAAATGTAATTATAGAATATCACATTTAAATCTTAAATACCTTTCTGCTTCTCACCATTTAATGTGTTTGGTTCATCCCTTGCTGTTGTAGAACAATGTACAATATCTTCCAATTCAGAAGCATTGTTTTGAATTATCATGATTTGCTAAAGGCTTCACAAGCTGACATTTTTGGCAGGGGGTACTCGAGTTATCAAATAATGTGATTAAAGATTTTCAGGTGATTTTGAACAAAATTGCAACCAAAATATAAAAGATCCTGTCACCAAAGTTCAATACCATTTTAGGTATTAAACTGGGATTCTTCAAGGCTCAGACATTTCAAAACCTGAATGATGATGTATAACAAATGAACTGCCATGCGGAAATATTTTTTGTATTCCCATTTTGGAGTCGTGCTTCTAAGGATGAATATAGCAAAATCATTATCATTCTATATTCAAACTACTGAACTTATTTGGATGCCAGTTATGAATTATGTGTACATTACAACCAAGTTCACAGATTTCTTAGTTTAGTAAAAGCATAGTCTTACCACTATGCTGTGCTTGACCAAAATTTATATAGTGTTATCACTAAAAACAAACAAACCGAAAAACAACAAAAAGATGGGGCTTCCCTGGTGGCGCAGTGGTTGAGAGTCCGCCTGCCGAGGCGGGGGACGCGGGTTCGCGCCCCGGTCCGGGAGGATCCCACGTGCCGCGGAGCGGCTGGGCCCGTGAGCCACGGCCGCTGAGCCTGCGCGTCCGGAGCCTGTGCTCCGCAACGGGAGAGGCCGCGACAGTGAGAGGCCTGCGTACCACAAAAAAAAACAACAACAACAAAAAGACATTATGTTCAATGTTGAGCTTTTTATTGGATTTTACATAATAGCATTTGCGATCATGTTCCACCCTTGACTGAATTAATTTCCTAAAGTCTTACTTTGATTCTGTGAACTGGATGAAAACTTGGAACTCTTATTGAGATGAACTCCTTTTCCCTCTGCAACTTCTGATGGCACTAACATGAAACCGGAACCATTTAACTCTTTGACACATTCTTCTGCCAACGGAACCAACGCATGAACCTGCTTCTCTTTTTGTAGGTGCAAACAGAAACCTGGACTTAAAAAGAAATGAGTGGGCTTCCCTGGTGGCGCAGTGGTTGCGCGTCCGCCTGCCGATGCAGGGGACGCGGGTTCGTGCCCCGGTCCGGGAGGATCCCACGTGCCGCGGAGCGGCTGGGCCCGTGAGCCACGGCCGCTGAGCCTGCGCGTCCGGAGCCTGTGCTCCGCAACGGGAGAGGCCACAGCGGTGAGAGGCCCGCGTACCTCAAAAAAAAAAAAAAAAAGAAAGAAAGAAATGAGTGAAATTAACTGAAACAGGGGTCCCTGATCTAAATGAAACATGCATGCTTCACTGAATAATATAAAACGGACCTTTTCTAAAGCCTTTAAATGATATTTGGGTCAAGCCTCAAAAATAAAAATAACTTGGGGAGTAGATGTTGATGCTGGTCCAGGAGCTGTCGGTGGCATCATATTAGCCCTGCTCCTACCCCTTCTGTGGTTGGTAAACGTTGAAAAACAATCCAATCATGCAAGTGCATCATCAACTTCCTTGCAAAATGGAAAACCAGTACCTTATTTTCATTGATAAAGAACTTTTTTTTTCAGTTTAGAGTTGCCCGAAGTATTTATTGAAAAATAAGAAACAGCATTGTACAACAATAATAAATAGTTGCTTTTTTTTTGCCCTGCACATTGAAGAGGGCACGGAGTCCTCCCTATCTGCTTGATGTCATGACAGTTCAGCCCCTACCTCCTGCTCATAGGTTCACATCATCTCACCTAGAATTTCTCACGTTTCCCCTTGAGCCGGTGCCTTGCAATTCCATTGGTTTCATGCGTCCCATAGCACAAGGCAGTGGTGGCTGTTTGGGGTTGGCAGGCTGATGCAGTAGTGCCAGATTCTTCCCTACTGCCCCGAAGACTGGAGGAGTTAGCTGACTAAATCCGCTGGAGTTTGAATCCACTTGTTTATAATGAATACCCTCCATGCTCCCCTGAAAGGAAGACCAAGATATACGGTCATCCTGGTGGTCTTATGCACGTGTTTCAGCCATGGAGAATCAGGACCAGGAGCTCCCACTCTTAGGCTCATGGACCACTGGGGACCTATGCGTGGGTTTCAGGGAGATCACAAGCCTCCTAAAATAGTGCACATAATGCTGCGATTGAGTGGTCCATAGCTTCCATCAAATTCTCAAAGAGGATAACGGCAGTTAAGGGAAATTATTTGAAACTTGGAAATAAAGAAAAAAGGTGAGTGGCATGCCCTTTCTATATCATAGTGGGTTACTGTTCATCAAGCCCATCCAATGTTTATTTAACACATTTGACTTTGTTGTTTGGTCCTCTTTGATTACAGTGTAGGCACTTTGAAGTTGCATGTTAACTACATATTTCTGTTCAGTAGTAAAATCAACCCAAAAGATTTCTGTTTTATTGCCCTGTGGGTCATTAATCATGTTTGTACTTAACTTACCCATATCCCATTCTAATATTCTGCTTTTTTTCATGCATTTCCTGAGGATGTATTCAAACTCCTCTCCCTCAAATGTTTTTGAATCCAGCTTCACCATCTTCCTGGTTCCCTCACTAATCAATGAGTTGAATAAAATCCTCGAACATCTTCCTTCTGTATGGGTACATGTAGATATATTTAACTTTCCGGAAATTATTCGTTGACACTTCAAAGTATGAAGAACGTCTGATGCAGAGGGCCACGTGAGAGACAAGAGGGGTAAGCTTCTCCTGCAGCTGCTACCCCTGCTGTGGAGATTATCATGCAAGGATAAGGATGTGCCCTAATGTAAATGTTCAGGAAGGAAGGAAGGGAAACTGGCTTTTCTTCAAAAAACAGTGACAAGCAAGAGCCTCTGTGTATGGTCGGGCTGGCTGTGCAGCTCATGATTCCTGGGGTCCTTGGACCACTCAGCCTACAAGATCCTCTGTTGTGAAACCAAGTCACGGCTGCGAGAGCCTGTGCTCACGAGGGAAGTTTTTAAGGATGGGGCCCAACAAACAACACTTCTTTCCATATCCAAGGCATGCACGCAGAAGCACACACTTCAGGGCTGGCAGATCAATCCTATTGGAGGGGGAAGTGCAGTAAAATCCATGGTGGGCTCAGAGCTTCACTCATTTATAACTTTATCTGTTCACACATGCATCAATTCATTATAGCATTCAAAGGGTGTTTGTGAGTGCTTTCTCTTTTTTTTCATAAAATATTATGTAGTTTATTTTTTTAAAAATTTATTTTATATTGGAGCATAGTTGATTAACAACGTTGTGTTAGTTTCAGGAAGTGCTTTCTTGGTGTCAGGTGACAGTCCGGGTTCCGGGGGTTTCATGGCAGATATGGGTGGACGGTAAAGCAATTAAAGAGACAACTAGAACACAGTAGACTTTCAGGGATGTAATTGGGGCCAGGTGGGGAGGATCCCTACCCACATTCTGGAGGAGGCGAGAGCCCTGGTGATTCATCAGAAAGGATGAAGACATAGTTGGAGAACGTTTGAGGCCAAATGAAAAGTACATGAAAAGTACACTCAAAGAGCACAAGTGGGGCCTTGGTGGCGCTGGAAGAAGGTGGGAGTGGGGGGCACAGCATTTTAGAGAGAAAGGATGCTGAACAGCAAGCAGGGCCACATCATAAAGAACCTTGAAAACCATCCTGAAGAGCTTTGTTTTGATATTTTCCAAATAGCGCTGTTAGCTAGATATCAGTGATTGTCACACGGCCTGGCAGCGCCGTGAGGAAGAACTTTGGGGTGCTGTGCTCCAAAAGAGAGAGGAACCTTCCTCCACCTACCTTCCCCATCATACATGAACTTCAGACTTGAATTGCGAACAGAGGCATGAACTCGACCCTCAAGGCTGGGCAATACCATCCACGTCCCTGAAATAACTCTATGATGACAGAAACAAATATTGATCAAACCCCAGATTACTTTGCATGGGAAATAAGCCAGCATGGGAGATAATAACTTAAAGGAGAGAATAGAGATGGGCAAAAACCATGGACAACATTTACCTGCTGAAGGGAAGGGAAGGCTATATTCAGGGAAAGATTTTTAAAACGTATTTTGAAGAGTTTTAAAAAGCAATTTGAAAAACATTTTAACATTTTGAAATGCCAGAGTTTTTCATTTGTTTCTAAGCAGCAGGAAACAAGTGATCACAAACTAATTTACCACAGGTATTGAGTTGCACTCGATTATTGGCCCAAAAATGGTGCTTTGCTTTGAATATCTCTCCCCCAAAAAACAACCTTTATAAATATTCTCAATGCAAACTTTTCAGGAACAAATCTACTTCAAAGAAATGTAGGAAAGTACCAGAGGCTAATTTATCATATGTGAAATTATACATGTGTAACTCTAAATGTGTTAGTTTTATGACATTTTTTCAGACTATATTTTAGGGTCATTCTCTATATTTTTTTTAATTTTAGGTTTTTAAAAAAAATTTGGTACCTTTTTTTTTTTTTTTTTTACCAGTTGGAAAGATTAATTGCAATTGATTTCTTTGAACACTCTTTAGTGGTTAGGTCATCACTGAGACTTTTCTCAATATAAATCCCTTAGGCCTTTTAATCACAACATTTGTTATATTCTGCACACCCTAAGGAGAAATAATCTCCTTAACAATGCCACCTCCATCCACCCAACAGGCATTGTAAGCGAAGCGAAATGATGGAGAAGACATTCTAGGTTTCCCTTAATTAATTCCCTAATCTACTGCTGTTTGTGTTGAGAAAAATCAATCACAACCTAGCTCTGGAAAACAAAGAAAAAGTTCAGTGTGGAATTTTGGTGAATTTAAAAACTGAGCTAACTACTGCAAGGGCCTCAGACCATCTTTATTTGAGAGTCGTAGATTTCTTTAGAGTCCTGTCTGTTATCTGCACTGCTCAGCTCTTTTGGTAGAGTGTTGAGGGCTAGAGAAGCAAATCACTTTTACTTAGATTTTACAAGAAATTATTTACGTGCATACATGATACTGATGCCGAATCCGGCCTCTGTACGCCAACACCAAATGAAATCTCGGGGACAGAGTTTAGGATGAAGTAGAAAAGAATAGTTTTATTGCTTTCCCAGGTAAAGGGGGCCACAGTGGGCTAATGCCCTCAAAACTCTGTGTCCCAGCACCGAGGGGCTAGTGAGGCGTTTCACAGGATTGGTTCAAAGTGGGCGTGATCAGCTCGTGGACACTCTTCTGATTGGTTGGTGGGGAGGTAATTGGGAGTCGGCATCATCGACCTTCTGGTTCCAACCGGTCAGAGGTCTGCGCGCTTGTGCGCAGCATGCCCTTGACTTCTCCCACCTGGTAGGGGTTTCCGTATCTGCAAAAAGCTCAAAGATTTTGTTCAGTGTATCCCTTGAGGGGGAACCAGAACCCTGCCCCCAAGGCTGCACTATTGTTTCCTGACTGTTCCTCTCTTGTCTCTGCATCCCCTCCCTTCCCTGATTAGCAACTGTTTGAACCTGCCTGTTGGAACTCAGAGAAGGTCAAGGAGGCTGAATGAAGCCTATTTCCTGCAAGCAGGGAACACAAAAACTTTTCTGCCCAGGAACCCCACAGGGTCCTGCTGGTCTCAATACATGATAGGAAATTTCCAAATTATATTGTGCTTTTTATATAAGCAGGATGATGTTCTGAATTTTATCTATCAATATATATGTAAAAATAGACATAAATATATACAAACTTATACATGCATGGAGAGAGTCAGAGATGAACAGTGGAAACATTGAACTGTCTATTCAGAATTTTGCAGAGAAGCTAAGGAAAATAAATGCACTTTCAACTTTAAAACCTGCTAATTGATAAGTGAGAACATTCCTAGATTTTCTTCCCATGAAATAAAGCTTACGTGAGAATGAGTGAGTGTTTCAGCCCCTGGCTAAGAATGCTCTATGAAGGCTTTAGAGAAGAGAAGATAATAGAGCTTGTTTTAAAGATGGGCAAAGTTTTTAGGAGTGGAGAAAAAGACGTTCCTCTATGGTTTGGGGGGTGGAGGGAAGAAATTTGAGCCAAAGCAAATGAAGAAAAAAGCCCGCTGTGAACCAGGATAAGAGAGTTACAAAGATCTGGGTTGGAGATGACACTGGCAAGGTGGTGTTGGTACATAACAGGGCTAAGGAGTCTGTGCCCACTGCTAGAGCAGACAGGAAACACCTGGAAATTCTGTGCAAGGATGTGGCTGAGAGGTACCAGTCTAGCAGGAGTGTGGAGGATGCACTGAAACGTGGAAAGGTTTGTGCTGACTACTGCTGCACTTGAAGGCTTGAACTATGGTGATGGCAGTGGAGGGTAAAAGGGAAGTTGAGGTGACAGAGGCAGAGTGGAGGAAAACAGTAAAGAAGATGGAGTTTGAATGTCTGGCTTGTTGATCACTGTGTGTCTCCGTGCTAACACAGGGCCTGATACAGCGTAGAAAATCAGCAGGTGTGGACCGAGGCGCAAGGAAGGTGACACCAGGGTTTTGACATTAGGCACCTGGAAAGGATAATTCTGTCGTTAAGAGGAAAGGAAGCTATGGGACACGAAGCTGGTTTGGGGTAAATATAATCATTTGAGCAGATGGAATGTGATGTGAGGGTATTCTACCCAAGGAAAAATAGTCAGCAAGCAAGGCAGCTTGGGAGAGAAGTTTGATGCTGTCGATAACAGGATTTGGTGTCTTTCTTACGAAGACAGTAAGTGCAGTCCCGAGACTGGATGATACAGTCAAGAAAGAGAAAACAGGAAGAACAAGTTCAGATTGAAATTTAATGCAACTACCATTTAAGTTCATCTGCATAGCGGGATTTACACGATCTCATGTAATCAGCCCTATAATCTAGTGAGATGGGCACTGAAACCTCACGCGAAGCGGAGGAGGAACCCGAGGGTGAGAAAGGTAATGTGGCAGTTGAGGGTCACAGAGTTCGCGACGACCACCTGCAGCTCTATGTCCCCCAGGGCACAGCAGCCTCAGAGCCCAGGCCCAACGGGGAGATATTGGAAACGGACATGGAATCTACAGTCGCCACTGAGAATTTCAAATGTAGTTCGGTTTGGCTGGATGTGACCTGGAAAGCAAGTAAAAACTAGACCACGCTTTGTCCCTATTCTCACTGCTTGTTCATTTCCTGCTAAATTTTCCAGTCCTGCTAGTAACTTTCTGTGTATTTTCAGTCACCAATTTAGAGATCTCATATCACAGTTCAAGCAGGAGCCACTGAAACAACTTAGAAGGGAAAGTGTAAATCTTTTCCCAGAAAGAGACCTGTTTATAATTTTCTTTCTTGAAAATATTTAAGGGCTTATTTATGCTTTTGGATTCCTTTCTTCTGATGTGCATTTTTATATCGCTCTTAGCAAATGGCATCAGATGCAAGACAATCTCTCTCTCCAGCTGTATCCGCAGGAGGAAAGCCAATAGGAGCTGCATCACACTTAAAGTTCTCCACCGCCTGGCTTTCTTAAGTCTTTTACTCATTACTGTGATTTAACAATGAGGAAATGAGGTAAATCCTAGTCCAAGCATGTAGCAGTGTGTGTACTAAGATTAACAGAGTGGACTTATCAAGGTATCAAGTCCTCAAACGCACAGAGCATCACAGAGAAGAATCTCTAATCGTTCTTCCAAGGAGGTGAGGGTCTGAAACCAAGAAGGAATCAATGTTTTGGAGGAATCCTTGACTAGTTCAGGGGCGGGGAGAATAAAGGTAAGCTCAAATCACAAATGTAGTGCAACTACTGGGACTAGAGATTTATTTTTCTATCAGGTAGAATTTAGATCTGTTACATTTCTTAGAATAGTTTATTGCACTGAGATATCAGTTTAACTCAGATCCAGAAACGTCGAGAGTAGGTCGATTTTTTTCAAAATAATTACTTCATAATTTTTCTCACATCTTCTTTGTTCCCGGGTGATAAACGTATTTCTGGCAGAAACCTGTATTTCATCTTTGAATCTCCAATCGCCTGGCACAGAACTAGACAGACAGTAAGTGCTACAAAAGGTTTGTCGAATGGATGCACGAGTAAGGCAAATATCAAGGTACAATTCCAAGAATGTGAAGCCAGATGACCTTAAAGCCTCATTTACTGTCTATACTTCCTAAAGGTTATCTTCCATCCTAAGACAAAGCTCACGTGGTCTGTGGTCCTGCTTTTCTCTCCATCACTAACCCCACCCCTACCACAACACACATAGAACAAAACCAAAAGAAGTTGAAAGATAAAGTTTATTAAGACACAGATAAAAAGAGTCTGAAATTTGACGAATTGATCAGCTGGATTATATAAAATAGGCAAAATAGTAAAAACCGATACAACAGTGAAACAGCAGCTTACTCTCTAGACTATAATTTTACTGCTTCCACCGTGTTGTAAAATGATATTTCTGAAACTGTGACTGAGACCATCAATGGCTAAAGACATCAGGGTAAGGGTTGCAGTGGGCTTTTAAAAAAATTCACGGAAGAGCAGTGAAGTGTGGTCAAGAGGTAAAAGGAGATTGGGAGTTTGGGATTGACATGTACACACCACTGTATTTACAATAGATAACCGACAAGACCTACTGTATAGCACAAGGAACTCTGCTCAGTACTCTGGAATAACCTAAATGGGAAAAGAATTTGGAAAAGAATAGATACATGTATATGTAGAACTGAATCACTTGCTGTACACCTGAGACGAACACAGCACTGTTAATCAACTATGCTCCAATATAAAATAAAATTTTTTTAAAAAGAGGTAAAAGGAGAAAATTCATGAAACTTGATCCATTTCTATATTTGTAAGTGACTAGGTCATGATCACATGATCCCTAGGTTTGAAAAACACGGATATGGAGGAATGCTAAAATAAATGATGCTTTTAGAGTTAGGAAACTTACATTTTTCTAGATAAAAGACACAGGAGTGTTCTGCCTGATCATCTTCGGCAGACCACAGCTAAGCTCTGACAACTTGCTAGCAGACCGATTCTGTGAAATCACTGACTTGGTGTGACTATCCACATAGCCTCACCATATAAAAGCCACTGCCGTTCGGGTGGCATTTTTTTAAAATACTGTAAAACATCGCTAGTTGCAGGAAGGTCAGGCTGATTCAATCCTTTCACAGAAAAGCCTGTTCTGTTAAAAGATCACATGAAAAGAAAAGCACCTTCATTCCATTCTCACCCCTTGGCTCTCGGCTGGCAGGGAGAGGCTTAGTGCATCTGTTAAGCGCTTCACAGAATAGCATGGAAGTGACTGTGAAGGACACACTGCTGGTTTGAATGCAGATTGTGGCTGGAATGGCGTAACAAATATTCATTGACCTTTGCTGCCAAAAATGTTCATTCATTACCCTTCATTTTCTTAGAAGACCCATTTTCACATAGCTTGCTATTAAATATGCTCTGTCTGCGTTTCCTTTATGATTTTGTCATTTATGTTAATAGTATTTAGTCGGTATACATGTACTTGTTCGTTCATTCATTCATTCACCTTCATTGAATTTTGACAATGTTCCAAGTTCTGTGTTTAGATGCCAGGGAATAAGGAGGCATGGTTTCTGCCTGTTAGGAATTTCGCAGTTCAGCGGGGAAGAAAGACGAGCAGATGAATCGTTACAGTAGAGTGTGGTGAGTTTCTTGATAGGGTGCTATGACAATGCTGAGAAGGGATATTAAGATTAGACCAGGTGTCAGGGAAAGTTACCCTGAACAGATGATACCTGAGTTGAGAACTGAAGGATGAAGAGTTGCTAGCCACGTGAAGAAGCAGATAATCGATGGGGTTCAAGGTGGTGGAGTGGCCAAAGGAAGACCAGAAGGGTCAGACCATTTAGAATATACCCAGCCCAAGAAGTCACCCTCAGGCCATCTTCTCACAATGGCCTGCTAACTGGTTTCCTTGACTCCAGTTTCCCTACAGTTTATCCTGCACTCCACGAGCAATTTACGATCTCAAGGCTCTGTTTTCATCTAATTATTTCCCTCAGGGATGGAAGATAAATGTTATTCTAACAGCTAAGATCTCCCGCAACCATCGGCCCATGTTTCTTTCTAACCTGTCTCCTCCTATTCTCACGTATGAATTATATTCATCACTGATGCTTGTTCCTTGACTGCCCTTATTTCTATTCTTTCCTCACATTCAATTAGCCTAAACTTTGCATCAGAGAATGTAGAGATAATTAAATATGTCAATTCTTTACCCTCTTCCTAGCTAAAATTTTGGCTGTGTCTGTACCCAACCCCTAGTTCCATCCCTTTTGTTTCAGGGGAAAAGACGTATTTTCTCCTTCATCTTCCTGACCGTTACTATATGTACTCCCTATGGATTTGTTCTTCTCTCTCTCTCTCTCTCTCTCTCTCTCTCTCCCTCTCTGTGTTTCACTAGGTGATTTCATCCATATCTGTGGCTTCAATTACTACTCAATGACTGATGAATCCAGAAGCAACGTCTAGCCAAGACTTACCACCCAAGATCCCAATCTGCATCTGCAGCTGCCCAGTAGACCCACAACCTTATTCTAGGAAACACTGAGACTGGAATTAGTCCTACTCTTCAGCTTGAAGGAAATCATTTTAATTACGTGGAAATCGATTCATCAACTCTTATTCATGCAATAATAAATGGTTGGGCTTCCCTCGTGGCTCAGTGGTTAAGAATCTGCCTGCCAACGCAGGGGACTGGGGTTTGAGCCCTTGTCCGGGAAGATCCCACATGCCGCGGAGCAACTAAGCCCGTGCGCCACAACTACTGAGCCTGCGCTCTATAGCCCACGAGCCAGAACTACTGAGCCCATGCACCACAACTAATGAAGCCCACGTGCCTAGAGCCTGTGCTCCGCAACAAGAGAAGCCAGTGCAATGAGAAGCCCACGCACCGCAACGAAGAGTAGAGCCCGCTCGCCGCAACTAGAGAAAGCCCGCGCCCATCAACAAAGACCCAGCACAGCCAAAAATAAATAAACAAATAAAATTTATAAATTTATAAATAAATAAATAAATGGTCATCAATGCCAGTGGAGTCTTGAGATCCACGAGTATGTGCTGTAGACGCTTTTCAGTCTCATGGAATCCTCAAGATAGCTCTGTGTGGTGGTGTGATTGTTACCTTCACTTGACAGGTAAGTCATTAGTATTTGAGAGGTAAAGTTATGGCCAAATGGCTCCTACTTAACAAATCCAGTTACAAACAGAGGTCTAAGTATACTTCAAAATCCTTGCTTTCAAATACCTTATATACTGCTTTCAAATAGAAATGCTTTTTTTTTTTTAAAGCATTGTGCAGTAACCTGTGTTCATCTCATTCATCTCATCTCATTACAAAGGGGAAATATGTTGTTTATTCTCCTGTTTTGCCAACTAGAAGCTAGAAGGCAAGGAACATGAGGAGGAGCTCTCAAATTAAGTGTGTTCACACAGTGAATGGCAGATCCAGGAATTAAATTCAAACGTAGTAGGTCACATTATATCACATAGTGCAACAGACAGCATGGGCTACCAAAGTGAAATCGTAAAAATCAGACTCTTGCTTCTGAATATGTATTTCAAATTTTAAAAAGTTTGAAGACTGTCTACAATATTGATATTTTAAAATATCATTTACTGTAGTTTTACTAAACTCATAGAGAAGCAGGAACTAGTAATTCTCAAAGTCACTAATTAAGCTGGCCTTTCTCTTTTTAGTATTATTCTAAAATGAGCATCCTTAGGAATTATTCTCTTTTCATACATTATGCAGCTACCACTCATTCGTGATCTGTTATCTGTGATGACAAAATGAACTATTACTGCACAGTTTCTTTTTTTCCCTAGAATGAGAGCTTATCGCTGAGGCAGCTCCCACAAACAGGCAGATAACACAAGCTTCAAAAGACAGAAAGAGCAAAACCCAACGTATAAAATGCCTTACAAACGTAAGCAAAGAAAGATAATTTTTTTTCCTGAATCATCAGAAGGTCATGAAAAGAAACAGTATTATGTTGATTGCTTAAGGTCAATCTAAAGACATGGGATTTTATCCTTGTGGACAGAGATCTCTACCCTGATCCTATGAACTCTCTCACCGGGTCGTAGTAAAACAAGTCTTATCCCATGTTGTTGACAAATCGAAAAAAACACACAAAAAAATCTCTAAAGAAGTAATGCTAAGTGACAGAGGAAACAGGAAGAAGATAAAATGATAAATGTTAAAGTTGAATAAACTCTTGAGGTGATGGATGTTAAAGTCATTTATGGAAAAGTCCCTAGTTCTTTTCAAAGACCAATACAAAGTGGTACGATTTCTCAATTTTCCCCCAGAAGTGATAGACTTAAGAAACATAGGTAGTAGCAAATACAAGCTTTCATCAGTATTTGTATCACTTTTGTTCCCAAAGAAAGCATTGTTAAAATTCCCTAATTGAGAGTCCCTGGGTGACTTCACTCTTGGTTGGTAATTTGGACTGCCACAGGCCAATAGCTGCTGACAGCCAGCTTCTGTTGTTGAAGGAGTGACCCCTGGTACAGAGCTGGACATCTGACAGGTTCTCACAAACACATTTCAGTACAGCTTCGTAGTTAGCTCCCTGGCTTTGTCTAAATACATTGTGTAACCAAATCATCCTTAGATACGAGGTTCTGTACTCCTGACTCTCTTCCACATTGTAAAGTCCTGTCTCCCTGTCTTGACTGTGGATCACGTGGTCTCACTGTGCTGTATGCAATACCGTGTTAGCAATTTGAAATGTGATTTAAGGAGAGGTGATAAGATCTTCCTTGAAAGCTGTTCTTGAATCTCTTCTCGGAAATATTGAATTTAGATACTGATTGATAAATAAGAAAGTCCCAGTGTCCTGTCTGAAGTAGTTTGGGACCTAGAACTGAAAGAAAATTTGTGAAAAGTGTTGTAGTATGCACTTAGGTAACAATTGATTGAAATATATCTTTCTAAAACGCTTATCACATCAAATTAAATATGAAATGTAAGCATTCAATTTCACAAAAGCTCAAGTTTTTCCTTTTAAAAATTATCTCTAATAATTTATTATGACTTAATATCCAAAATGTCAGTCATGATGATATGCCCTTGAAATCTCTAATACTTACATTTAGAAAACAATTATCTGCTCAACAGTTGTGGTCTTTAGAAAAAATGTGAGCCCTCACATATAAAATAATTATCCCACAAAGCCTGTACACCTTAGGTTAGTGATTATTATGTTTTAAAGACGTTTGATTCATTTGGGAATCTGATTAATGGGATAAACCTATCCTTAGAAAGGTTCTCCTTTGAATTCCTACACTTTTTTTTATAAGTCAAGTTCCATGGGCTAATCCGTGCTTTAAACCATTATCTCCCCATCCTTTGGTCATTCAGTTGTGGTTCTGCTAACCAGCCATTGCTCTTACCAACCGTGGAGAGCCATCCTTTAAGAGGTCTCTCTTTACTGCCTCAGAATAAAGAAAGCTGACTCAAGTCTGGAGGTATCTCTCTGTAGCCTGCATGACAACATTAAACAAAAGGCCATCCTAAAATATAGAGTCCACAGTCAATTTCTAGCCTAGAAAGATGAATTCATTTGAGAAGTTCAAACTAGCCTTGCCATTAGCTACTAGTACAGTTAATAACAGGATGTATTCACATTTAGCTCATCAAAGCAAAATGGTGACTACTATTTATTGAGGACCATTTATGTTATGAGTGCTTCATATATATCATCTGGGATTTCCAAGACATTCCATCAGAGTAGTTGGTATCATACCTATTTCATAGATGGGGAGCTAGGCTCTGAAAGGTCTAAGTAACTCACTCAAAATCACAGTTAGTAACTGCTTGAGGTAGGATTTACTCCCAGGACCGTGATGTTACGAAGGCCAATCTCAAAAGCGTCCTGATAACTTGACAGTATTTGAGAGGTGGCTAAATGGTTGTCTTAAGCAGGATTTTCCACGCAGTTATGGAGGCTGGCAAGTCCAAAATCTACAGAGCAGACCAGCAGGATAGAAACTCAAGGAAAAGTTCATGTTTCAGTCTTAAATCCAAAGGCAGTCTGGAGACAGAATTCTTTCTTCCCTAGGGCACCTCAGCCTTTTCTCATAAGACATTTAACTGGATGAAGCCTACCCAGATTTTGAAGAATAATCTGCTCTATTCAAAGTCAACTGATTTAATGTTAATTTCATTCAAAAACTACCTTCACAGCAACATCTAGACTGCTGTTTAACAAAGAACTGATTACCATGGTCTAGCCACGTTGACATGTAAAATTAACCACCACAATGATCATTAGACAGGAATGTAGTAAGGTGTCAAGTATCTGATCGGTGATTGACAGTTTCAGGGCCTCTCTGAGGTTCCATGAAGTTTGTTATTCTACCCATGAGGCAAAATGCAGGTGATATGAATGATTACAACCAAGCCAGGAGACATGTCCTCAAGGAGTTCACCATCAAATAAGAGAATCACCAGGAACATAGAAAAATCCCATTAAAGATGAAGTTCATGAAGTGGCTTTCTTGATTCTTATAAATAGATGGTGGACACTTGCCAATGTATTTTGGTCTTGACCTCTTTCCTGAGCCGCAGTGGCTGACCAGTTCTCAGGATAAGGAAGCAGAGATCAGAAAGGTCAATACCATTAGTCAACAGGACTAGGCCTGAACTGAGATGTATTATCTGACTCCCAGTCCTTTTCCTGCTGTCTTGACTTCTGCTTCTGGTTTATCAGTCCAGTGCAGTTGGGTTAACTGAAGGATTCTGGGCGTGAAATCAAAATTTGTGTATAAGTCTGCCCTGGACTTCTAGTTGAATCCAGAGCTATTTAAACATTCTTGACCAAATAGTGACCCTCTTGTTTTAGGCTCTGTGCTTTTATTGCATGTTCAGTTTCAGGAGAAGAGCACGGGGAGTGGATAGTGAGGAAGGAAGAACTTGCGAAGAGGAGGTCGACTGTACAGACTCTGGTGTGATGGATGCTGCCATCAGAGGACCTTCATGTCACTGATCTAACCTTCACCTGTCATGCTCCCATGGAAGAGGGTTTTGCTTGTTGCTTGGGACCCCTTGATGAAACCCAAACCTGGGAGTAACCCTGCATGCATTTCAAGTATCAAGTCCTTTTTCAGCAAATATGATTAATATGCTCCCCCATCCTGGCCTGATCCAAAATTATTCTTCCAAGAAATCTCAGCCCAATGGCTGGAAAATAAATGATCCTCTTTTATTCCTAACCAGATTTATTGTGCCACTTGGTTTACAGTCCCTTCTTCTTGCTAAAGGTCCCAAATAATGACCTGAAGAACAGCAACCAAATTTTATTAGTAAGACTTTTAATAAACATTTAAAATTTACTTTTAAAATAAGACATTAAAAATCAAGCCAGTCTTCTGAAAAATAAATCAGCCCCCAGCACCTTAGTGTTTCCAATGTAAAGATAAGATTTCAAAAACCAACTTACTTAAAAATCCGAACAGACACTTCACACCTGCAGATCATCTTAGAAATGTGCAAAATGCAGACACATTTTTAACAAATATAGAAATAACATCCACACATTAGAAATAGAAACTGAGAAACATGAAATCTTACAAACTTGCAATAAACTTTAGAGATGAAAAAATTATATGGCCCCCAAAAGAACAGATCGGTGACTTTTTATCATTCTAATGCTAAGATGAGAAGACATTTACTATCTTTTCTAACACATTAATTTTTACATGAAGACATTTCAAAAATTCCTTGACTGAAAATATAAATTTAAAACATTAAAGATTTTTCTTAGGAGGTTTTGCTTTTGCAAAACTTGAATGCTGAGATTAATTGCATTAATTTCATGACATTATCCTATCTTATATTAACCCGCTCCTAACCTCTAACCTTATAACCATCATGACGATTATAAGAGAATTGTTGAGCACCCAAGTGTAGTTAGCAAGAAATAATTAGAAAGCAATATATGATCAAGAATTAAGTAGTGTGTTAAAGTCTCTGAATGCAGCAGCCGTTTCGCTGAAGAGAGGCCAGTGGGAACAACCAGGGGGAAATCATGGTAAATTCAGAATCTTCACAAAGGAAATGAAGTGTGCATTGGGTTCAACCGGCATATATAGATAGATACAGCAACAAACTTCGTGTTTATTAGGCTTTCAGTAAATAACAAGTGGAAAAAATGTTTTTTCAGTTTTTCAAAGTCATATATGTATTCTGTGGTTTGGTGATGCTAACATAAGGATGAATACTATGATCACTCAAATAAACTTTAAGGGAAAGCAGTACGTAATTTTCAGTACTTCTTCTTTAGCCGGAAACTTTAAAACGCCAGCTAATCAGCAAGTCCAATCTGTTTTTATTTCCCAGATGTCCTTTATCTTGCTCCCATTTTTCATCCGCCTTTTCTTTGCCATACTTCACCCCGAGGCTGGCCCACCATACAGCTCTGGCGGGCAGTGTCCTCCCATGTTCCAGTGGGTGGTGCCCTTGGACTCCCTTGCGTGGAGCCCCCGGGGCAATCCTGGGCCACTGATTCTCATCCTTATCATTCCTTTCTGGGGCTCTTGCTCCTTTTCTATCTGGTCACCTCCTTTCTGATGTTTTTCCATTCAAATCCACCTCCTAAACTGACACAATAATTATTTTCTAAAATTCGAATCTGACTGTTCTAATTCCTTACATCACTCATTCCTTCCTTCATTTATTGATTCATCAAAAAAGTACCAAATTCCCCAATTCGCACAGTTTTTTTTATAAGAACTAGTGTACCTCTCAAAATTTTAAACTGCATGTCATAGCTTTTTTACTTCATTTCAACAAATATTTGATTATTATGTACAGGGACCATAGCCAATCCAGGAACACTCAGAACCTTCCTGATGGGACCACCCCACCTCTCCAGACGCGCAGCTGTTCTTCACCTGGTAGGTGAAGAATTTTCACTTTTTAAGAATTTGCAGCTATTTCCTGTAAGCTGCTAGGCTGTTTTCTGACTCACGGCTTTAACATCTGCTATTACTTCTGCCTGAAGTTTCTTTTCTGTCTTTTCATCCTTCATGACCCACTAAAACGTCTATGAAGCCAAACTGCAGGAGGGCAGGGGTTCTTTTCTTTAAAAAAATTTTTTTTAATTAAAAATTTTAAAATTTATTTTTAATTAGATTTTTTTAATTTTTAATTTTGTAGTTGAAAAAAATTTTTTTAAGAAGTTCTTGTTCTTTGTTCCCTGAGATATTAAAAGCACCTAGAACAGTGCTTGGCATGTAGTAGACACTCAATGAATCTTTGTTGAGAGAGAAACCTTCAAAATGAGAGAGGAGTAAGACATGGAGATCACCTTCCTCCCCACAAATACATCAGAAATACATTTACATGTGGAACAACTCCTAAAGAACAGCTACTGAATGCTGGCAGAAGACCTCAGACCTCCCAAAAGGCAAGAAACTCCCCACGTAC
>NC_041226.1:76799270-76810089 GCF_002837175.3 Physeter macrocephalus
GTGAAGGAGGAAAGGTTTCCACACACTAGGAAGCCCCTTCGCAGGCAGAGACTGCGGGTGGCGGAGGGGGAAGCTTTGGAGCCATGGAGGAGAGCGCAGCCACAGGGTGCGGAGGGCAAAGCGGAGAGATTCCCGCACAGAGGATTGGTGCCGACCGGCACTCACCAGCCCGAGGGGCTTGTCTGCTCACCTGCCAGGACGGGCGGGGGCTGGGAGCTGAGGCTCGGTCTTTGGAGGTCAGACACCAGGGAGAGGACTGTGGTTGGCTGCGTGAACACAGACTGAAGGGGGTTAGTGCACCACAGCTAGCCAGGAGGGAGTCCAGGAAAAAGTCTGGACCTGACTAAGAGCCAAGAGACCATTGTTTTAGGGTGCGCGAGGAGAGGGGATTCCAAGCGCCGCCTAAACGAGCTCCAGAGATGGGCGCAAGCCACGGCTATCAGCACGGACACCAGAGACGGCACGAAACGCTAAGGCTGCTGCTGCAGCCACCAAGAAGCCTGTGTGCGAGCACAGGTCACTATCCACACCTCCCCTCCTGGGATTCTGTGCAGCCCGCCACTGCCAGGTCCCTCGATCCAGGGACAACTTCCCCGGGAGAACACGCAGCGCGCCTCAGGCTGATGCAATATCACGCCAGCATCTACTGCTGCAGGGTCACCCCGCATTCCGTACCCCTTCCTCCCCCCGGCCTGAGTGAGCCAGAGCCCCCGAATCAGCTGCTCCTTTAACTCCGTCCTGTCTGAGTGAAGAACAGATGCCCTCAGGCGACCTACATGCACAGGCAGGGCCAAATCCAAAGCTGAACACCAGGAGCTGTGTGAACAAAAAAGAGAAAGGGAAATCTCTCCCAGCAGCCTCAGGAGCAGTGGATTAAATCTCCACAATCAACTTGATGTACCCTGCATCTGTGGAATACCTAAATAGACAACAAATCATCCCAAAACTGAGGCAGTGGACTTTGGGAGCAACCGTAGATTTGGGGTTTGCTTTCGGCATCTAATTTGTTTGTGGTTTTATGTTTATCTTAGTTTAGTATTTAGAGTTTATTATAATTGGTAGATTTGTTTATTCATTTGATTGCTCTCTTCCTTTTTTTTAAAAATATAGATATATACATATATTTTCCTTTTTCTCGTTTTGTGAATGTGTATGTGTATGCTTCATTGTGTGATTTTGTCTGTATAGCTTTGCTTTTACCATTGGTCCTAGGGTTCTGTCTGACCATTTTGGTTTTGGGGTTTTTTTGTATAGTTTTTAGCACTTGTTATCATTGGTGGAATTGTATTATGCTTTGGTTGATCTCTTCTTTCTTTCTTTTTATTACTTCTTAATTTTTTTATTTAAAAAAAATTTTTGTTTTAATAACTATTTTCTTTCTTTCTTTCTCTTTCTTTCTTTCTTTCTTCCTTCCTTCCTTCCTTTTTTCCTTCCTTCCTTCCTTTTTTCCTTCCTTCCTTCCTTTCTTTCTTTCTTTTCTTTCTTTCTTTCTTTCTACCTTTTCTTCTGAGCCGTGTGGCTGACAGGGTCTTGATGCTCCAGCCGGGTGTCAGGACACTGCCTCTGAGGTGGGAGACTGAGTTCAGGACATTGGTCCACCACAGACCTTCCAGCTCCATGTAGTATCAAATGGGGAAAGCTCTCCCAGACATCTCCATCTCAATGCTAAGACCTAGCTCCTCTCAATGACCAGCAAGCTACAGTGCTGGACACCCCATGCCAAACAACTAGCAAGACAGGAACACAACCCCAGCCGTTAGCAGATAGGCTGCCTAAAATCATAATAAGGTCACAGACACCCCAAAACACACCACCAGATGTGGTCCTGCCCACCAGAAAGACAAGATCCAGCCTCGCCCACAGAACACAGGCACCAGTCCTCTCCACCAGGAAGCCTAAAAAACCCACTGAACAAACCTTAGCCACTGGGGGCAGACACCAAAAACAATGGGAAATGCCAACCTGCAGCCTGCGAAAAGGAGACCCCAAACACAGTAAGTTAAGCAAAATAAGGAGACAGAGAAAAACACAGCAGATGAAGGAGAAAGGTAAAAACCCACCAGACTAAACGAATGAAGAAGAAATAGGCAGTCTACCTGAAAAAGAATTCAGAGTAATGATAGTAAAGATGATCCAAAATCCTGGAAATAGAATGGACAAAATACAAGAAACGTTTAACAAGGAACTCAAAGAACTAAACAGCAAACAAACAATGTTGAGCAACACAAAAATGAAATTAAAAATTCCCTGGAAGGACTCAATATCAGAATAACTGAGGCAGAAGAACAGATAAGTGACCTGGAAGTTAAAATAGTGCAAATAACTACCACAGAGCAGAATAAAGAAAAAAGAATGAAAAGAATTGAGGACAGTCTCAGAGACCTCTGGGACAATATTAGAAGCACCAACATTCAAATTATAGGGGTCTCAGAAGAAGACGAGAAAAAGAAAGGGACTGAGAAAATATTTGAAGAGCTTATAGTTGAAAACTTCCCTAATACAGGAAAGGAAATAGTCAATCAAGCCCAGGAAGCACAGAGAGTCCCATACAGGATAAATCCAAGGAGAAACATGCCAAGACACATAGTAATCAAACTATCAAAAATTAAATACAAAGAAAAAATATTAAAAGCAGCAAGGGAAAAACAACAAATAACATAAAAGGGAATCCCTATAAGGTTAGCAACTGATCTTTCAGCAGAAACTCTACAAGCCGGAGGGAGTGGAAGGACATAATTAAAGTGATGAAAGGCAAAAACCTACAACCAAGATTACTCTACCCAGCTAGGATCTCATTCAGATTCGACGGAGAAATTAAAACCTTTACAGACAAGCAAAAGCTAAGAGAATTCAGCACCACCAAACCAGCTTTACAACAAATGCTAAAGGAACTTCTCTAGGCAGGAAACACAAGAGAAGGAAAAGACCTACAATAACAAACCCAAAACAATTAAGAAAATGGGAATAGGAACACACATATCGATAATTACCTTAAATGTAAATGGATTAAATACTCCAACCAAAAGACATAGACTGGCTGAATGGATCCGAAAACATGACTGGTATATATGTGGTCTACAAGAGACCCACTTTAGACCTAGGGACACATACAGACTGAGAGTTAGGGGATGGAGATCAATCCAAGAAGAAGATATAACAATTGTAAATATTTATGCACCCAACATGGGAGCACCTCAATACATAAGGCAAATGCTAACAGCCATAAAAGGGGAAAATGACAGTAACACAATCATAGTAAGGGACTTTAACACCCCACATTCACCAATGGACTGATCATCCAAAATGAAAATAGATAAGGAAACACAAGCTTTAAATGATACATTAATCAAGATGGACTTAATTGATATTTACAGGACATTCCATCCAAAAACAACAGAATACACTTTCTTCTCAAGTGCTCATGGAACATTCTCCAGGGCAGATCATATCTTGAGTCACAAATCAAGCCTTGGTAAATTTAAGAATATTGAAATTGTATCAAGTATCTTTTCTGACCACAATGCTATGAGACTAGATAACATTTCCAGGAAAAAATCTGGAAAAAATACAGACACATGGAGGCTAAACAATACACTACTAAATAACCAAGAAATCACTGAAGATATCAAAGAGGAAATTTAGAAAAACCTAGAAACACATGACAGTGAAAACACAAAGACAAAAAACCAATGTGATGCAGCAAAAGCAGTTCTAAGAGGGACGTTTATAGCAATACAATCCTACCTCAAGAAACAAACATCTCAAATAAACAATCTAACCTTACACCAAAAGCAATTAGACAAAGAAGAACAAAAAACCCTAAAGTTAGCAGAAGGAAAGAAATCATAAAGATCAGATCAGAAATAAATGAAAAAGAAATGAAGGAAACAATAGCAAAGATCAATAAAACTAAAAGCTGGTTCTTTGAGAAGATTAACGAAATTGATAAACCATTAGCCAGACACATCAAGAAAAAAAGGGGAAAGACTCAAATCAATAGAATTAAAAATGAAAAAGGAGAAGTAACAACTGACACTGCAGAAATACAAAGGATCATGAGAGATTACTACAAGCAACTATATGCCAATAAAATGGACAACCTTGAAGAAATGGACAAATTCTTAGAAAAGCAGAACATTCTGAGACTGAACCAGGAAAAAATGGAAAATATAAAGAGACCAATCACAAGCACTGAAATTGAAACTGTGATTAAAAATCTTCCAACAAACAAAAGCCCAGGACCAGATGGCTTCACAGGCGAATTCTATCAAACATTTAGAGAAGAGCTAACACCTATTGTTCTCAAACTCTTCCAAAATATAGCAGAGGGAGGAATATTCCCAAAGTCATTCTACAAGGCTACCATCACCCTGATACCAAAACCAGACAAATATGTCACAAAGAAAGAAAACTACAGGCCAATATCACTGGTGAACATAGATGCAAAAATTCTCAACAAAATACTAGCAAACAGACTCCAACAGCACATTAAAAGGATCATCCACCATGATCAACTGGGGTTTATCCCAGGAATGAATGCAAGGATTCTTCAATATGCACATATGATAAACCATATTAACAAACTGAAGGAGAAAAACCATATGATAATCTCAATAGATGCAGAAAAAGCTTTCTACAAAATTCAACACCCATTTATGATAAGAGGGAACTTACCTCAACATAATAAAGGCCATATATGACAAACCCACAGCCAACATCTTTTTCAATGGTGAAAAACTGAAACCATTTCCACTAAGATCAGGAACAAGACAAGGTTGCCCACTCTCACCACTATTATTCAACATAGTTTTGGAAGTTTTAGTCATAACAATCAGAGAAGAAAAACAAATAAAAGGAATCCAAATCGGAAAAGAAGTAAAGTTGTCAGTATCTGCAGATGACATGATACTATACATAGAGAATCCTAAAATGCCACCAGAAAACTACTAGAGCTAATCAATGAATTTGGTAAAGTAGCAGAATATAAAATTAATGCACAGAAATCTCTTACATTCCTATACACTAATGATGAAAAGTCTGAAAGAGAAATTAAGGAAACACTCCCATTTTCCATTGCAACAAAATGAATAAATTCCCTGGGAATAAACCTACCTAAGGAGACAAAAGACCTGTATGCAGAAAACTATAAGACACTGATGAAAGAAATTAAAAATGACACAAACAGAATGAGAGATATACCATGTTCTTGGATTGGAAGAAGCAACATTGTGAAAATGACTATACTACCCAAAGCAATCTACAGATTCAATGCAATCCCTATGAAACTACCAATGGCATTTTTCACAGAACTAGAACAAAAATTTCGCAATTTGTGTGGAAGCACAAAAGATCCCAAATAGCCAAAGCAATCTTGAGAAAGAAAAATGGAGCTGTAGGAATCAGGCTCCTGGACTTCAGAATATACTACAAAGCTACAGTCATCAAGACAATATGGTACTGGCACAAAAACAGAAATATAGATCAATGGAACAAGATAGAAAGCCCAGAGATAAACCCATGCACATATGGTCACCTTATCTTTGATGAAGGAGGTAAGAATATACAATGGAGAAAAGACAGCCTCTTCAATAAGTGGTGCTGGGAAAACTGTACAGCTACATGTAAAAGAATGAAATTAGAACACTTCCTAACACCATACACAAAAATAAACTCAAAATTGTTTAAAGACCTAAATGTAAGGCCAGACACTATCAAACTCTTAGCGGAAAACAGTGGCAGAACACTCTATGATGTAAATCACAGCAAGATCCAATTGACCCACCTCCTAGAGAAATGGAAATAAAATCAAAGAGAAACAAATGGGACCTAATGAAGCTTAAAAGCTTTTGCACAGCAAAGGAAACCATGAACAAGAGGAAAGACAACCCTCAGAATGGGAGAAAATATTTGCAAATGAAGCAACTGACCAAGAATCTCCAAAATATATAAGCAGCTCATGTAGCTCAATATCAAAAAAACAAACAACCCAATCCAAAAATGGGCAGAAGACCTAGATAGACATATCTCCAAAGAAGATTTACAGATTCCCAACAAACACATGAAAGGATGTTCAACATCACTAATCATTAGAGAAATGCAAATCAAAACTACAATGAGGTATCATCTCACACCAGTCAGTATGGCCATCATAAAAAGTCTATAAACAATAAATGCTGGAGAAGGTGTGGAGAAAAGGGAAGCCTCTTGCACATTTGGTGGGAATGTAAATTGATACAGCCACTATGGAGAACAGTATGGAGGTTCCTTAAAAAACTAAGAATAGAACTACCATACGACCCAGCAATCCCACTGCTGGGCATATACCCTGAGAACACCATAATTCAAAAAGAGTCATGAACCACAGTGTTCATTGCAGCACTATGTACAATAGCCAGAACATGGAGGCAACCTAAATGTCCATCGACAGATGAATGGATAAAGAAGATGTGGCACGTATATACAGTGGAATATTACTGATGGAATATTGCGCCATGAAAAGAAATATTACAGCAGTAAACAGAAATGAAATTGTGTTATTTGTAATGAGGTGGATGTTCCTAGAGACTGTATTACAGAGTGAAGTAAGTCAGAAAGAGAAAAACAAATACTGTATGCTAACACATATGTATGGAATCTAAAAAAAACAAGAACAATGGTTCTGAAGAACTTAGCAGCAGGACAGGAATAAAGACGCAGACGTAGAGAATGGACTTGAGGACACGGGGAGGGGGAAGAGTAAGCTGGGACAAAGTGAGAGAGTGGCATGGACCTATATACACTACCACATGTAAAATAGATCGCTAGTGGCAAGCAACCGCGTAGCACAGAGAGATCAGTTTGGTGCTTTGTGACCACCTAGAGTGGTGGGATAGGGAGGGTGGGAGGGAGACGCAAGAGGGAGGGGATATGGGGATATATGTATATGTATAGCTGATTCACTTTGTTATACAGCAGAAACTAACACACCATTGTAAAGCAATTATACTCCAATAAAGATGTAAAAAAAAAATCTTTGTTAAATGTGTGAATGAATGAATATATGAATGAAGGCCCTGCTCATATAGCTTCTCCTGGGCCGCACTGGGAGTTTTTTAAAGCAAACACTCCAACAGCTACTGACGTTGGGGAGGTGTTTCAGGGGACACTGGGGACTTCCCATGACAGACTTTTCCAGTGATCCTCAAGCATCGCCTGAGGAATCACTCCGGAAAGAAGAAGGAAAAGGCAAACATTTGGAAATGGAGTCTGGAAAGTTGTGCTTATCCCTTAAGAATTTTCCCTTCTTATGTTCACTTGATTTTACTCATCTTTGACGCAACTTCTGATGAATCACTCAAAGCATGTTTATCCTCTGTAAGTGGGATGTACACAGGTGAAATTAAATTGACACATGAGGAAAGCATGAAATGAACCTGTGAGAACAATGTCAGGAAAGGCTCAAACCCATGACAAACGAAGTTCATGAGAAATGCTAGAAAAAAATACAGGTTTTTTTTTTTTCTTTGTTTGTTTGTTTGAAGCAACAAGAACAAAGAAGGCCCTGGGCCTTTGGGAAACATGATGTCATGTTGACCAAAAGCTGAACTTTGCGATTCCCATATGGCTTTGGTGCCTTCAACTCTGAGGACGGTCCCAAAGTGCAAAGGGTAGGGCAGCTCTGATGAGGAAAAAACAAAACGCAAGTCAGCTGCAAAGAATATTTAAACAAAACCGGTCAGTTTCAACACATCCAAATCTCTCTGTACATGAGCATTACATCTGAATGGGTTCAATAAACGTGTGTAATCTCAGAAAAACTTTATAATTTTTAAAAAAAATATGGATTCTATGAGGTTTTTGTTTTTTTACTGGAGAATGGCAAATAGTACAAATCTTCTGGAATTTCCAGAAACTATAGACTTTTGTGAATTGTGGCCAAAATATACAATTAACTCTTTTCAGTGGATTGTCTGTGAGTATTTAGAAAAGAATCTGGTGATTGTGCGTTCACTAAAAACATGTCAAGCTAGACCCAAGCAATTTAACATTTTTTGTTAGGGTTACTAGGCACGTGTTTCAAATGTGCCAGATGCAGTCAACAGTTACTCTCGGACCATCACAACTGTGATACTGAAATGTTGAAGGAACAGGAGATTTGGGGACTAACCCAGATTTATAACATCAGGATGCCATCTGCTGTTTAATTGTCTGAGGCTACCACAGAGTTCAAAAGTTCAACATGCCCCTGTCTTGAGATCCATCTTTCTCAAGATGTTTATTAGTAACTAAAATGAAGGCATAAAAGACAGGCAAATCTATTTTAGGAAGACAAATATATTTGAGGAATATTTGATATACTGTACTGCATGCACTGTGATGCTTGTTATTTCTTTCGGGGTATCTGGGGTGCTGAATAAAGGTGTGTTTGGGGGATTACATCCAATTAACCATGCTAGGTGACATGTGACATCTAAAATTTCTTAAACTTTGAAATACTTCCATTATGATATAGCTCTTTAGGTATTAATAAGATTTTTCCTTATATTGTGACATTTCATGGACTAGATTATGATCTATAGATGAGAGACCATCTTTATGGCCGTTACAACCATGACGAGCATTGCTAAACCTTTGCACACCTGCCTCTCAGTGGGCTCCACTAGATGCTGTGTAAAATTGGTTGGCCCAGTCCTGCTCTCTGGGTCTTTGTCATGTGTCACAGCCAAGCTTTAATAGGATTTTCATGAAGAGGAAGCTGACACGTACAGAAACAATATTCAAATATAGGACTCGGTAGAAACTTTTTTTAGGGTTTACTTCTATTAGTGAAAGACATGCGATAGAACTCAGTAAGGATGCACCATGGCGTGGCAGGTTTAGGAGAAATGAAGCATCAAAACAGAAGGAAAAGGAATTGACCCTACTTCTCAGAAGGACAAGAACGTGATTTTGAAGTAAAATTTCAGCAGAATGAAAAGCATATACGCTGGAATTGAGACCCAATTCTGGAATCACCTCCTGTGAATTTGTAACCCTAGGCCTCAGCTTTCTCATCAGGTACACAGAGAACACTGTGTAACATCATGGGAAGAATAATCATGTAATTGGTATAGCATTTATAGAGGTTTAGAAAGTGCTGCCACATGCATTACCAACAGGATACAATAACCACATGAAGGATTATTATAAATCCCTGTTTTGCAGATGAGGAAACAGATGCTTGGGGAATTTGAGGGCCTTGCCGGGAACTGTGACCAAGCTGCTCTCGTGTGTCAGCATCAGGACTGAGGCCCAGGAACGCTGGGCAGCCTGGGCTTCACTCTCCAATCCCTGCTCAACCACCAGCAAATCAGGTTCTTGACAAGACAGGTTGCTTCCCAAACCACCAAGCTCCTTTCTTCTGAAAAGAGCGGGTTGAGGAGGATAACATTCCTACAGCCAAGTCATTCAGTCATTTCATTTTTTAACATCTTTATTGGAGTAGAATTGCTTTGCAGTGCTGTTTTAGTTTCTGCTGTATAACAAAGTGAATCAGCTATATGTATACATATATCCCCATAAGCCCTCTTGCATCTCCCTCCCACCCTCCCTATCCCACCCCTCTAGGTGGACACAAAGCACCGAGCTGATCTCCCCGTGCTATGCAGCTGCTTCCCACTAATTATCTATTTTACATTTGGTAGTGTAGGTATGTCCATACCACTCTCTAACTTCGTCCCAGCTTACCCTTCCCCCTCCCCGTGTCCTCAAGTCCATTCTCTACGTCTGCATCTTTATTCCTATCCTGCCCCTAGGTTCATCAAAACCATTTTTTTTTAGATTCCATATATATATTTTAGCATACGGTATTTGTTTTTCTCTTTCTGACTTACTGCACTCTGGGTGACAGACTCTAGGTCCATCCACCTCACTACAAATAACTCAATTTCGTTTCTTTTTATGGCTGGATAATATTCCATTGTATATATGTGCCACATCTTTATCCATTCATCTGTTGATGAACACTTAGGTTGCTTCCGTGTCCTGGCTATTGTAAATAGAGCTGCAGTGAACATTGTGGTACATGACTGTTTTTGAATTATGGTTTTCTCAGGATATATGCCCAGTAGTGGGATTGCTGGGTCATATGGTAGTTCTATTTTTAATTTTTTAAGGAACCTCCATACTGTTCTCCATAGTGTCTATATCCATTTACATTCCCACCAACTGTGCAAGAGGGTTCCCTTTTTCTCCAGACCCTCTCCAGCACTTATTGTTTGTAGATTTTTTGATGTTGTCCATACTGACTGGTGTGAGGTGATACCTCACTGTAGTTTTGATTTGCATGTCTCTAATGATTAGTGACATTAAGCATCCTTTCATGTGCTTCTTGGCCATCGTTTGTCTTCTTTGGAGAAATGTCTATTTAGGTCTTCAGCCCATTTTTGGACTGGGTTGTTTTTTTTTTAATATTGAGCTGCATGAGCTGTTTATATATTTTGGAGATTAATCCTTTGTCCGTTGATTTGTTTGCAAATATTTTCTCCCATTCTGAGGGTTTTTTCATCTTGTTTATGGTTTCCTTTGCTATGCAAAAGCTTTGAAGTTTCATTAGGTCCCATTTGTTTATTTCTGTTTTTATTTCCATTACTCTAGGAGGTGGATCAAAAAATATCTTGCTGTGATCTGTGTCAAAGACTGTTATTCCTATGTTTTCCTCTAAGAGTTTTGTAGTGTCAGGTCTTACATTTAGGTCTCAAATCCATTTTGAGTTTATTTTTGTGTATGGTGTTAGGGAGTGTTCTAATTTCATTCTTTTACATGTAGCTGTCCAGTTTTTCCAGCACCACTTATTGAAGAG
>NC_041226.1:76810200-76810462 GCF_002837175.3 Physeter macrocephalus
AAATGGGAGTGTTTCCTTAATTTCTCTTTCAGATTTTTCATCATTAGTGTATACGAATGCAAGAGATTCCTGTGCATTAATTTTGGATCCTGAAACTTTACCACATTCATTGATTAGCTCTAGTAGTTTTCTGGTGACATCTTTAGGATTCTCTGTTTGGTATCATCTTTAGTATCTTTCATCAGTGTCTTGTACTTTTCGGCATACAGGTCTTTCGTCTCCCTAGGTAGGTTTATTCCTAGGTATTTTATTCTTTTTGTTG
>NC_041226.1:76810822-76812084 GCF_002837175.3 Physeter macrocephalus
ATGATCGTATGGTTTTTCTTCTTCAATTTGTTAATATGGTTTATCACATTGATTGACTTGCATATATTGAAGAATCTTTGCATCCCTGGGATAAATGTCACTTGATCATGGTGTATGATCCTTTTAATGTGCTGTTGGATTCTGTTTGCTAGTATTTTGTTGAGGATTTTTGCATCTATATTCATCAGTGATATTGGTCTGTAATTTTCTTTTTTTGTGTTATCTTTGTCTGGTTTTGGTATTAGGGTGATGGTGGCCTCATGGAATGATTTTCCAAGTTTTCCTTCATCTGCAATTTTTTGGAACAGTTTGAGAAGGATGGGTGTTAGCTTTTCTCTAAATGTTTGATAGAATTCACCTGGGAGCCATCTGGTCCTGGATTTTTGTTTGTTGGAAGATTTTAAATCACAGTTTCAATTTCATTACTTGTGATTGGTCTGTTCATATTTTCTATTTCTTCCTGGTTCAGTCTTGGAAGATTATACCTTCTAAGTATTTGTGTATTTCTTCCAGGTTGTCCATTTTATTGGCATCGAGTTTCTTGTAATAGTCTCTTAGGATGCTTTGTATTTCTGCGGTGTCTGTTGTAACTTCCCCTTTTTCATTTCTAATTATTGATTTCAGTACTCTCCCCCTTTTTGTTAATGAGTCTACCTAAAGGGTTATCCATTTTCTTTATCTCCTCAACAAACCAGTTTTTAGTTTTATTGATCTTTGCTATTGTTTTCTTTGTTTCTATTTCATTTATTTCTGCTCTGATCTTTATGACTTTTTTCCTTCTGCTAACTTTGGGTTTTGTTTATTCTTCTTTCTCTAGTTCCTTTATGTGTAAGGTTAGATTGTTTATTTGAGATTTCCCTTGTTTCTTGAGGTAGGCTTGTATAGCTGTAAACTGCACACCTGAGAAGAAAGTGTTATCTGTTGTTTTTCGATGGAATGTCTTATAAATATCAATTAAATCTATCTGGTGTATTGTGTCATTTAAAGCTTGTGTTTCCTTAGTAATTTTCTGTTTGGATGATCTGTCCATTAGTGTAAGTGAGGTGTTCAAGTCCCCCACTATTACTGTGTTACTGTTGATTTCCTGTTTTATAGCTGTTAGCCGTTGCCTTATGTATTTAGGTGCTCCCATGTTGGGTGCATATATATTTATAATTGTTATATCTTCTCCTTGGATTGATCCCTTGATCATTATGTAGTGTCCTTCCTTGTCTCTTGTAACATTCTTTATTTTAAAGTCTATTTTATCTGATATGAGTATT
>NC_041226.1:76812352-76828811 GCF_002837175.3 Physeter macrocephalus
ATGTCTTTTGGTTGGAGCATTTCATCCATTCACATTTAAGGTAATTATCGATATGTATGTTCCTATGACCATTTTCTTAATTGTTTTGGGTTTGTTTTTGTAGGTCCTTTTCTTCTCTTGTGTTTCCCACTTAAAGAAGTTCCTTCAGCATTTGTTGTAGAGCTGGTTCGGTGGTGCTGAATTATCTTAGCTTTTGCTTGTCTGTAAAGCTTTTGTTTTCTCTGTCTAATCTGAATGAGATCCTTGCCGGGTAGAGTAATCTTGGTTGTAGGTTCTTCCCTTTCATCACTTTAAGTATGTTATGCCACTCCCTTCTGGCTTGTAGAGTTTCTGCTGAGAAATCAGCTGTTAACCTTATGGGAGTCCCTTGTATGTTATTTGTTGTTTTTCCCTTGCTGCTTTTAATATTTTTTCTTTGTATTTAATTTTTGATAGTTTGATTACTATGTGTCTTGGCATGCTTCTTCTTGGATTTATCTTTTATGGGACTCTCTGCACTTCATGGGCTTGATTGACTATTTCCTTTCCGATATTAGGGAAGTTTTCAACTATAATCTCTTCAAATATTTTCTCAGTCCCTTTCTTTTTCTCTTCTTCTTCTGGGACCCCTATAATTCAAATGTTGATGTGTTTAATGTTGTCCCAGAGGTCTCTGAGACTGTCCTCAGTTCTTTTCATTCTTATTCTGCTATCGATTCCTTCTAGAGAATTTTAAATTTCATTTATTGTGTTGTTCATCATTGTTTGTTTGCTCTTTACTTCTTCTAGGTCTTTGTTAAACGTTTCTTGTATTTTCTCCATTCTATTTCCAAGATTTTGGATCATCTTTTCTAACATTACTCTGAATTCTTTTTCAGGTAGACCACCTATTTCCTCTTCATTTGTTTGGTCTGGTGGGTTTTTACATTGCTCCTTCATCTGCTGCATAGTTCTCTGTCTTCTCATTTTGCTTAACTTAACTGTGTTTGGGGTCTCCTTTTCTAGGCTGCTGGTTTGTAGTTCCCATTGTTTTTTGGTGTCTGCCCCCAGTGGCTAAGGTTGGTTCAGTGGGTTGTGTAGGCTTCCTGATGGAGGGGCCTGGTGCCTGTGTTCTGGTGCATGAGGCTGGATCTTGTCTTTGTGGTGGGCAGGACCGCATCCAGTGGTGTGTTTTGGGGTGTCTGTGAACTTATTATGATTTTAGGCAGGCTTTCTGCTAATGGGTGGGGTTGTGTTCTTGTCTTGCTCTTGTTTGGCATAGGGTGTCCAGCACTGTAACTTGATGGTCATTGGGTGGAGCTGACTCTTAACATTGAGATGGAGATCTCTGGGAGAGCTCTATCCAATTGATATTACATGGGGCTGGGAGGTCTCTGGTGGTCCAATGTCCTGAACTCGGCTCTCCCACCTCAGAGGCTCAGGCCTGACACTCAGCTGGCCAAAGCACCAGGACCCTGTCAGCCACATGGCTATTTATTTTGTGAAAGTCAGCAAAACAGGACAACCCCAGGCCTCCCTCACTGGAGCTCAGGCAAAGTTGTAGAAAGTACAGTTCCTGAGGACAGGCAGCTTAACTACATTCCATTCAGTCATTTTTTATCAAAGATTATGTTTATCTTGGGACTTCCCTGGTGGCACAGTGGTTAGGAATTTGCCTGCCAATGCAGGGGACACAGGTTCAAGCCCTGGTTCGGAAAGATCCCACATGCTGTGGAGCAACTAAGCCCGTGCTCCTGAGCCCACGAGCCACAACTACTGAGCCCACATTCTGCAGCTACTGAAGCCTGCATGCACCTAGAGCCCATGCTCTGCAACAAGAGAAGCCACTGCAATGAGAAGCCTGAGCACGACAACAAAGAGTAGCCCCCGCTCGCTGCAACTAGAGAAAGCCCACATGCAGCAATGGAGACTAAACACAGCCAAAAATAAATAAATTTTAAAAATAAATAAATTAATTAAAAATGTATTTTACAAAGTACAATATTAAATGTTAATCTCATCCTAAAAACACCACAGAAACACCCAAAATAATGTTCCACCAGATATATTGGAACTGTGGCCCAGCCACATAAAATAAAATAAAATAAAATAAAATAAAATAAAATAAAATAAAATAAAATAAAATAAAATAAATTATGTTTATCTAAACAGTTTCACTTATTCATGTTGGTATAAAATGTTTAAAATTCTGAAATATCATAGTCTCACATAGATGAAATATCAGTACTGACTCATGTGTCTTCATTTTTTCTACCTGAACCCAATTTAAGGGCAATTTTCTAAGAACATTTTAAGAAGAATACCTGGCATCTGGTTGCTGTTCCTGTCCATTTCTATATGACCTTTCTCTTCGAAGTTTTGACCTGCATCTTAATTTCCATCTCAGAAAATGCAGTTGCTTTTGTACCTGATGGATCCCTCATATTCTTCTTTCCACTTTAAAAATCTACTTCAGTTTCAGAAAAAAAAATGAGTGCAGGCCGTTCAATTTTATCTAGAGCAGCAAATCTGTGCCTAGGAAGTTCAGGTAGCGGCTAGCCTGTATAGAAAAAACTTTTAAATAAACTTAGAAACCGAACTATTTAGACTTTCCATTCTTGGCATATAATACTTATATTTTAGCAAAGAAAGGACCATGAAAACTTTTCAAGGAGGTCAGAAGTTGTGTTCCCTACTCTAATTTGATTTGCCCTGACTGGAGGGGGTTTTCAACACAGTGTGAACAGTTTTCAGCAAACACATTCTTAAAGATCTTTTCAACTCTCTAGTTTCAATGGACGGTGAGTGGACACATATGTTAATGAAGTATGTTTATTACCAAAGCTGATGCTGAAATAAAACTACTGGCTAGCCTGCCGTGTCCATTTCTACCTATGTTGTTGGGACAACCAACTGTCTCCTCTTATGGATTTTTCTATGTTCTTTTTCATTCACCCTTTCTGCTTCTCTCCCAAGGAGATAGTTGACACTGCCTTTGCATTTCTTGCTTAGCCCAGCTCTGCCTCCTGGGATGAACCTCCTGCTCCAAATCATGGCTGATGTTGTAGAAATTTCCCCTTCCAGGACCCACCCCCTCAGTTCCTAATTTCCAAATTTCACATTTTGCCACAGTATTCTTTGCCTCTGGTCTCCGTCAAATGCTACTTAAATAATGTTGCTAGGAAAATTGAAACAGTAGTATCATTTATTTTGTTTCTCCACTTATTCTAAAATGTTCTGCTTCTAAAAATAAAACTTTTAGTTTTATCTATTTTAGAGGAAGAGGAGGCACGCTCATCCCCCCTAATAGTTTGGTCTCCACCAGAAACACCGAGGTCAGTTCAGTAGGAGTTTTGAGTAGATCACATTGAGCTACATTTTGCGGGCATACTCGGGAAAAGCCTGTTGATGTAAAACAGAAAATTAGACTACTTTCATTGCAAGTGTACATATAGTGTCCTTAAAACATGGAAAAGCTCTTATTGTCCTTTCTTATATTTTATGGCCAATACGTCTGACCAAAAATCCATCTCCAGCCAGTATTTTTCTATAAGATGGAAATGGAGTGAAGGCCCCAGCAGGATGCTGGTGAGAGGAGCATTCTGCAGTGTGATAGATGGACACCTGAACTTCAGCTTCATTGTTCAAGCAGGAAATCACCCAATTTCCCTGCAGTCTATATTTTCTCTCTTTAAATTATATATTTAAAGTGTGCTTTTATAAACGGGTATTACATGATCTCACTTTCACAGATGACAAAGGCTTGGGGGAAGTTAATGCTTTGCTATTATTAACTTATCAAGCAACCACAGTCCCCAGGCATTCTTTCAGGCAATAAACTATATTCGTTTTGTTGTTGGCTCACCCTTTATTTTTATGGCCCATTAACCAGTACTGAATTAAAATCAAATTTGTATAAATGATCTAATAGTTTTGCAAACTAGTTAGTCATCTGGATACCCAACACATGGCAATGCCAGAATAAGGTTATGAATCAAATACAAGCATGGATTTTAAATCATTGATGATTAAAATATTCTTTTTTAAAAACTGATAGCCAAAAAGGGGAGAGAAAATGTTAAAAAAAAAAAAGATAAATTTGGCACAAACTTCAGCAAACATTCCATTTGCATACGGAGTGGGATTTGTGGTTGAATGAAACCTATTCTCTGCGTTGGCGAAAGTGCAGGTTACAACTTCCTGTTCTTTCCTCTCACTTCATATCGGCGTTTGGAGAAGTGGAAGGTTTCTGGTCTAATTTTTCCACTTCTCAATATTAATACCATCAAAGTGTACTAAAGCTTTACTTTGTGAATCCTTTTACCATCCTGGAAAAAATAAAGATGAAACAGAATTTTTAAATGGGAAATTTTCTGTGATCCTAATGAGAGGTTTGGAGTTCTCTGAACCACTAATTATAATGATATGATTCTAATTTTTCTTCCTCAAATAATAAGCACCTCTTATTTTGAGGAGAAGAATTTAACTAATTAACTTCCTCCTAAATAAAGGAGGTGAGTCTTTTGGCTCCTATGAGACTTTCCACAGAGATCCCCTCTGGCCTGGCCCAACTGTGGCCTTGTGACCATTCGATGAGGTGGGAAATGTCACTTGAGATGCATGTAGTCATGTGACAGCATCACCACTAAGCAGAGGACTTTCTCAGGGGGGTTGCTACAGTACTGTCATGGATTCTGCTTCCAAATGTTGCTCTTATGGTGCACAAAATATGTTATTTCACTGTGTGCTTCTGCAAGAAATTTTGCCAAGCAGACATCTGTTTGGATTGAGATGCTACCCCTTGAAAAGGGAGAAGTTTGTGTGGTAGAAAGACAGGGCCTTTGAGTCAGAAGAACTTGGCTTTAGTCCTGACCACTAATCACCATTTAAGGTACAGGCTCAATGAACTCTTCACTAAAATGAAGATGAAGCTACCTACCACTGGGTTTACTATAGGATGGGGATTAAATGAGATAATACATGGAATGTAGTTTGATGCCTGGACATCATAGAAGCTCAAAGATAGAGATTACCATTAAAAAAATAAAAACCATTAAAAAAATAAAAATAAGAGCAAAAAATCTTTTGTTCTTCTCTTTTGCCCAGAGAAGAGCAAAAGATTAAACTAATCCAACTGAAGATTCAAATACCTAAGGCTCAACTCAGGCACACTACTGTGAAAAAAATTAGTGAGATCCTCTCCCCTATGTGTAGACGCTCCATGACTGTGGTAGATAGAAATGCAGACTGATTTAGATGTTTCCTGGTGGTGATGTAAACGCCATGGACAGCATCATGGGATTTTCTAAAATGATGAATAATTCCTGGGAAAGTTCAGGGGAAAGAAACCCTCCCTCAGTTGACATATAGTAGCATTCCTGGAAAAGACTGTTTGTATTAAAATTGTACAAAAAGTGGTTTGCATTCATATTTAAACAGTTTGTTTTTAGGAACAAACATCATCGACAAGTTTCTCTTCTTCACATGAAAGTCCTCTGGGACACAGGAAGGAATGAGGGAGCAGGGACCGTTCTTCATTCTTCCTAGTGGAGAACCAGCCACCCTTTGCAGGAGGGAGCCTTCCAGGTTCCTATTTGCTAACTTGTAGTAGAGGAGCTAGTCTCTTGGCAACCAAGAAACCAGGTCCACCGGTTTTCAAAATCTCCCCTTGGGTCGACTCTTCTCTCTAGAAGAGGACATTCCTTTACAACAACAAGCTCTGTGGGGAAGAGTAGGCCTGGTGAAACTATCAAGGAGAGGCCAGCAGGTGGTCCCAGACATGGGGGAGGGAAAAGCCTTGAGGGAAAGTACCAACAAGAAAGAAGACATTGTCAAAGGAAGCTATCTGAGCGCTGCAGAACTGGCCCAGGAACGCAGGCTGTCCCAGAAGGAGGAACTGTAACCGGGAATAGTTGACTCAGCGTGCAAAAGCCAATGACCAAGGGGCCAAGAGGGGCCAAGTCTCAGAAACCAACACTGAGTTGAATCTGACCAAAGAGGCAGGTGGCCCCAACGAGGGAAGCACAGACCATTAGACTATAGCATCACTTTAGTCACCTCCTGAGAAGACTACAGTCCGTGCTTCCCCTCTTCTGAAAGGTAAGGACGAATATCCCCAGGAATCTTCTACATGAGCCCTCTGTCCTGGCCCAGCCCTGTTCTCCACTGGCAACAAGAAATATCTCAACACCAACCACGAGAATCACTCTCTATCCACACAACGTGGACACGGAAGTGGATAACCTTCCAAGTTAACCTACCTCCCAATGGGGCTACTTTGAAGACCCAGAAAAACAGCAAGATCGTTTTTGCCTTTCTTACCTGAATGTCTTTGATTTTGCCTCTTTTAGTATTATTCTATTCAGCCAAACTATTAATGGCTAAATTGGGAACCTGATAGGTTACATTTGTTAGTATAATGTTTTATAAGTAGTATAGTTGTAGTAATTTTTATTGTTAAAAAAATAAACCAGGGGCTTCCCTGGTGGCGCAGTGGTTGAGAATCTGCCTGCCAATGCAGGGGACACGGGTTCGAGCCCTGGTCTGGGAAGATCCCACATGTCGCGGAGCGGCTGGGCCCGTGAGCCACAGCTACTGAGCCTGCGCGTCTGGAGCCTGTGCTCCGCAACAAGAGAGGTCGCGACAAGAGGTCACCGCGCACCGCGATGAAGAGTGGCCCCCGCTCGCCGCAACTAGAGAAAGCCCTCGCGCAGAAACGAAGACCCAACGCAGCCAATAAATAAATAAATTTATTTTTAAAAATAAATAAATAAATAAAAAATAAACCAGAAAACCAGACCACAGAATATTGGTTTCTGCTGTTGAACATGCCTCCTGAGTTTTATGTGAGACATTTCATAAGTGAAACATTTAAAACTCAGGTTTATTTCTATATAACTAGGGCTCAATATCTTCCTATTATAAGATAATATTATTTACCATTATAGTCAATAGAAAAGCCAAAAAGTTTATCCAGGTTATATGTTCTGTTTTGTTCAAAGGCCAGAACATTGGTCATATTCACCAATAATGTGATTCTTAATCCATCTTCACTCACCGGAAGTACAGTCAGTGGAAATTCGGCCTTGACTGACCTCTGCTTTCTCACTCACACTTTATCTATCATATGTTGCCTATCTATTTGGCATTTCTGTGTGTCTGTATATCTTAACAGGAACTCTGGGAGGACATATGTCAGGCACATGTAATCTGCTACCATCCAGACCACATGTTTTCTCCTGTTTGTGGCCTGAGGATTGTAGGGAACTTACCTGCCTTGTTCATCCCTGCATCCACAGCATCTAGAATAGTTCCAGACATGGATTAAGCACCCATAAAACAGTTGTAAATAAATGAAGGACAGGAACAAGTGGGTGATAAGTTGCCCATCCTTATGTTTTATATAAATGCACTAATATTTTTCAAAAGGCTTGGCGCATTAGGTTCAGGCTGGCTAGGTGCAGCCATAATAGGTCTCATTTAAACAATCTTCGTATAGAACATGCAAATATAGAACACATACTACACTAGCCTATGATTTATAAATTCTCATTAGTCATTTTTAATCAACAGCTCTACAATATGTATCTCCTTCATCCCAAGCAAGGAGGATGATCGCTGTGGAAAACACAGTGAGAAATGGAACCGATCTGCAATCAGTCTCTCTGAAGACAAAAGAAAAAAGAAAGTTATATGAGGCAGGTCTGGAATTATGAGGTAACTAGAAACTTTATAATATTAGAAATAACTGAAGTCTTGGAGTATTAAGCCTAGAGACTGGTGAACACGTAAGACTTGTCTTAAACATTTAAGGCACTATCATTTTGTGGTGCTGTTACTGGATATTTAGGTATGTTTCACCATGGGTAAAGTTAGGGCTCTGAAAGTAAGTATAAGGTAACTGAGAAGTAGATTATTTGATGGTTAAATTTTACAAAGATGTAAGAGGTAGCAAGTTCCTTGTCACTGGCATGCTCAAGTATGGACTGGGTATACACTTGGTGGAGACTGTGGAGAAGCTCATATATCACACCAGGGTGGTATTTGAACCACTTGGCCTTCGGTACGCCTCCAAAACCTGGGAAATTATGATTTTGTGAGACAAAATCCCAGGCATTATTAAGCCATGAAACTAATTGTGGTACTGGATCTAAGAAGCAAATTTCAAGGAAGCTGAGAAGCTTTAGGGTAGCTCTGAGCTGAATATTTGTGGAGGACTTGGGAGGATATTTAGGATTGGGAGAATGTTCTGAGGAAATCTACAGAGGAGGGAAAAATCATCAAACACACTCAGAGGTCAATTTCACTGAAATGACGGTTCATGTAGAATTGTATTAAAATTGGGCTCAGTGAGGTACAGTGTGATATAATCTGTGGAAAGAGAGAAAATGTTGCCAATTGAGAAATACCACACAAGTGTTAAGTATTACTCAATTTTCACAGAGAGACTTGAACTGCCAGGTGGAGTGTCAGGTAGTTTGGCAGGAGGTGATGCCCACGTCCAAGGTTGGCCAAAAGTATGAGTCCCGGAAGAAGCCGAGAGTAGGAAAACTAAGATTCCAGGAAATAGGCAGCTGTGCAGGCAGTTGGCACAAAGGGAAAGGACTCTGGCATCTGAAGAGACTATTAAGAGAAAGGGAACACCCAAATCCCAAAGAAAAGATGTATCCTCAGCAAGTGACCAAGATATAAACTCAGATATGGTGCCATGTACTAAGGATCCCAAAGAATAAGTCAAAAGCCCAGTGAAGAGAACTAAGACGTAAGATCAGAGTGGTGCCAGTAAAGAGGACGGCTTGTTTCTGGGCCTCTAAAATACTAGCCTGAGGTTCCCTAAACATTTTTTCCTACTGGGAAAGTTGACCTCAGAACCTGGGGTAAGCCTGAACTAGACATGGAAGTTAAGGGGTCTTAGCCACAAGGATTGGGAAGTAAGAGGAGAAAGAAGCCACCAAGAACAGCAGATGTATTTAAACCTGATGCCCACTCTGATCAGTTGTCCAAGTCACTTCCTGGAACATGGTACTGAGAAGGTATCAGAAGATATGTTACTACAGAGTGTGAGAAAAAAATGCCACAACCAAGTGATGGTGCCTTCCGTGGGCATGGGACAGAGGTCAACACAGGCATCACGTGTTCAGCATTCTTGTACGTTCCAAACTAGGGATAAGGCTTTGGATTGAATTAGAGTCAGAGGGTGGCAGACCTTGATTACCAGATTGAAGTACCATGATTTTATCTGAGAGCCAAGGGGCTTCACTGAAAGATCATGGCCAACATTGCTGTGCACTTCTGGTGTTAGATCAGAACAGGTTTGCAGAGAAGCTATGTTGATCAGGGGAGCAGACTCTTCAACATCTGTGTTTGTGGCTCTCAGTTTCCCCTCTAGTGTGAGAAATGAAATTGTGTGCCCTCTTGTTAAATTTTCTGTGCAGTGAATTGTAAAAGCCATTGCCAATAAGAATTATTTCATGTACACGTAATCCCATGTGCAGTCTGCTGCAAATTTATTCATGATCTTCTCCAGCTAATATGAGGAAACTCAGCTGCAGTGCCAAAATGACAGGATGATTTATATATAGAACTGAAATCCACATTAAAATTCTTTGACTTGATCTCCTGCTCTGGAATTCGAAGGGGAATACAAGGGACATATATATATTTTTTAAATAACCTTTCCTTGGTTCTCAAATAATTTATATAGTATTATTCCACTATTCTATGACTCTTACCATGTTTTAAAAAAATAAAAATAAAAAAATAACCCTTCCTAAGGTAAGATGTGCAGGTAGAAGATTAGCATCATTGCCCATAAAGTAGCATTTATGTGTTGCTTATGAATATATGGGATAGAGTTCCTGAAGAAAGGACACCAACACTAATGTGTAAACTAAGTAAAATTATAGAATTTTAATCTGAAAATTTAAAATATATAGGTATATATATATATCCTACTGCAAACACATTTTATAGATGGGGAAAATGAGACCCAGAGATGGTAGAGCCTCAGTGAAGTTTCCATAACAGAGGCAGAAACAGGACTTGAGTGGACCCGTCACGTGCAGAGCCTTTGTGATTTCCTCCCCATCGTGATGTATTTTGAGTTTTCTCTTTTTTAGAAATAGAACCGTCATTATTCTCCAGTTCTAGGATTAAAAATCTCAGTTTTCGTACACTGCACTCCCTCCCATGCACTCCTCCCCCACCCCTGCTGCCTTACTCTCAGGTGCCAGTACCTGCCCATCTTACTGACCTACCTTTGCAGTTGCCGCTTCCTTTCTTCTTCATTCACTTTCAGTTCCTCAAAGGGACCCCCCTAAGAGAGCTCTCATTCGCTTGGTGGCTTTTTAAATTATTTTTTAATTGTTATTTTTTCCTCTTTGTTATAGTCCATAACCACCATCAGATGTAGATTCATTAAACATGTTTTCTATCATCTTTCCCAGGCACAAAAGCCTTCAATGGCATCTGTTTCCTACTGATTCAGGTCCAATGTCTTTAGAGGCTCACGTTCAATGCCACCCGCATTCTAGCCCCAATCCCTAACCCACTCTTTTCCCAAGAAAATCTCTCCTTTCACACCCCGCCCATATCTGTAATTTAAATATTATATATAGTTATATAAATGTGTGTCACTTTAGAAACTTGTCCACGTTAATTAAATTTCATTTACTCTGCTGAATTCCCCAGAGGCTTTGCACGGAGACCAAGTTCAGCCCGATTCCCCTGTGCTTGGCTTGCTGACCCTTTCATCACAGCTGCTCAGGCCTTTGGTGAGTAGGTGAAACTCTCCTCGCAATTTACACATCCGGTCACATCCGGTCAATTCCTGACACGAGTTTCCTTGCCAGCTAAGTCAGTCTAGTCTCTGCCCCAAGAGTACCTACTGCACTGTTCCTTATCTACTCCCCCTTGCCTCCAGTCTCTTTCTCTTCCTCCCTTCCTGGCTGTCCAGACTAGATTCTTTCTTTTCTACTGTTTCATCTCCTGCTTACTCTATGCAAATGCTCTATTTTCCTCATGGAGTCTTTCTTGATTATTACAACTGGAAGAGATTTTTCTCACTCCAGATGTCCAATCACTTAAGAATTGCAGTACAAGACATTTAATGAAATGTGCCCTAAAAGCCTTATATTGCGATTATTTGTTTGCATGTTTTATTTCCTTATGGATGAAGGTGGTCTTACCACTATTTGTGTTTGCTAAAGTAGTTAGCGCCAAATGAAAGAACAAATATGAAATGCTAGTTCAGATTGGGGCACTGACCACATTACTTACTATTAATAATGAAAGAAACAGAACTGACAGTGAAAAGGAAGTGATTATTAGCAAACGAAAACTTGGAAGAATTTCTGAAAGGTAGATAAACAACTCACATATAAGTATTGACTGGTGAGCATTTCAGAACTCCTCAGAGAAAGATACTAAACTTTCTTTTAAAAAAAATAGGAGCAAGTATTAAACAAACACTAGACTTCTCATGAGCAAAATCTAATGTTTAACAACAATGGAGTAACAATGGTATGAGGGAAACCACATTAGCATTCAAGCATGTGGGCAAAATTAGGTGCTTTCCAGCACAAAAAGACTCAGCAAGTTTATTTGGTCATGCACCTTTAAAAAAAAACTATAAACAATTAAAAAGCATAAATTCAGGATACAAATCCAAAAAGAAATCTGAGAAAGAAGAGGATATGAGTTTTAAGGTAGAACTAACGTATCCCTGTAAAGAAAAGATAAATCTCAGAATGACTCCTTTACTGCTGGCATAGAAATAATCGTTCCAAATTAGAACATGAAGTCTGAGGGCTACATGAAAATGTCTTTAAGAAGAAAGTAGATAGTGTCATACAAAATGAGTGATTATCTTTCCTGTCAAGAAAAACGAAAGGCAATTACAAAGTGAGGTTAAAAGAAAAAACAAGATGAAAATAAATCATGCTCCTCAAATGAAATTTTGACATAATTTTTTAGGAGTTGATGGAGTTGAAAGAACAGTGCCTTTTGAAATAACAAAGTCAAACAAACACTGTTCAGGTAATTCATAGGAAAAGAGAAGGCTGACGGACATTCTCAATTCAGGTATAATCACTGTGGATTTATGATAGCCACAACCATAATTATTTTACCGGGACTTTCTTTTCTAGAGAGTGATTTATCACTTTTTATTTAATGACCCACTTTCTAAAGGTTTTGAAAAATGTTAAACTTTATCGGGATCTTTAAGAATTTATATATACTGTTGAGAAGAAACTTTTATTCCAAGTTTAGCAAGTTCTTCAGTTTTGTTTCTTTTTTCCAATAAATTTTTTAAATGAAATATAATATTTAAAAATATTAACAGTGCTTTTCTCATGATTATTCTTTTCTCTACATTTCCAAATTTTATAGCATGAGTATGTAACACTTTTAAAACAAAAATGTAACATATCATTTTAAGCAAATTAGCGTATTAAAAGTACCAAAGATATTTTAACGCTTTTATTAATGATATTGTAACCCAATTCCAGAAAGAGCTCAGAGCTAATGAGAGAGATGAAGTGGTTTTTCAGCCTATTGTGCTATTTATTTTTTTCACTTTTTTAAAATCAAAAATCAAATTACCCTATTTACTTTGAATTTAGAATTGTATTTCTTCTGAGTAAATGTAATTACTATTATTATTAATGTTTAATCCAAAATTATGTTTCCTCTTATTTTAAGGAAAATAAATCTCAAAAATTTTTAATGAAATTCATCAAGATTCACTAAGAAAATCTTGCTGCAAAGGTAAGGGAGAAGACAATCATTTATTAGGCTCTTTTTATTTTATTGATCAAACCTAAAGCATTTGAAGATCAACCTACGGCGAAATGTTCTTACAATCATGAAAAGGAGAATCCAAGCTGTAAAAAGGTCAGAGGAGCCTGGATTGGTCAGTGGTGATAAGAAGGGAAGATGGCATGTAGATTTGGCCCCTGTTATAACTCAGCTGGTGATGGGATGGGATCCAGGAGCATCATCCAGTAGCAAGGAGGAGGCCAAGGGAAGTGGCTGGAGCTGAGTAAGGCCAGGGCTACAGAACTGGCCCCTCTCAAGAGAAGTTGGATCCAAATTTGAGGAGACAGAGCTGCCCGTTAGTGGCTAAAAGGGGAAAGGTAGACTTTGGAGTCAGACAAGCCTGGGATGAAATCTAGCACTGCAATTACACAAGCAAATGATTGGACCTCTTCAAGCTTTCTTTCTGTCTTCAATATGGTGATAATAATTCTTACCTTAATTCTCACGTCATATTTGCCATGAGGATAGTCAAGTCTGGACAGGAGACATCACTATGATTCCAGGGGATCCATTCTATACAGCAGAGGAACTGGAAGTCAGGAGGGGGTTCGGGGATGAGCTTTGGTCCTGATAGATAAGGCTGGAGTGCTGACAATGTTTGTGCAGAAAGCAATTGGCACGAAACAGATGTGCACAGAAAGTGCTGGAGAAAGCCTGGACCTTGTTGAGCCCCAGGATCCCTGGTTCACTCCAGGCACATTGGCCCCTGGTTGCATGACCAAGCCAATCTGCTTCAGCCCTCAGCCGGCTTGCGGTGGCTCTGGGTCCCGTAACGCCCTCCAAGCTTCATTAGGTTCGGCTCAAATTTCAGCTGAACTGAATTTACAAACAATGCTTCTCAACTGTACATTTGAATGATAGATAACATTTTTAAAATGTATTTATAGCTGGGTCCTATTTCCTACCATTTTTATTTAGTTGGTCCAATGAGTAGCTGGAATTGAGAACCACTGATCAAAATTTTTTAGTGTCCACAACTAAATGGAATTGAAAAACCTGGGGTTGCAAATTGATTCCTCAGTTATAAAAAGACGCTACCACCCACCTGCTCTTGTCTCTAGTTCCAGAAATGACTATTGTCAAGTTCTGACTTGATTTAGATAATATGAATTCATTCCACACTTTAAAGCCTGTGAGATAGTGCTTTAAGGTAGGTAACTCCCTGTAATCAGCCTTCTTGAATAAATCGTAGGGTAACAGAGAACACGTGTAAAAGGCTGCTGAGGATGTGTCATGCCATGGGAACATGACATTAAGATCTCAGCCTTGCTGGCCAAGCATTCAAGTGAACTTTATATATATTTAGACCAAAACATTCTCCCTCGGTGATTTGCTTGTCTGTATGAAGCTTCCCAAAACAGAGAGAGATGGTATTCAAGGCTTGATCATGGATGTTTTCTTAGTTTTCAAACTGACCATTAAAGACAGACTTTTTCCTACTGACCCTGTACTCCTGGGGCCAATGTTTGTCATGTTAGAAGATCTCTGTGTGTAGATTGATTATAGTTCCACCCTAACCTATACACATTTATGAGTTAATTGATGGACTTATTTTCAGGCTTATTTACTTATTTATTCCATTCACCTTTCCAGTAAAGATTTTTTAAGTTTAAATTTTATTTGGTTTTCATTTTTACTGGAGTCTAGTTGGTTCACAATGTTGTGTGAGTTTCTGCTGATTCAGCAAAATGAACCAGTTCTACATATACATGTATCCACTCTTTTTCAGATTCTATTTCCCTATAGGTCATTACAGAGTATTGAGTAGAGTTCCCTGTGCTATCCAGTAGGTCCTTATTAGTTATTTACTTTATATGCAGTGGTGTGTATATGTCAATCCCAATCTCCCAATTTTCCAGTAAAGATTTAAGATGAGATGGCTTCTAATGTGTAACCACGACCCCACTTCCCTCATGTTCTCTTGCAGAACGAAATCCTACGGTTCCATTCGGAGCCAGAGGGGCTGGTGAGTGGTTGGTTTGCCTGTGGAACACCCTACGTCTGGGATGTGGTCTGTTCGTTTACTCATCATTCCATATGGCCCATTGACAGCCGATAGCAACTTTGCCCATCATTACAGTTGGGGGGTTGACAGATGACAGATGTCAGTTGGAGATGGCTCTCTCACACATGGCCAGCCAATCACCAGGCACCCCCCAAAGGTGGGGACAAGATCCCAGCCAACAGATGGCTTGGCCTGCCTTGAAGAGGCAGTAATTAAACATTTTGGCTAGAAATCTCCTTTTTTAGGTTTCCCTTAAGGAGTTGTCATTCAGCCCCATATGCACTGATTTTTCTCCTTCTCCAAACATTTTTTCACACTGTCATTCAGGCACTTGACAGAAGTTCCCACAAGTACATTTTCAGAGATTCTGGTCAAATCAACTCCAGAAAACCAAAAGATGAAAGCTGTCATGTTTAATACATCGAAAAGAAACAATTAAATTACAGATAGCAGCTTTATGAAAGTCAGAGGTGGTTTCGGTAGAAGACTCACTGCTTCCTTTAGAAAAACAAAAACAAACCAAAAAAAAGGATGTTCTTCTCAAAGGCAACTACTTTTCCTACAGCTTTCTTCATATTTTTGGTCATGTTTATGTTTCAAGAAGATTGTTCTTTTTCCCAACTGGGATTCACCATCTGATTCTTTGTGTGAAAACTCCTATGTATTATGGCCAAAGGCATGCTATTTCAGATCGTGTCCTACAAGCTTAGAGCAGAGCACGGGCCTGTGATAGGAAAGAAAAGCTTCCTTCCTGAGAAAAGGATGCAGCTTTATCGGGGGTCTCTTCATCCAAACACTTCATTCAGACCCACCTCTGGGGATTCTCTGCTTTGTGATTCTTTCCATTTCACAGAATTCTTCTTGTGAGAGACTCCTCTGTTTCACAGACAGAAGTCCTTGAAAAATACCATATATGTATCTAATGGAGGAATACAATCCATAATTTAAAAGGCTATAAAATATTTTGATATAAACCTGTGAAAAGTGCTACTTGGGGCAAGAGTCCTGTTTATTTTGTTCCTGTTCTCTTAAGGCAACTAACTTTTCTCAAGACAAATGGTAATGTTTTTTAAAAAATCATGTCGAGTAGAGATTTTCCTAAGGAAAAGAAAAATATCTCTTCCAGAATCTGAATATCTTTGTCTCAGTGAGTGCTCTAGAGAAAAAAAATATGTATACTCATATCCATGATTTATTGAAGGAAAAACCAGTTACCTATCAAATTATGATGATCAACATGCTTGATTTCATCTAATGCTGTGTCTTACAGAACTTTAATACAAGTTAAGTATTTTTTTTTCTTAAAGAAAAACACGCAGAACCATGATCCATAGACATACACCCCTGGAAATGAATTGTATATTTTCTGCTTTTTCATGTTATTGCCACCAGTGGCTACACTTCTTATATCTGTGGTGACCACAGTTCATTGATCACTGACACGATGGAACTTCATGGCTTCCACATGTCGTTACCAAATGTGACGAAGATGAGGACCTTTCCATCCATGAATCAGGGATGGAACAAGAAGAGATACACCTTCAAAAATCCACATCATGGGGGCTTCCCTGGTGGCGCAGTGGTTGAGAGCCCGCCTGCCGATGCAGGGGACGCGGGTTCGTGCCCCGGTCCGGGAAGATCCCACGTGCCGCGGAGCGGCTGGGCCCGTGAGCCATG
>NC_041226.1:76828911-76837608 GCF_002837175.3 Physeter macrocephalus
ATGGCCGCTGAGCCTGTGCGTCCGGAGCCTGTGCTCCGCAACGGGAGAGGCCGCGACAGTGAGAGGCCCGCGTACCGCAAAAAAAAAAAAAAAAAAAAAATCCACATCATACCAAGGCAGAGACAACTACCGGGGAGTCTTGATTGTGCATTATTGGTACAATTTCTTATCATATTCCCTTTAGAGTTGCTGTCATTCATCATTGAAGTTGACTCAAGTTCTCACCTTTAGGCTAGTATTAGAAGCTTTTGCAAGTTCATGCAACTTGTCTTAGTAATGGTCTATTAATCACCCTATCTGTAAACCACACACCTGAAAATCAAGTCATTAGAAATCATATTAAAAATAATACACAATAATTCTTGCTGTTAGTTTTCCCTCCCAATATTTTTATTTAATACATTTCCCACTTGTAAGAGTCCATAGAATTCGTTTGCCAAAATGAAGCTGTATATAAATAATTCATTTCTAGATGCTTTTCTTTGCAATTCTGTAGCTGTTGGCTATTGGGAAGTAAGGAAGAGAGCAAAGGCAGATCAGACCCAGGCTCGGTGTCCTTTTAGTCTTAATGCTGGTATGACCAGCTAAGTCTGGGTTCTCCCAAGGGCAGAGCCTGAGCCAAGGATGTGAGTGAGAGTAATTTATTGGGAGGTACTCCGTGGAGCCAGGAAAGCAGGACAGAGAAGGGGCGAAGCTGGGCGAAGGTGGGATTTGCGATGAGGACCCAGACTCGGCAGGGTTCTGCGGGAGCTCTGGAGGGTGTGTGCAGATCGGAGACTAAGTCCTGGGCGTTGGTTCTTCTGATACCGACCTGGGTTCTTGGCCTTCCCCAATCACTAGAAATCGACTAGAGCCCAAACAAGAAATTCAGGCAAGACTTTACTGGGGCCCCTGCTGCAGCAGGGGGGAGCGAAAACAAGTAATCATTTCCCTTCCTTGCTCACTCCCCGAAGGAGGGCGAGCTTGTTCCTTATATGGGGTGAGGGTAGGGGTGTGTCCAGGAGTCAGGCGGGAGGGGTGGCTTAGGCGATTTGCCCACCCCTTCAGTGGGGCTGTGTGCAGGGGGCATGCGCAGTGCCCTGCTTTTGCTCCGGGCTCTTCAGAAGTGGCAGTGGGGTTTTTTGGTCTCTTTGTATCTTTTGTCCAGAATTTGCCCCAACTGGGAATGCATGCGGTTATTTTTAGGCCCATACAGTTTCTTTGTATTTTGTAGCTCCAGGAGACGTTTGTCCAGGTGCAAGCATTGTGGCACTGCAACAAAGGGTCCCAGGTCCCAGCCTGCCTCACTTCCACACCAGTCATTGGCCTTGAGCTGGTGGTTGTTTTCGAGGGAATTTCTGGCTGTTAGCTGGGCAGTGAACACATTGGCCAAGACCAGTCTCTGAAGGTGGCCGATGTGAGCCATCAGCAGACAGTTCACAGAAACTGGGAGAAGGACGCTCAGGGCTGGTGAGAGGCACAGGTTCTACGTTAGCTGGGGAGGGGGTGGGAAGGGGCAAACTCTGCGGCGGCACTGACCTTGGGAAAATTACACTCTCAGGTGACCGGGTTCCTTACCTGTAAGAAAAAAGATGGGAAGGAGGAGGGTTACACAAGGAGACAATGTTATTGGGGGGATTAAATAACGTAATATCTGAACGTGCCTGACACAGCTCCTCAGGTGCACTAATCAATTCACACGTGTTACTGTCTTTCTGTGCTTTTTAAAGTAAACTGCTTTTCCATATCATTTCCAGGTTAGGAATGTTCAGTGTTTCTGGTTTCCTACAGAGAGCTCCTAATGGGTGGCATTTGAGGTTATTTATCAATGTGAATCCAACATTTCCACCAGCCACCCCGTAGATCAAAACTGTTTCAACCCAGGGACCAAGGTCGTGGGATCCATGAAGTCCATGAACCCTCTGAAATTGTGTAGAAATGCAGAATGCTCCTTCTTCTAGAAAAAGAGCCTATTGCTTGGATAGGCAGGGTGGTGTTGAGCCCAGATTCCAGGTCACACATTTCTGGCTGCATGACCTTTGAACTGTTCACACTTCAGTTTTGTCATCTAGTAAGGGGAGAGCTTCATCGTGAGACCTCATGGGGTTGTGAAGGTTAAATTAGGAAAAAGCACTTATGTGAAAAACATTGAAGGCACATTGAAACTATGTGTGTGTTATCATTTATATTATTGCTAGCATTAATATAACATTGTTATTGTTATTATTACCATCACCATATCATGGTATGCTTAAAGGGGTCTGTGGCCAAAAAGTGTTTGGGTACCACAGCCCTGCTACACTTGCTACTGTAACCTTGCTGTTCTCTAGAAGCCCCCGTACACATTCCTGCATCTGTGCCTTTGCTCTAGTGCTAACTTCCCCTAAAGGGTCCTCTCCTCCTAATACACTGGCACCCGTTCAAGGCCCGACTCGTCTGTCCAGCAGCTGTGTCTCTGGCCCCGGCAGTCTGGCTCTCCCTCCTCTGAATCCCCATCTTACTGACAGTTTACTCAGCCAGTCAGCTGTAATCCAGCACTTCTGAGGCTACCTTGAAAGTTCCCCATTGTCTTATGTCTCATCCCAGTAAATCCTAAGCATGCAGAGTAGGTGCTCAAATACTATGTGTTCAATGCATAATTTTATTTTATTTTAATTTTTATTGAAATATAGTTGATTTACAAAGTTGTGTAAGTTTCAAATGTAAAGCAAAGTGACTCAGTTATATATGTATATATATTGTTTTTCATTTTCTCTTCCTTTATAGGTTGTTATAAAGTATTGAGTATAGTTCCCTGTGCTATACAGTAAGTCCTTGTTGGTTATATATTTTATATACAGTAGTGTGTATATTTTAATCCCAAACTCCTAATTTATCCCTTCCCCCCTTTCCCCTTTGGTAACCATAAGTTTGTTTTCTATATCTGTGAGTCTCTTTCTGTTTTGTAAATAAGTTCATTTGTAACTTTTGTTTTCAGATTCTACATATAAGTGATATCATATGATATTTGTCTATCTCTGGCTGACTTACTTCACTGAGTATGATCATCTCTAGGTCCATCCACGTTGCTGCAAATGGCATTATTTCATTCTTTTTATGGCTGAGTAATATTCCATTGTATGTATATACCACATCTTCTTTAGCCATTCATCTGTTGATGGACACTTAGGTTGCTTCCATGTCTTGTCTATTGTAAATAGTGCTGCAATGAACATTGGGTGTGAGTATCTTTTTGAATTATGGTTTTCTCCAGATATATGCCCAGGAGTGGGATTGCTGGATCATGTGGATGTAAATTGATACAGACACTATGGAGAACCGTATGGAGGTTCCTCAAAAAACTAAAAATAATGTTATCCATGCATCATTTTAATGGAGCTCATGCCTGTTGCCAAAGTAAATATCAAAGAGTGAATTAGCCCTGTAGGAAGGGATATTAATGTTATGAGTGCCTCATGGAATGCCTGACACATAGTAGGTGCTCAATAAATATTACTGAGAGGATAATACAAGAATCAGTAGTCAGGTTTTACTTAAAAGACTATGCTTGGAGTAGATACCAACATTGATGAATTTTATGGCATCATTACTTATTAACATTTATTAAATAAGGGAGGGAAAATATTATTTCCATCACAGTCATGGAGAAGGCAAAGGATTACAACAGAACTGGAAGCAAGAGAGTAGACTTTTCCACACACTACCCTTTCTAAAGTGGAAAGTGTCACTAGCTATAGCAAGCTATTGCCTGACACTAAAATAACTGTTTCTGTGAGGCTGGTTGATGATACCTCGTTAGTGATGGAAGATAATGAGATGATAAGGGCAAGATTCATTGACCTTTCAAAGGCTTTTGATTTACTAAATGACACCATTGGATAAGCTAATTAAATTTGGCTTTTCTTCTGCAGTGATGCCTGAGTTCTGATCTCATTTAATTAGTAAGAAAAATTGGGGGCTGTTTGAAGGCCATCAGCCTGATTTATTATGATTCCTATCTGATGGTGCCTTAGGGCTCAATAACTGATTGGCTTTATTTTATATTTTTTAAAATTATCTTTCTGATGCTAGGGATAAGCTAGGAATTCACTTACAGAGCAATGATAATACCACTTTAAATACTGTTTCCCTTTGTGTCCCAGAACTTAATATGCTTTGCCTTTTGAGTCACTACATTCGCCAACAAGGAAGATTCTGAAAGATAAGTTTACGGATCGTGAAAACCTTGCTTGGTGACAAACTCCCCGGATACTGAGGAAGGAAAAGAAATCCGAATGAATCTAAGAAAAGCAGAAAGGCAAACAGTTTGGTATAATTTAGTTATTCAACAAGTCTACCTAATTGTCAGCTTCCGAGTAATTTGCTGCATGTTCACACAACTCTGTTGTAATGGTAGAGCCTAGCATTTTTCTCAATAAATACTGGTTTGGTTGGTTCAACCAAGTCCTACATTGAACTACAGACTACTCAGTAATAGGAAGAAATAACTAGAGTTGTTTTTTAGACTGAGGCATATATTTAAAATGTTTGACATCTACAAAAAGCTTGTAATTCTATTCTTTATTGAATTTGAATTCTATTCTTCATTGACTATAGTTATATGTAAGGAATATAAAGCAATCCTCTTTTTAACTATAATGAGGTTGTTTTTTAGAACTTGAGAGTTGAGATTTATTTCCATTAGGCTTTCAAAGACACACCTGTAAATAGTCATTCAAAAAGTTGAGCTTGGGCTTCCCTGGTGGTGCAGTGGTTGGGAGTCCGCCTGCCGATGCAGGGGACGCGGGTTCGTGCCCCGGTTCAGGAAGATCCCACATGCCGCGGAGCGGCTGGGCCCGTGAGCCATGGCCGCTGAGCCTGCGCGTCCGGAGCCTGTGCTCCACAACAGGATGAGGCCACAACAGTGAGAGGCCCGCGTAACACAAAAAAAAACCCCCAAAAAACAAACAAAAAAAAAAAGTTGAGCTAAACACCAAGAATGAAATAAATCATAGTTCATAACTAGGATTTATAGGAGAATGATAAATTGGGCTCCTGGTCTCTCTATTATATAATAGAGAACAGCACAGAGTTAAAAGCCTATTAGCAACATACAGCTACCATATGACCCCACAACCATTCTACCCCCAGGCCTTTACCCAAGAGTAATGAAAGTATATTTCCATACAAAGACTTACACACAAATGTTCACAGGAGTCTTTTTGTAAAAGCCGAAAACGGGAAACTGCTCCAACTTCCAGCAACAGGTGAATGGATAAAAATATTGTGGCATATACAGCATATACTATGTTACATGACTCAGCAATAAAAAGATGAATTATTGCTATGCCACAACACTGATGAATCTCAAAATAAGTGTGATGAATGAAAGAAGCTAGATGATAAAAGAGTACATACCGTAATTTTTCATTTGTATACATTTCTTTAAAATCCAAACTAATCTATAGTGACAAAAAGCAGATCAGTGTTTGCCTGGGACTAGGATAGGGAGTGGAATGGGGCTGGTGAGGGATTGGGGGGTGTATTATATTAGTCAGGGTTCTTCAGAGAAATGGACCAACAGGATGTGTACAGGTAGAGCTAGAGAGAGATTTATTTTAAGGAATTGGCTCCCAAAATCTGGAGGGGTCAGTTGATGTTGCAGCTCAAATCCACAGGCCATCTGCCAGCAGAATTCCTGTTCTCTTGGAGGATCTCATTCTTTTCTCTCAAGGCAGTCAGCTGATTGGATGAGGCCCACCCCCACTAGAGTGGGCAATCTGCTTTACTCACATCTACCAATTAAATGTTCCTCATCCAAAAAGCACCTTCACAGAAATAACCAGAATAATGTTTGATCAAGTATCTGAGCACTGTGGCCCAGAGAAATTGATACATAAAATTAACCATCACAAGGAGGGCCAGTAGTGAGGATTATAAAAGGCCATGAGGACATTTGGGGGGCTCTGTATATATGATGATTATCTTGATTTCAGTGATAGTCTTATGGGTGCATACATAAGTTAAAGTTTATCGATCTATATGCTTTACATATACACAGTTTATGGTATGTCCGTTACAGTTCAAATAAAGTTTTTAAAAAGACAGAGTCAGACTTAAAAGATAACAGATGGGCGGGCAGATGGGAGCTGTGGAGGGAGAGCCCTCACCTATGTGCCTTCGATGACTTCTGAAAAAATGCCCATTGTTAGAAATGAAATCTTAACATATGAAAATAATCTGCAGACAATAATTGCCCATAGGTTCTACTTTTTAGAAATTACATGATGAAAAAAAATAGATATGGGATAAACAGTACTTTTGACACTCCTCTGGGCATAATGGAAGACTCTACATTTCTGGTATCAACTATTTTCTTTAAATAAGGTAGTTTTTTTTTTTTTCGGTATGCGGGCCTCTCACTGTTGTGGCCTCTCCCGTTGTGGAGCACAGGCTCTGGACGCACAGGCCCAGCGGCCGTGGCTCACGGGCCCAGCCGCTCTGCGGCATGCGGGATCCTCCCGGACCGGGACACGAACCCGTGTCCCCTGCATCGGCGGGCGGACTCTCAACCACTGCGCCACCAGGGAAGCCCAAAATAAGGTAGTTTTTAAAAAGAGCCCATTCTTTGGTATGTGGTTTTCCGGCACTTTGCGATGGATACAGCACCAGATGGAGACAGGCATGTCATATCCTGGTGTACAAATTCATGTTGACAGGGGCACTTTGTGCCAGTGGAGGGTGACTTCTGGCAAGATAATTAACCCTAAACAGAAAGCACGTTCGTCTTTTCCTTCCTCCCCCACCCCATGCCCACCCCCCACTAGTAACTGGTAGATAATTATTTTAGTAGCAAAACAAACCTTCAAATTATACACTCTTTTTTGTGAAAAAAAATGAATTACATTCATTTCATGGTTGTAAATGCTAATGAGACTCTGAGAGGTGTGCTAATGAAAGTCCAAATAGTAAATTCATATTATTTAGGCCTGGTAGACTCAAGGCCTTCAGAAAGACTGATGCGTCATTCTCAGTAGTGAATGGAGGACTTCCCTGGTGGCACAGTGGTTAAGAATCCACCTGCTAATGTAGGGGACACGGGTTCAAGCCCTGGTTCGGGAAGATCCCACATGCCATGGAGCAACTACACCCACGTGCCACAATTACTGAGCCTGCGCTCTAGAGCCTGTGAGCCACAGCCACTGAGCCCGCATGCCACAACTACTGAAGCCCATGCGCTCTGAGGCCCATGTGTTGCAGCTACTGAGCCCAGGTGCTGCAACTACTGAAGCCCACGTGCCTGGAGCCCGTGCAGAAGCCACGGCAATGAGAAGCCTGTGCACCGCAACAAAGAGTAGCCCCCTCTCGCCACAACTAGAGAAAGCCCGTGTGCAGCAATGAAGACCCAACGCAGCCAAAAAGAAAAAATATATATATATATATACATATATATATAGTAAATGGAGGCCTTAAAATAATAACCAAGATGAATTTTTGAAAACTTTGTCATCTTTCTAATCCTACACTTCCTCATTTAAAGTTACCATGAGTCCCTACATGTGGGTTCAATAAAATGCTTCTTCTTATGCCTGCTTCTCTCATTGATCTTCCTCTCTTAAAATGGAGCCCCTGAGGGGACCCAGGTGAAAATATCCCTCAGAATTTGCCCAGCCTAGCAGAAAAAGATGAGGGTCCTTTGAGAGCTCACGCACACTCAGAATCCTCAACACAGTGTTCCAGGAAGCACTGGCGATTAATTGTGTTGTGCAAGGGAACTGAAACAAATTGATTCTCATCAGAACAGATGACACAGTAAAAGTAGAAAGGTCAACTCTGAAGACATACAGTAGAGTCATAGATATAAGGTGTAATCATACAAAATGCTTCTTTATCCTACATCTTCCAATTACACCCCTGTCTTAGCCTACATGTACAGAAAGGCTCTATCCCACCCAGGTCTAGAAAGCTGAGGTTGGAGTAGGGAGGGTTGATTATGGGAGAACATCTCCTTTTTCTGAGTGGAAAACAAGATGATTTAGCCTAGACTTCCGTTCAAGGTGTATATGCTTCCGGGAGCTGCCGCACTGGGCCTGATGCATCATTAGTACTGTCTGTGGGATGGTGGCCTCACTCTCATTGATAACCCCAAGCGGATATTCCATTGTGAATCTTAAACTCCTTTGTAGTTGTTGAATAATTTGTATTTTTTCATAACACTCCCGTAAAAGAGTAAAGAGTGGTTAACATTTTTATGCCCATTTTGCCTGCGAGGGATCAGAGCCAGAAGCAAGGCCATGGCTCGGTGAGCTTCATGCTAGTCTAGGCAGAGAGAGAGCTACACATTCCCTTTTATTGTTGCAAATTAGTTTATTTCTCCTAGGAAGTCTAATTTCCTTCTACTCTCCCATCAGCCTCCTAGCTTCTTATGACATAAGAAAAGCAATGCTTCTCCCATAAATATTATTGGTCTTCTCACCTCTAACGTTGTAACTAGGACTTAAAGAAAACCATAATTCAAAAAGAGTCATGTACCACAATGTTCATTGCAGCTCTATTTACAATAGCCAGGACATGGAAGCAACCTAAATGTCCATCGACAGATGAATGGATAAAGAAGATGTGGCACATATATACAACGAAATATTACTCAGCCATAAAAAGAAACGAAATCGAGTTATTTGTAGTGAGGTGGATGGACCTGGAGTCTGTCACACAGAGTGAAGTAAGTCAGAAGGAGAA
>NC_041226.1:76837831-76890097 GCF_002837175.3 Physeter macrocephalus
TGGATAGCTAGTGGGAAGCAGCCGCATAGCACAGGGAGGTCAGCTCGGTGCTTTGTGACCACCTAGAGGGGTGGGATAGGGAGGGTGGGAAGGAGAAGCAAGAGGGAGGGGATATGGGGATATATGTATACATATAGCTGATTCACTTTGTTATACAGCAGAAACTAACACACCATTGTAAAGCAATTATACTCCAATAAAGATGTTAAAAAAAAAAAAGAAATGGCGTGCAGTCTCTCTCTCTTTTTTTTTTTTTCCTGAGGCAACCCATTTATCGACTGCTGTTTCTCCAGGAGCACTAATAACCGCAGTCGGGCTGGACTATCTTTTAAATACAGGCATAGGTCTTCCGTGTTTCCCAACAACTGGGAGGGAAAAACATTTGCATAATATTCATTTATTTTGCATCACGGCAGGGCACAGGGGTACTTTCTAAAATGCTCATCTGATGTCCCCCAAATGACAACCTGTGTTTCTGAGCAAGCCTTCCCACTTTCCCCCTGTATGTGTCTCCTGTGATCACTTCATATCCAAACGGGAGAAAACAACTTCAGTAATTGCCGACATAACTGGCAAGCATGGATCTCCAGACTGCACTTACTTGTCATGTCAGGCCGCTCCAGAATCACATTATTCCCAAGATGGTACTATGCACGCCTTTCATTTTCCAACCACTGTGTTAAAAATCCCACACTCCACTCCCGGCTGATTTCAACGACCCAGACGGTGAGATGGAGGAGAGGGAGACACCCCTGCAGCCACTTTGCCATCACAAGGAGGCGTCTGTGTGGGAGTGTGCATGTTTGTTTGCAAACTCTGTTGGTGAAGTTCACCCTTTGCTGGTCCTCAGCTGCCATAGACTGAGGCATCCTTGGGGGTCCTCTCAGTACACAGACCCCACAGTGTTGTGTAGGGGGACACGGGCGTAGAATTTCTCAGCAGGCTGAGGCTGAAATCACTTATTGTAACTGGGAATAAAATAATGAAGTCACGAGATCACAGAAATCCAAGGACTTGAGAGTTGAAAGGGACTCTAAAAAAATATCTAACTTAATTAATTCCCTCTTCATGGATAAAACGCAGTCTGAGTCTCAGTGAGGTTAAAAGATTTTAAAGAGGATAATTTCGTGCTCCTCTCTGTTTTCTTCCTCTAGGGCTTTCAATATTTTTTTGTTTATTTTGTCTGTATGATGTCTTCCTTGAGAATCAACTCCTAATTACACTTGATATTGGGATGGGAAAAGAAGATAAAAGGAAGGTCATTATATCTTTACTTTTGGACTTTAACATGTGAGTGCGTGATGTCCAGGAAATTCACAGTATTAAAGAATGAAGATATATCCCTAAGACCATCCTGATGTCAGCATGTAAACTTATTGGAAGGGGTCCAGATTTCTTTTTAAAATATTTCCATATTTAAGTCAAATCTTCTATCTTCCTGTCCCCCTGCACCCTTTCCTTAAACTTTCTGAAATAATTATACATGGCTGCTCATTTAAAAATTAGATATTAATATATTATCACCAATGCAGGACACATCTACAAACTTAGGAGATGAAAATATCAATAGAAATTTCAAAAATCTTGGACCTTTCCTTGTTTTCGCTCCTGGTTCAGCACCTATTTCTAGAATATTCACTATTCGTTTGGAGTCATAGACCTTTTGATAATCTGATAAAGATATGGTCCTTTAGCTAGAAAAATAATATATCCACACACACAGAATTCTGTTTACAACTTCTAGAGAACATAAGATCTCAGGTCAAGAACCCCTGTTATGGATTATCTATAAGAAACTTAGTCCAGTTTCTGGAGTGATTTAATAGCTGAACTTGTGTTTGGAGTCAAGCTGAACTAATGGTAGGTCAACTGATTTTAAGAATAAGATTTTTAGCCAGAACTGATGACTCAGTCTAGGGAAAAAGCCAGCCCAAGATACTTGTAATAACTGAGACCTCTTGTAGATTGGCATATGGAGAGTCATCAATGAAGGATTTTGAGAAATTTAAGGTAGATACACATAAAATTATGAATGGGATGAAAAGTTGTTAATGAAATGTTTTAATAAATTTTATTATTTCCGTAGAACCAAAAGTACGGAATGCAGATGTGGTTAAAATAAAAAGAGTTTTCTCAAACAGCACTCCCATCAAAGGTGAACTAAGGGTCAAAATAAGATTATCCATGTAGAATGTGGGTATTTCAAGAAAGGCAGAATTATGTGGTGAAGTTGCAATGCACACAGAGTTAAAGAAAATAAATGTAGGGCACTGGACCTTGACAGTTCCTAAGTTTATTCTTTGATGTAATTCCAGAAAGAGTTTAGAGTTCGGATCTTGAAGAGGAGAATCTATCAGTCAGATGGGTTTTAGGAATTCTAGAAATTCCATTTAGGAATTGTCAAAAACACAGAGAATGCACATTTCATTGAAAGACACACATACTTTGGTAATTTTACAGCACTAGGACAGGCTCTAAGTTATCCATTTAGAATCATCATTTAATGCAATTATTTACTGAATAATTACCTTTTTTTGGCATGAGGCTAGACAAGATAGGGAGGACAGTGACCCCAGTTAAATATAAATCATGATTAGTGCCATCAAGAGGATTATTGAATAGAAACAATATGCATAAAACTGTTAAATAATTACACGAGGCAGCATCTGAGTACTGGCCCAAGGAGTGATTTTAAAAGTAGAACAAGAACATATACACACTACTGTATATAAAATAGATTACTAATAAGAACCTACTGTATAGCACAGGGAACTCTACTCAATACTCTGTAATGGCCTATACGGGAAAAGAATCTAAAAAAGAGTAGATATATAAGTACATGTATAACTGATTCATTTTGTTGTAGAGCCGAAACTAACTCAACATTGTAAATCAACTCTACTCCAAAAAATTGAAAAAAAAAAAAAAAAAAAAGAACAAGAAAAGTGAAGGAAGAAAGAGATGGATGAAAACGTATTTGGAGGACATTTTTCTGGAGGAGCTGGGAATTAAGTTGGTTCCAGGATGTGGCGAGGATTTGGATAAAGGGACGGAGTTGGATGAAGGACGTGTTGTTTTTAGTTTTACTTCGTGCTGTATTAAAATAGTTTCCTGCGCGTTAAGTTGAGGCTGAAGGAGATATTCTGGGCCATCACAGGTTAGTGAGCAGCCCTGTGGGAGAGATGACTTCACAGCCCAGCTTCCAACGTGATAACCCGAAAGGGGAAGCAACCTGCCCACGCCCACCTCCCTCAAGGCCGCACGCGGCGCTGCGTTGCAAACTCAGGGTGTGCCTGACATTTTGTAACAGGTGTGACCAATTAACTCAGTGACACCATGAGCCCACAGGGCCGTTTGGTGTCATGTAGACAAAACAACAGCACCAGTAGCCAAATCTGTCATTTTTATCGAGCTATGATTTTGAGGACATGTAATTACGGGTCTCATTTCTTGAGAAAGGCTTTGAGGATGTCTCTTAATGAGAGTACGGGAGTCAGGTGTTCCAGGGGTTGGTGCGGGGGAGATGACATTTTCCTCCAGGGGAAAGGATCGCCTTTTCCAGTGGAAATTCTTACATGGTAATTTCCAAGGAAGGAGAAGTGAATCAGGGAAGGTTGATTATTTATTTCTGAGAGGAGGGGGGATTTACAAAGTGAGCGGTTTATAGGATATATCTCAGAATAAGTAAGCTCTGGATTTACCCAAACAATGTCAAACAGATAAATGCCATTGATTAGTGAGAAAAGTGGAGGACAGTCACTGTGGGATAGGATCCAGGATGTCAGTGACTTCAAGGGACGGGAAGGGGTCCTCCTGACCTGTGTGACCTCTGTAGGCCTGCATGAAAGATCGCAGTGTAATGTCGGCTTTGCTCGGATGAGAATGCATCTGCACAGCTTGCATATCCTAGGGAAGCCTGTGCCGTGATCACCCAGATAGAAAGTCCTTGAACAAAGTGTGTTTCCTGGAAAGTGTCTAAGAGGCACACATCGTAGTCAAACTATTGTCCCCTGTCCCTCATTTCCACTCCTCCTTACTCACGCCATCCACGTCCCCTTCTGCCGTCACACCCTTCCTTGGTGTTCGCTTTTGTGCGTGCTCGGTTACTTGGAACTTGGAGCCTCTTGGTGTGTACACCCTCACGTTTCAAAATATGCTCACGTCAATTATGACAATAGGTTTGTTTGTGAATGTGGCTTCATTAGTTTCCCAGGGTTGTTGAAATAAAGTGCCACAAACTGGGTGCCTTAAAATGTATTGCCTCACAATTCTGGAGGCTAAAAGTATGAAGTCAAGGTGTCAGCACAGCTGTGGTCCCTTGAGACTCTGAGTAGACTCTTTCCTCTTCCTCGCTTCTGGGGATAGGCCAGCCATCACTGGGTACTTCTGGCTTGTAGTAACATCACCCCAAGCTCTGCCTTCATCTTCCATGGCATTCTCCTCATGTGCACATCTGTTTCTATTTCCAAACTTTCCCCTTTCATAAGGATACCGGTCATGTCGGGATAGGGTCCACCCTAATGACCTCATTTTAACTTGACTGCCTCTGTTAAAACCCATCTCCAAATAAGGTCACATTCTGAGCTACTGTGGGTTAGGACTCCAGCCTATCTTTCTGGGGGGACACAGTTCAATCCATAACACTGGTATTCAAGAAGCATGGGATGGCTCAAGTATTTCTAAGTTATACCTGATCTCGCACGAACGGGTTCTAAGAGTCTAGCAGAACCTCCACCCTGTAACCTTAGGAGTGACATTCCAGACGGTAAATCCAGAACCGTCCTCTGTTCTGTCCCTAGTCAGAAGGTTCACTGTGCCTTGACTGCAGCAGTTGGTCTAGCACTTGGTCCTGTGAAGCCTGCTCCAACCTGATTCCACTTGACCACTTGAAGCCACGGAAACACTGTGCCGTTTGCACAATCAATCTTTACTGCCAGATTTTTCATATCACCAGAAGGAAAGAGCTGGGACTTCACCACTCAACTAACAGGTTGTTGTCCATTTTATTTGCCATCAAATGTCTGCAAGAGTGGCTGAGTTTTGCTCTGATCAATAACCCGCATGAGACCTGATTTACCTGCACAGTCTTGCTTGCGCAGGTGTAATGACTAATAGCTCTACACCTCCAGTCCCCAAAGGGACTTGACTTGGTAGCAAGGTTGGGAGACGCCTCTAACCCCATCAAACCATTGGCAGAACGTGATGCTTGTGCTTCATGCAGTTGTCTTAGGTGAGGCCACATCAGGGTACCATGAGGATTCTGGTGGATAGAATCCCCAAGGCAGGCATATTGGAGCTGCAGCAGAACAATTCTGCATCCTTGTTAACTTTGGAGAGAGAGGAGTTACCAGTCTTGAAGGAAGACTCATGCTTGAACAAAGAATAGCTCGATTTACAATGCTGCCTTGAAGGCTAGAGGTCCTTCCTCCAAGTTTCTGAGCTTAGCAACCCCCATCTCTACCTGTGGGCGCCGCATGCTGACAGATACTGGGCGTATATGTCTCAAGGCCTCAATCCAGATTCAATGTAATATAGAAATTTTTGATGATTCTGCTTCCCGTAGTTGGTGGTGTTATTGTGTCCATTACCGTAGCCTTCAAAGGAAATACTTGTTTGAATCAGCCTAAGTAGGAGATGCACAAGAATATTGAATCAAAATGGACTCAGTTATCTTCGGCCTCCTTTCAGGTTGCCTGACACCAATATCTGTTTAAGCCAGTGTAGGCTCACTGACTTAGGAAGAAAAGAAGATGAAGATATTCTCAAACACTCTGCCCTGCAAGATACATTTTAACTAAGTTTTCACTAACTTAATTATAATAAATAGTTACAGAACCTTTAATACGCCATGGGGCGCACAATTATTCCATTTCTATTTTTGTCGTTGTTATGAAAACTTCAACGTCATTTAGTTTACTTATTGGCATGTAGTAGATATCAAATATTTGCCAGGTTAAATTTAAGCCTCAGTTTCTCTTGATTAACATTTAGGTTAAATGTTGGTATCCATTAGCCTGTTAACTACCCAACACCTCGTATGAATTGAACACTGGGATAGTATAGGTTAGGCAGGTTAAAGATTACTTCATATATTTCTTACAAACTGTCTCTCAGTATTTACGTATAACCTTCGTGTGGATAACCTCGGGGGCCTAGGACAATAGCTACCTACTGCTGTATAACAAATCACCACGCACTTAGCACTTAAACATCACGCATTTATTTTCTCGCAGTTTCCATGGGTCTGATGTGTGGACTAGGTTACTTCGGTCCCCAACTCAAGTTCTCACCGGGGTGAGAGTCAGGATGTTGGCTGAGCCTGTGATCTCATCTGAGGCTCACAGACCTCACTGGATTCCACTGGTTGGCAGAATTCCTGTGGTGGTAGGACTGTGATCCTTGGCTCCTAGAGGCTGCCTGACGTTCTCTGCCACGTGCCCTCTCCACACCAGGCAGTTTCCTTCTTCAAGGCCGAAAGACAGCGTCCCTGTTGCAGCCTTGAATCTCTCTCTTTGTACTCTGATCTCTTTTGCGGTTCTTACCTGATTCCATCAGATGCAGTTCGGAATACTCTCCCTTTTGATTAACTTAAAGCCCATAGATTAGGGACCTAACGACATCTGCAAATCTCTTCCCTTTTACCATACGTTGTAACCTAATAATAGGAGTGAGAGCACATCAGATTCACAGGTCCTGGTCATGCTCCGGGGAATCAGATTATCTAGCGTGTGTACATGGGGGCAGGAATCCTGGAGCCTTCTTAGAATAGGGGTGACATCCCATGTTCCTTATAAGAGAGGCGGAACTATTGTACTCATCTGTAAAATGGGCATTATACTACTTAACTCATGTGAGGATTAAGTGACGTAAAGCATGCATTTATCAAAATACCCGGGAACGTGGTCATGCTCGTGTGACTTATTAACCAGAAAAACACTGAACCTGCAGGGACTTAGTACCGCTTCGCATTCCTGCTGCACCAAAACTTAAGACATTTCAAGGTTACGATGGTGCCCTTCCTTCCACCTTCCCTCCCAGGACTGCTCAGGTAGATGGATGCCTACGTGGCGGGTGAAAAGATGCCCCGGCGTTCCTGCCGCCCACAGAGAGCATCTGCTCTGTATTGTTGTGGGTAAACTTCAAGCATTTACGTTTTGGGGATGGAATGAGGCACCCAGAAGTCATATTCCAAATATTTAACATCCAGCAAAAGGCACAAGAAATTTCTGATAAAAACAGAGGCCAGGCTGATATCTGGACCTCAGGACTCTTGGTGGACATTAACTCTTTAGTTACTGAATAGTGATGAGCTTCCACAATATAAGGGTAGGACTCAGGGCTTGCGATCGGTTGCTATTTACCAAAAGGTATGGAGATGTTTGGATATTTTATCAATTGGTATGCAGCATGTACAGACTAGCCCTAGACTGGTCCTGTTACTAGTTTAAGAATATTTACCTCCCAGGAAAATCCCCAGCAGAGGTAATCTGTTAAACCATTGTCAGTAAATGCTAGAGATTAAACTATCAGCTCTTGGGGAAAAGGCTGTTTTATGCAAATGTGTGGATAAGATCCAGGTCTTTAAGATGGAGGAGGGAGAGGAGATAGAGATTAAAAGGGTTTAGTCCAGTCAGCTTTCCTCCGGTGCCAGTTCTTTTTTCAGGACTGCCACTAACATCTGTTCGGTGCATCAGTTACATGGCCAGAGCCCTGGTACTTCCTCGCTTACAGGAAACCAGGGGAAACTGGCTTTATTAGAGCACTTGCCCAATGGAACTATCTGCGTCCATTCATAATTCCTTGACATGCTTGCAAAATAAATATTGGGGTATTCACTCATCTCAAGCAATTATCTAAACAAAGCTACATCCATCACAGGGGTTCATAAACTAGGAGACTCAAGTATAAAAAATTCTAATTAAAGGAAGCCTACTTTTAATAGCAAATGCCCCCATTCTCATTCATATGTGTTAGGTACTTATCAGCCCGGAAATGAGATGCCAGCTAACATGATACATTAGGGGACAGCAGCAGGCCCTCTCTCCTGGAGTGTGGGTATTACAGCGGAACATTCAGAAAGCTTTCTTCACCTGTCTGAAGTTCTGAGTGGCCACTCTGGGCAACTTCATCCTACTGTTTGCACCAGGATTGGGGTAGACCCAGCCCGGGGCTCTGGAACTAAGCCTTCTTGTCTGCGTTAGAGGTGAGTTCAAGGAGGCTGTGACCTGTTCGCACCGCCTGGACACCCAGCAGGTGCCAGGCTGCTTTCAACATTCAGTAAAAATCAGGCGAGTTTGAAATTCAGAACCCACACATGTTCCCTGACATGGCGGGTCAGAAGGTCTTCACGGGACATTTCTGCCTCATTCCAGCTTTCAGTCGTGAAGGACCAGCACGCCACACCCTTCCATTTTTCTGCCTTAAAATGCAAACTATACACACTCCTATCTATAAAATAGATAGCCAACAAGGACCTACTGTAGAGCACAGGGAACTCTACTCAATATCTTATAATAACCTATAATGGAAAAGAATCTAAAAAGTTCTGTATCTATATCTGCATCTATATCTATATGTATAACTGAATCACTTTGCTGTACACCTGAAACTAACACGACATTGTAAATCAACTATATTTCAATAAAAATTTAAAAATAAATAAATGCCAAATCATCGCCCAGGCCTGTGTCACTTCCTAAGGTAAATAAATTATGCGTGGAAGCAAGGGTTTCTTGCTGCACTTGCCCTCTCACGTGATTACAGGAGCCTTCTCCCGTGAGGTAGGTGCCTTTTCCGGTATTGTAACAAAATCCTCCTGTTGACTTTTGACTTTGTCGTAGAGACTTTGACGCCGTTTAAATGAGTTCTTTCTTTGGCCCAATCTCTTCCCCAGCTTTTATTCCTATGGAAAACGGTCTCCTTATCATCATCTTCAAAAATATGATACTACTACTGGGTTATGTACAAATATGGATGCCACTGTCAGTCCTGGAAACTGTTTTAAAAACTTCTCTTCCCACAGAAGTGTTGTCACCTCTAGTTCCACTATTCATTCATTCATTCATGGAGTGATACAGCGTACGTAATTAAGTCCTGATGTCCCAGAAGGCACATCGTGCCACCTACAGCCTTACCTTCTACCAAAAGTTAATGGTGGTGGGGAAAATAATGAAAGAAGATTCCATTTTCTTAAACATAGAATAAAATATCAGTGCAGAATTTTATTTTTAAGATTTCACAGAATGATATACAGCTGAAAGCAAGTTAACTTCTGTTTCCTAGTCTGAGTCCAATGTCTTTTTGCACTTTTGGGGGCCAAATCTTTGAGAGGCATGGGATGATGACTGCTTTAGACATTTCTGAAGATAAATATTGATAATGATGATTTAAGGAGGCAGAACCATTCTAAGGAAATTGTGTAAAGGATTTTCAAAATAGAAGTTGACATGTAAGCACCAGGTGACTCTCGTTACTAGTATCATTAGCACCACATCTGAAGATCTCTTGCTTTTTGTTTCCCCGTCTTGAACAGTAGAATAATATTGTCTGCCTGCCACCTGGTTATAATGATGAATGAAAGAACGCTTGCTTGGCATTTGGAATTTTTTGCATCAGATTCATTCTAAGTATTTATGTATTTTATTTGCTTAAAAGAATGTGGAATTGAAAACATCAGTTCTTGGGATTTTTTTCAGCAGTTGCACCCTATGGTCTATTGTCAGTCAAATTAACACTAGTTAAGAAATGATTATTTAATCTTTTCTGATGCATTGCATTGTGTAGAACAGCACTGTTGCATGTCTAAATGACAACACAGCAATTCTCTGCTGTAAACATGAAGTATTATGCAATTACTCTTCATTCTGAGAGTAGCTATCAAATCTTCAGAAGGCTTTTTCTATAGAAAATAGCAAATCAAGCCCAGGTAAAGGTCTCAGTCAGTCTTCAGAATTTCAAACGGCGTCTTCCAAAGAAAGAAATATAACATACGATGATTTTTTTTTCTTCAGAAATGTATATTTTCAGAAAATATGTCTTTTAGATTTCCAAAGATGGCTTATTGCTTTGTGAAGAGCCATTGCAAGGTGTCAGTTGTTTGAATAACACAATTCAAGGCAATATAAGCAACATAAAAGAATTATCATGGTAACATCTTGAACTTATAAACTATTTACTCTGAAGAATATGTATAGAGTCACGTAATCTCATTTAGCTGTAAAACCTCTGAAAGTTAGCAGGATGTTGTATTCTGAAAGGCAGTGTTACAAAGAAATCCTATGTAATTCAAAAGTTGGCAGTAAGTTGAAGGTAGACCCATGCTTCCTATCTCCTGTAAAATAATTTTTTATTCATAATTGTTTATAAAATACTTGGGAAAAAGTGGCAAACAAGTTCCTGTGAGGCTGTCTTGGTTTTTTCTCTCCCTTCTTCCCTTCATTCTTTCTCTGCCTTTCATTTCCTTTCTGCAGTTGTTTATTCATTCAACAAGTATTTATTGAGAACTTACTACCTTGTTCTAGGTGCTGGAGATACAGCAGTAAATCAAAGAAAGAAAAATCCTACCTTTATTGAGCTGGTATTATAGTGGGTGTAGAGAATGAACACGCTCTCTCTCTTTTTTTCTCTCTCTCTATAGATAGATAGATAGATAGATAGATAGATAGACAGATCGATCAATAAACAGCATATATGCATGAAAAAATAAGGTTATTTTCCAACACATAAGAAAGTGAGAAGCATGACGTTGTTTCACAAGTTGCAAATCTCTTTAACATCAGGCTTAATAGAAGGCAGCTGGATTCTCATATCTGCTTTTGCATTCCATCTACCGGTGATCCATTGTTTTGGTTTCAGTATAAGGAAAAAAAATCTGGCCTCACACACATATGAGGTTTGAGAAGACAGGAGTACTGTAATAGCCTTTTGAGATAAGTCCGGATGTTCTTCTTTGACACTTCAATAAAACTCAACAAATGATCAATTTGGAAAGGTCAGGTGTAACATGGAACTTGAAATCATACCATTAAACTCTCCACGTGCTGTTACTTTGAAAGCCTTTGGACTAGCTTGTGCTTTGGTTGGATTTTTACTGGTGCATAATTTGATAAATTATTCAGAGCACACATTCCTACTGATGTTTAAAAAGTCATATTTGTGGGCTTCCCTGGTGGCGCAGTGGTTGGGAGCCCGCCTGCCGATGCGGGGGACGGGGTGCGTGCCCCGGTCCGGGAAGATCCCACGTGCCGCGGAGCGGCTGGGCCCGTGAGCCGTGGCCGCTGGGCCTGCGCGTCCGGAGCCTGTGCTCCGCAGCGGGAGGGGCCGCAGCGGTGAGAGGCCCGCGTACCGGAAAAAAAAAAAAAAAAAGTCATATTTGTTAGTATCATCACTGATCTAATCAGAAAACACTTTGAGTATTGGAAAACTATTAAGCTCACAAGGGCAAACACCAAATGTTCAAAGTTGTAATTTTTGTTCTCAACATTTGGCAACAAATACTGTCAATTGTTTTTCTTGTGATGACCTCATTTTATCCATTTTGTAGAAAATGTCTGCCAGATACCCACGTCTGAATAACCATTGTTCGTCTGTCAGTTGTTTTTTCAAGTAGAAATATTATTCCATGCAAAAAAGCTACTAGTTCAGCTCACAACTCGATATTACTAGTACTTTTCCTTCAGACAGCCATCTGACTCGGATTTGCAACAAAAGCGCTTCCTGCTTTCTTCCCATTTCATCATCATACAGAATAATAAAAAATACGTACTCAAGGGTCAAGTTTTAATAATTTCTTTTTACTGTGTAATCAACATATTTAGGTGAAATGAACATTTTGAATTGCAAGCTTGTGCTGCTGAAAAATATATTGACTACAAATACAGTTTGGTGTCACTGTATTGCCTTGATTGGCGCTAAAGAATCAGCTGAAGTCATTGATCCTTGCTTTTATACCAAGAGGGCAAATGTTGACACAGCATAAAATGTATGTAACATCTTAGTATTATTATAAAAGTAATTGACCTTGCAGCCCTGAAAGAGCTCACGGTTCCCCAGGATCCTGCGACCATATTTTAAGAACTGCTGCTGTAGAACTGAGGTTCTCAAACTTTAGTGCGCGCCAAAATCACCTGGAGGGTTTACTAAAATGCAGATTGCTTGGTTCCACCTCAAGACTTTCTGACTCAGTAGGTCTGGGGTGAACTCAAGAATTTGCTTTTCTAGCAAGTTCCCAGGTGAGGTGGATCCTGCTGATCTGGGGGCCACAATTTGAGAAGCACTGCTGTAGGGGAAGTAAATTCAGTTCTTTACTACACCAGCCGTCTCGTGTGAAAGCTAAGATCCATATCTGTGCAGTTATAAGCATGCCCTACATCCTTGGACCATTTAGCATTGCATTTTGCACACAATTATCATGCCATCAATAATTTTGGTAATCAAAATAACTTGAGTAGTGTTATTGCTATTGAAATATCTTTTCAGACTGGTCACTTGAAAGAAGATAGGATATTATAAACATGACATGGACGTGTCATGAAGATATTTTACAAGGTACCTGATGCACCACTTCTAAGCAAGTTTATCATGTTTAAGATCGTGTGTATGATTTCAAGAATGACATAGCTTTTGCTTCCTGTTTCCTAAAATGTTTCTGGAACCAGCCATGAGGAGACTTCTTGGTTATGTCTATATGATCCATCCAAGCAGTGCCTTTGAGGACGGGCTCATTTTGGCCTACCCCAGATCTTTCTCAATGTCCTCAGTTTCCCGTGAAAATGAATGAGCCCGTGACCTTATTTTACTTGCAAGGAAATCTCACTGAAACAAACAAGGACTGCTTATCCAAGTTTTAGAACCAGTCTTCAAGGTGACTGTGTCTTAGTAACTTTAAAGTCACTTCAAGTTAAAAAATGAAGTTTGATGGATGAGGAACGGTAAGGTAGACAAGCTCTCATTTCAAATATCAGAATAACTCAAAATGTCCACACTTTAATAACTTTTGTCAAACCACATGTTTTAGATTCATGGAGTTCAGAAAAGCATGGTTAAACGTTATGAAAAATGGAAACTGTATTTTTATTTCTGCCGTGAAGAAGTGACATTGCATTTCTCGGTATTCCGCTGTTAGCTGGTTCTTCAAAATTTATTGGCGTGATATCCCAGTCGGCTCCAACGTCAATCAAATTTATTAAATATTTATTTTCTGCTAAGGAAAAACAACATGAACGTGAGATATACTAATAACCAAGTGCATGACTGAATATTGAAAGAAGCATTTCTTAAGTGTGGACCTTTTCTTAAGTGTGTACACCAAAGTGTACCTTTTCATTTCACTTAGAAACAATATTTCTAGATCTTTGACACATTTTCGTTCCTCATAGATACAATTTATATTAGACTAGTCCAAATACATTTTTATTTATTGTGGTTAGGTTTTAAGACATTCATCACACACTTTTGAATTACAGAAGGATTTAAGTATGAAATTTAATAGTATGCTGTCAAAGAAGGGGGATGAAATCCTGGTGAGAGAATATATGCTAAATCACACTTTTTGGCTGTACTGGGTGAATAATTCTACGGAAAGAAGAATGTCTAAGTTCTTAGGACCAATGCAGTCTTTATTTATCTAAAATTATCACCACCAGCATTGACTTTCAGAAAGTCACAGAGCCGGAATAGGTCATTCTAGCTATTTTACCTGTTTTCAAACCAAACTACTACACTTTGAGTAACACTAACCCATTACACCGCCACGTCTAATGCAAAATTCGCCAGCTGGTGACAATAACACAATTCATTCACCTTCAATAGATTTTTGGTTTGTGTTGCCTTTCTAATAAAGTTTTGTGCTAAATCATCAGCACTCCCTCACTTTTCCTCAGTAGCATAACAGGCTTTGCAAGCAGAGAAAATTCTGGTTTTGCCTGAAATAGTCCTTTTATTTGGAGGGGATAATCCAAGTGTGTCGGGCTTCTCAGCATCATTTGGATGCAGCATCCCCATACAGACCTAACCTGCTGCATTGGGATGCCTACACGGTACTCGTTCATCTGAAAGGCAGCTCATTTAGGGACGCGTGGGAGAGTTCTAAAGAAGGGAAAACAACATACTAAAGTAGCCCCGAATAATCGCCCAGTGTCAGCAACCATGAACCGGGATGGATGGACCTAGGTGTGCCTCTTTACCAATCTCCCCTCCTTCTTCATCTTGCTGTTCTTCCTTTTGAGACTTGAAGGCTTTTGGCAGGAGGCTGAATGCAAGGGCACCGAGTAATTGCTTGGTGGTGCTGTTTTCTCTGCATTAGCTTTGTACTTGTCTATCGCTGAAAGATTGCTTTTAAAGCACAAGGCTGTGAAGAGGAAAACAACCAAGTGTTTTCAGGAGGAAAATGCTTGAGAACTATTGGATTAAAGAGTGCTACGTGAAGAGAGGCTCTATGACAGTCGATGGCCCATCCCCAACTTCTCAGAAATTTAGTCTCCACCCTTATCACTGGTTATTTCAGAATCACTCATATAGACGAGGGTTTCTCAACCTTGGCACTGTCAACATTTGGGACCAGGCAATTCTTTGAAGCTGGGGGGGCTGTCCCGGACATTGTAGGATGTTTAGTAGCATCCTTGGCCTCTATTCACTAGATGCAAGTGAGTAGACGTTCAAATTGTCCAAACCAAACATGTTTCTAGACATTTCCACATGTCCTTGGAGGACAAAATCATCTCAGTAGGGAACCACTGATGTAGCTACGTCAGTAGCTAGAAGCCTCTGGGAATCATTAAGAAGTACATGTTGAGGGCTTTAAAGAAGGTTAATCTATCATCTGCAGCAGGACGGATTCTTTATTTAAACTTTATAATGTACCTATTTATATGATAGTTTTAGGATGTTTTAAACGGATGCTTTAAAACAGCGGTCCCCAACCTTTTTGGCACCAGGGACCAGTTCCGTGGAAGACAATTTTTCCACGGATGCTGGGCACGTGGGGGCGGGGCTGCCGGCGCTGGGGAGGGGTGGGGAGCGGCAGATGAAGCTTCACTCGCTGGCCCGCCGCTCACCTCCTGCTGTGCAGCCTGATTCCTAACAGGCCTCGGACTGGTCCCGGCACGTGGCCCGGGAGCTGGGGGCTCCTGGTTTAAAAGGAATTTAGACGAAGAAGCAATGTCCTTTAGGAAGCTATTTCATTCATTTTTTTTTTGTTCATTCAGAAAATATTTATTGACCACCCAGAATGTGCCAGACATTGGGACTAGTAGGGTGATTGGAGGTGCGGATTCTGCACGTAGGGCAATTGTAGTCTACAGGGCGGGCGCCCGGGCCAGCGATGGCAGTGAAATAGTGATTCTCAGGCGTTAGCAGGATCCCATTCACCTGGAGAGCCTGGTAAACTTGCTGGTCCCGCTGGGGTGGAGCCAGAACGTGAATTCTGACGAGTCCCAGGTGACTTGGTTACCCAGGGAGCCAACGCTGAGGATGACGGCGAAGGGGTGAGCTGTGATAAGGCCAGTTGCTATGGGCATGTAACCGTAAGCCACCCTGAAGGATGTGTGAGTTTAGCGAGATGAACTGGGGAGGGACACCCTGGGGCCAAGGAAGGATGGCTCTAGACACAGTCCTAGAAGTGAGAACCAATAAGGCAGAGCAAACATTTTTGAACAGGAAGCTGTTACTTGTGACAGTGCTTTTGTCACAGTACGGATTTTCAGCTCAGCAAATAGAAAGCTGGGTTTTGTGGGCATGAAAACACATACAGGAATATTAGGAGTTTATTTGTTTCACAGTGAGTTTATCTGCCTGCCTTTCCAACTGGACTGAGCATGGAAGTTGGGTGGGGTTTAGTATTTCCTGCCAGCCCTCAGGCCAATGCCTGCCACAGGGAGGGGTCCTCTCCCCCGGACAGCACCAGGGGCATATTGATCACATTTTTTCTTTACATTTTTGTTTTCTAGTCTCCATACCCAATGCTTTTTATATTCAGGTTGCAACTTTGAAAATACTAACACAGTCACGGTTTCCTGAAAATATATTAATGCCTCCTCTTCCCATCTTTTTCACTTTATGGGATTCTTGCCCACAGGGTTTCATAAGTTGAAAAGGATGCCAAAATCATAGACACAGTGAGCGAAATCTTAGATATGTTGACTTTTAAACATGGAATCTTCAGAAGTGACTCAGTGATCTCTGATCATCTCACCCAATATCCTCCAAACAGCATCTGCTAAACGGTCTGGTAAGGTTCACTAATTTGACTCAGAGCCCATAGCTAGGTATGAGAAGACCTAATCCGGTATGGGATATTAATCCAGGTCTTCTCAAGCCCAGTGATGGAATCTCATCTCTCTTTGTCAACTTGCTCATATCGGGTGATAAAATTAACTGGGTATAATTTGTTAAGATATGTTAATTACTACTGGCTACTAACTCTTAAAAAAAACTCTGCAGTTTCTAAAAAGGGCTGGATCTGCTGTAAAAGGACTTATCCTCTTTCTCCCCTTCTGTTAAGGCCCCTGGCATGTGCACTGAGATGTGTACATGTAGGTAAAGCAGAAGTGCCATCACTCCTGGAGAAGACAAATCCATTCTCTGGAATGTCTGCTCCCTGGAGAGTGCTATACAGATGGTGAGGTTTAATACTCTGTTCCTTCCTTGGACACATAATCTTCATCGACCTCCTTCTTAGAATGTAGAGCTTCTGAAAACTCCCATATATTGTTCCCCATTCCAACTACTTTAGAACTGCCTTGCAATTTTCCAAAAGGTTAATTTTGTAATATTTTGGTTATGAAAGCATTCTTTTAAATGACTGCAGTTAAGAAGAACTTAAAGTGTCAAAATAATAACACTTTGTAATTACTGAGAGTTTTTCCTCCCCAGGGATCATGGTGCTTTCCAATGTGCTCTCAAGGACCCACAGAACCACCTAGCTGAACTTGAATTTCAGTTTACCTGTCTGACAGGGAATCCCTTACCCACAATCAGACCATATTTTGCTTCTTCACTCTTTTAACTTGAAAGTGAAGCATTTCTGTTAAATTTATCCTGGCATTTTTTTCACAGGAATATTCAAATCTGGTACTTTTGGAAATTGGGTATGTTGCTTTGTAACTTCCAATCACGTGCTCTGCTTTTGAAATTCAATAATCGAAACATTTCCCCTTTCATCTGTGATTATCTTGTTCTCCCAAAGCATTATGTGAATTTCTTAAAATGCATTTCCTTCAGATGAATCTCATAAAAATGCTCTATCGGTGTGTTGAAAAACAACGTGGTTTCAGACAGTGGAAAAGGCACTGAGAGAACAAAGCTCTTCGCTTCATTAAACAGTCTGAAGGGCCAATCGAAAGGGCAAAGCCTTGAACGGTTAGGTTACCACAACGAAAACCTCAGTCCCGAGGAACCCACTTCAGCCAAGGGACCCCCCTGGTGCCTGTGTGTGGATGATAAAGTGTACCAAAAGCTCCGGCCCATTCAAAGAGGGAGGCAGGGCTCTTTGTGAAAGCAGAGTTTATCATGTGCTCAAAGCACAGCAGAATTGAGGAAATAATTTACTCCAGTGTCATTTCAAACTTAGGGAAGAAAAAATCATTTCCAGACCGGTTTTGAGAGTAGGCGCATCAGGTAATTAATCAATACGTATATCACAATCCTGAAGGGAATCTGCCCGACTTTGATTATAGATACAAATACAGATACGGATAACAGCATGGGTCTTTGAAAAAGCCCCATGTGTTTTACTCTTGCCTGTAAGTGCCTTTGAATAAGCAGCATGTATTTTATTCTTGGCTATTTCCTTGTTATTAATAAAGTGAATGGTAAGGTGACCAAAGACAGAATACTACTCATTAATAATAAATCCCGCTCAGAAAATACATTTTGACAAGTGTTATGAGCTTTTAGAGTTCTACTGTTCCGAGCTTGCAGTAAAAGAGATAAGAGGAAATCTTCATTGCTTACGCTTGCACGTAGGCGTTTGACTAGTTCTTTGCCGAGTTAGCATACATCGTAAAACCTTTTGATCTTCCCTCAGCACGATAGAAAGAAAATGAATTACAAATATTTATGCAGAGTCTAATGTCCCAGGCAGAACGGTGGTAAAATGTGGAGACCTACATACTAAATAGCAAAATAATAGGAATGTTTTGAATAGGAAGGCTTGCTACCCATCTCAGCATTGTCAGATTTCTATAGCAAAAAATATCCATGCTGGAAAAATGGTTTGATTATATAAATAATGATTCTCTTACTCATGGGGAAGTTCTTCGGTCCTTGATAACTATCATCAGTTTAATTAATAATTACAACCTTTAAAATTATTTTTTAGAATGTTTCCCTTTGTTTATACAATGATTAGAGGAAGACTGTGTGAGTTTCATTCTTAACAGATCCTTCTAATTATTCCGTGTTTGGGGGATGTGGCGGAAGTCGCAGACTAAGTCTTCTCCCAGTGGTTCTTGCTGTCTGGATATAGAATACTGCATCTGAGGGAAAAATAAAGTTGTTTCTGAGTCTTGCTTCTACATATACATTTTCAGAAGAATAAAACATCTTTATTTTATCTTTTCTGGTGGGGAAAATTGTGGCAAAAGTAGGGGATACACAGATTGAAATACAAGAAAATAAGCAAGTGTTATTTGTTTGTTTGATGTTAAAAAAAAAAAAACAGTGACACTGCAAAACCTTCTACTTAGTGCTAAAAACTTCAGGGTACGCACCTGAACACATCCAATTCTCTTTCATTCTTAAAGCTATCCTTATCCCTTTATATTATCGCCACTTGAGATGCTCTATACAGCTGAGAGCAAATTGAACTGAAATGGAATTCTTAGTAGGCATAATTTTCTCCACCTTTATAAAGAAGAATTCTAGGCCAGAATCTGATGAGCTGATCTTATTGCTTCTTCAACAGTTAGATACGCTTAGAACTGATTCACCCACTGCTAGAATAGACACAGCTTGAAAAAAGTCAAGCCTTAGCCTGTATCAAATGCACTTACCCCCTGTTTACATATATTTCTGTTTTCTTTAAGTCAAAATCCAATTTACAGAAAACATCATTTTCAGTCTTATCTGTGGTATCAGTCATTAGGAAGATTTAAGCTTGTTTAAAATCCTGTCATTGACCCAAATATCTGTCATGGATTTTTGGCTCCCTCCCCGGACCTTTACGTGATGTTTATTCACTCCGAAGATCTGTGTGATGCTTGTGGGAGCAGGGACACAGCTTCTGGCGTCATCTCACTTTGGTAGTTTAGCCATTCGAGGAATGCTTCCCCAACACCCTGGCATTCTGCTGTAAGTACCTCTAATCCCCTGTGAGCTCGGAAGCCTGGCCGGGCTGGGGCTCCTCCAGGTCACATATCTGTTTCTCCCAGGGTCTACCATATTGGTCACCTTGCTAATGTTGGTCATTCTGTATAGAATGAGCTGGGAAAAGGTAGAAACGACATTGAAATTCCTGAGCACAAGTGTAATGAGGTCACGATGAGGCAGTTTATCAGCAGGGTGTCGGGCACAGAGTTGGAGACAAATAAATGCTTGCTGAATGGAATTGGCTGACTATGTTGCCATTTTGAAGTTTCATTTAGCTTGTAACTTCATACTTTTCATTGGGCAGAACTCTGTGATTTGACCCCTTTTTTTCTTTTCTCTGAGTTGTCGTGAAATCAATCAAAGTGTCAGCTTTGGTTTACTTTACCCAATAACTTAAAAAAAAATCAATCAAACAATCAATCAATCAATCAATCAAACAATCCTGGCTCAGAGAGAATGAATGATCTATGACTTATCTCGACATATATTCCTAAGAAAACTAAATTTGAAGTGAAAAAGGGTAGAGAAGATCCCTTAGATTTCTTCAATAGACTTTTGCTTTTTTTTCCCCTTGGGTTCAGCAGCTGAGTACCATTCATTCCGCCTGTTTTCTTTGAGGCCAAAAGGGTGGGGAATTCTACTTATTTCACCGTTTCATTGCAATACATTTAATTTTTCTATTTCGTTAACAAAATGGCAATAAAATCGACACCAAATGTATGCAGCCAGGCCGAGACCAAGTCTGAGAGGTTTGATAGTTTTGTGTCAGCTGAATGAAATACGATGTTTGACAAAATCCTCCTTATGATATATTATGCTTAGATTTGCTGCCGTGCATTTCCTCATCAGTAAAACGTGATTTATGTTGTATTCATCATCGAAATAAAACCCTGAGCAAATCCCCCTCACTATAGATCTAGATCTTTCACCTTATTAATGATCTTTTATGGCTGCGAACAGTGATTGTTAATAACCGCTGTATGCAGATTATAATACAGTAATAAATAATTATCTCCTAAGGTTATGTACATGGTGATTTCCTCCCCACTTGACATTACATGAGGATAAATGTAAGGGTGCACAGAGACAGGATTTCCAGCACTTACATCGAGTCAGTTGGGTGATTCTATCAAATGAAACATGCTATTTAAATACCAGAAGGCTGCAAAGCCTTTTACTACCCACTCCAGACCATCCTGGAGTATCATACAACCCATCTTTCTTCCCCTCCTCCATGGGGCCATCTCCAAGCTGCTATTACTCACATTCCTTTACTCAACCATATTACTTGCTATTTCCAGCATAGTTTTGCCTGTAATCCTAGCTGCCCCTGTGCCTTGCTTGAGCTTAATGAGCTTCTGGTCAACTCCAGTGAAACACTTCTTCTCGGAAGCCTTCCCTAGGTCCTGTAAACAAAATTGAGCATTCCTTCTTGTGAACTCCTGTCGTGTGATATATATATATATATTTACAAAAACTATATATATTTATATAAGATCTTAGCACATTTAATAATGTTTACTTACATGCCTCATTCCTCAAAGGCAGACATTTGTCAAGTTAATCTTTGCACCTAGCAGTGTCAAGCATGGGGACACTCAAGAGGTAGTTTGATGTATGAATGAATAAAATGTAATAATTGTAAAAATATTTGAAGGGAAGAAGGTAGGAATATTAGCGTTCGTTTCTAAGATTGTTGCTGGGTTTTAACACCCTTAAATGTGCCAGCTGTTTGATCGCTGCTGGCCACCTAATACAGCTAGCGCTGTGAGTCAGGGAGAGTTCTTGTTTGTATTTCTTGCTTGTTTTCTGTCTTCCACACAAGACTGGGTGTTCCTCAAGGGTGGAGCCTTTGACTTAGGCCTCCCTGTTTCCCCAGCCTACACTGGCCATGGCACCGGGCAAGTGCCCAGTAAAAACGTGTTGAATGAATGAACAGCCAGTCCTGATTTACTGCTGATTCGACGTGTACTTCCAAAACTCCTTCTATCCATTTAAGTATTTCAAAGATTTCAGTAATAATGGCAGAATAGATACTTTCCTCATCAGACCTTCCAGATCAGACTTTCAGGAAGCCTGTGGCCATCCAGGTGGTCTTTTTCTCACAGGGCACAACACAAGACCCAATAGGTAAAAATATTGAGTCATCTCATATTTACATAAAATACAAACAAAATAATTCGTTAACAACTGCTAACATTCCCAACAGACTTTCAGGTACTTGAGGTACAAGAAAACTAAAGCCATAATTTTTGCCAGCCCCCTCACAGGAAATACCCTTTATGGAATCTCTCAAAAATATGGATGGCTTTAGCCATTTATAGTATAAAAATCATAAAATTAGAAAGATCTGAGAAGTGCTTGGAAAATGGTATTATTCTGATGCTCAAACTAAAAATTTTAATTTATGAACCCTTTTGCCACCTATCAGGAAATAGCTTGAAGGATTTCACATGAAATCTCCATGATATTTGATCAACTTGACTATTTATTTGAGTATCATGTGGACGTGACTAAATTCTAATTTTAGGTTTACCAACTTCAGACAGATTTTAATCTTTCTTTTACATCTGAGGAAGTAATACCGGGGATGTTTATTGAGTGACATGAATACACTAAAAACAACAAAATCGTTGTTCTTGATTTGATAGATGATATAATCCACTTGGACTTCTTTTGAAACATTCATGGTAATTTAAGTTTGGACAGAGGGAAAACGTGAAAGTTTCAGAAATAGAGCTGATTTTTGAAAATACACACCAAAATTAACTATTTTGGAGACAACATTTAAAGGCTACATCTCAGTCCGTCTTGGCTAAGTTCCGCCCAGTGGCAGATGCTCCACAACCTGGAGGTCCGGTCCTTGATGGGTGGGGTGCAGAGTTAATCTCTGCCCATGAGCACCCGGCCTGGAGCTTGGGCAGAGCCCCTGTGTGCTCCCTGTTCATCAGGCTATAATCTTGCTCCTCCACTGCACTGTGTTTGTTTAGTCTGGGGCCGAGTGTCTGTCGTGGTTTCCTGGCTTATAGCGTTATTCTCTTCTGAAGATGGAATCCTGCCCTGGATTCCTGCTGACGTGGGTTGATCTGGCCAAGAACTTCTCAGGGACTCTGGGTTGTTGCCCATGTCCCCAGCTACTCACTGCTTCAAACCACGTGGTTGTGTCTGGAAGAAAAATCCTGAAGAAGAGTGATTGTGTCAAGTTCATTGTCGTCTTCCCCATGCCAAGCACTTCACCTACTACAGAGTAGATGACAATTATCTGGTCAGTGGATGAAACAGTACAGTCGGTCTCTCCGCCCCCCAAATAAAGACCCCACCTCCCTTGTATACTTCTTCCCTTTACCGTCAACTTTCTCTGAGGTGTCATCCTCACCAACTCTCTCCACTTCCACATTGCAAAAGTCTTAAGTCTCCTAGAAGTCTTATGCTTAAGATTCCTCCTAGGGTGCCCATCTGCCAGATAGTCTTCTCATATAGGGAGAAATACAGATGGAAATCTCTCTTGTGTCATAACTTAGGAAACTGCCCTTTGGACTGTTAGTCACCCACGTTCAGTCTCAGTCATGACCCCTAACGCGCTTAGTTTATTCATAAATCTCAAGCACCCCAGCCTCGCACTCCTGGGATGACAGACAGTTACTCTTGGATCTGGATCTGCCTTGAATGAGGATGGAGATGCAAACCAGAGTTTCCACAGTGGTTTTCAGGCTTTATAGGGCTTTCTGGAGAAGCGAATATTTCTCCCAAGTAAGGAGAAACATTAATTATCACAGAAGGGCTCAAGAATATTCTACCCACTCTGTGATAATTAATGAACCTTTGCAGGCTCAATCTCCTCATCAGAAATGTAGGTATTATAAAGTTCATCTGAAAAGTTTGGAATTGATATTTAATAAAGTATTCAGAAAAATCTCTGTAAATATTATTCAAATTAGGCAAATAATATAAAAAGTCTACCAAGGTCTACATGTGAAGGAGTTGACAAAATTCATTAATTTCAGTACAGATTATATTAAATATGGGACCCAAAATATTCTGATAAAAATCTCTAAAGGTCTAGCTTGTAGGATGAAATGATCTTAGTGCAATTGAAATAGTTTTAACCAATAATTTTCTGAGACTTTGAAAATTTCATTTAAGTGCTTGACACTTAGGAAAAAGAGTTCACAATATGTCTTATGCTCATATTGACTTAATAATGGGGTAGAATTCTTTTTCCTTATCTGTTAGAAATTTTGAAATAAAAGTCCTTTTTCTTCATACAATAGTAAAGAAAATTATTGAACATCATAAAAAAATTTCCTGTTGTCTTCCCCTTTAGCATAAAGGCTCCTAGAATGAAAAAATAAAATAAAATCAACGTTGTATTGATTCACTACTAGTTAAGCTGACATATAAGTAAGTTCTGGTTCTTGCTGGTATATTCCCTCACGTGAGGAAATGGACCATCTCGTGGCTACAACTTGACCCTTTAATTTGTCTGGTGGACAAAAACTTTTGGTTGATTTAGACCAGTACATAAGAGAGTGTTGACCACATATTTTTGAAAACTGAAGTCTACATTCCAAGAGGATTGGGAGGTGAGGGGAGAGGGTATCGTGTGCCAGGCACCAGGCTGCTCTGTGTATAAATCAGTCTCATTTTGGTTTTTAAACCATCCTGAAGATGGATATTAATTTCCTCGTTTTACAAATGACAAACTGAATCTCAAAGAGCTTAAACAACTATAACAAGAAGACCTAAGTAGTTAAGACGTATCCAAGTGTGGAGCAGAACCCAGGCCTGTCTGTCGCTGAACTTCCCACCTATCCATTTCTTAACCCCACGATATAATCCTAAAATTTCTGCTCATACTTTTTCACTGAAATACCATCACCAAAGACATCGACGTCCCTTGAGCTCCCCAGTAATTTGTCCCGTCAGCTTCTGTTCTCGTGGTTGCCAAGCAACAGGCATCCCAGTGACCAGATGCTCCTTCTTCAACCCCTCTGTCTTTAGCTGCTCGGAAAAGGTTTCCACCCTATTATCTTCTGTTGGGTCACACCTACGGTGACCTCCACATTCTCCTATTTCCTAAAATGGTCCTGTTTGAGGACTTAACACTGAAATCCATTCTCTTTCCTTCTAATTTCTCCCTTGACTGTCCAGTCGCATAGAATCAGTCATCAAGTTTGTATTGATAATTCCATAATATCAACTTGTAATTTATTCACTTCTAGACAGCTCCACCTGGATGCCCTCCTCTCATGTCTGCCCTTTGTCTTGATTCGTTGATACAACTTTTTTTGTAATGTTTTGAACTTAAATCTCATTGTGTGTAACATACACTCCTCTAAATAAATAAAGACCCTGCCACTCTTTATTACCTGTATTGAAATTATTCACATATTTGTTTGTTACCTGGTAGAGAGTATAAGCATTTAAGTTTGTGATTTCTCAAAAATCAACTTTTCGAATGTCAACTCATTTAGTTTAGAGGTCCACAGATTACTGTCCATGGGCCAAATCTGGCCAACTGCCTGTTTTTATAAATAAAGTTTTATTGGAACTTAGCCATGACCATTTGTTTGCATATTGTCTAGGGCTACTTTTGTGCTGTAACTGCAGGATTAATTAGTGCTGACAGAGACAATATGGCCACACACACACACACACACACACACACAAATAGTTACTACCTGGCTTTTTACAAGAAGAATTTGTCAACCCCAGATATTGCTCCTATTTCAAATTTCTTCATGCTGAGTGATGGCACTTTCTTGCTATAACTCAGTTAAAAATATATGTCATTATGATCCTTTCTTATTTCACCTCTTCCATTTCTAATCACAAGGATATTCTGGAAATTTGTTTCTTTTCAATGTCTCTCACATTCTATTCTTCTGTTTTCTCCTACTCATCACCCTGGTCCACATAATGAAGTTCCTTGGACTACTTTCCCTGGTTTTCTACTTTGCTCTTTTGCTCATCATGCGATACCCTCCTTATTAATTTTCCTAACTTCACAGAATCACCTTTCCTTCAGAACTCTTGAGTCACTCATTAGAATATGCCACGGATTCACCTAATTACATAAAAAGCTTTCATCACAAAAAGCTTTACTGATCATCAGTCTACACATGCCTTAACACATAACACATGCATTAAATGAGGTCAGTGGAGGATAAGTAACTTGTCTAAAATCATATAACCTGGCCATGGCAGAGCTGGGGCTATAACCCTAGTCTCTTGGCTTTCAATACAAACCTCTTTTTACTATCTAGCCTCTCATGCGCACTGTGTGACCTCAGTAACATCTTTAAAGATTTGCTGTTATCATCTTAAATGAACCCTATATTTCCGTAAAATATTTCCAACCCCCTCTTTCTACTTTGTATTCTTTCATGGGTCACCTCAAAACTTTATCCTCTGAATGTGCTGTGAGTTTCCTACTTTCTCTGTTCTCTACTTCCCCTCTTGTGAGATTTATCATTTGTAGCAATACTATAAACCTAACTGGCTTTTAGTATTATTTATATTTTGCCAACTATATTATAGTCTCCCTGACCATATTAGAATCCTCCCCCTTCTCTGGGATAGAAGCTCCGTTGATATGACTATGGTGGGATGAGTATGGGGAGACGCTGGAACATAGGAACCCCGTGCTGGAGGATGAGGAGGAAGACATCAGGCCTAAGAGACCCAGGATGGTGCAGAGCGCCGCTCACAAATAGAGCGGCCCTTGTGAGGTTGACCAGAAGTCCACTCCTTTTCCTTCCAGTCAGTGTTCCTATGCACAGAGTTTCCATCTTGCTGAGAGATGGCCAGCAGACACCGTGCTTGCAGGATGCCAGGGGCAGGTGGGACCCAGGAGGGCATCCAGCACCTCACTTCAGGATGCAGTGTGGGATCAACACATAGAAGACGGAGTGGATAAGACACAGTTGTGACAGCAGGGCACTAGCTCTGGGAGCTTGGAATCATGTGAAGACCTTAATCCCAACAAAGAAAAAGAGAGCAGAATGGAAAACAGAGCCAGAAGTCTAGTTATAAAGACTGGTCCAGTGTGCTGGGGTGAGGAGAGTCCTGTGATTTTGTGATCACATGGGTTTCTTGTGTGTGTGTGTGTGTGTGTGTGTGTGCGTGATTCAGTTATACATATACATGTATCTATTCTTTTTCAAATTCTTTTCCCATTTAGGTAGCTACATAATATTGAGCAGAGTTCCCTGTGCTATACAGTAGGTCCCTGTTGGTTATCCATTTTAAATATAGCAATGTGTGAAGTTTCTAAACCTCACAAAACAGCAAGACTCATGGACTTGTGGGTCTGAGGAGACTGACACATGGGTTGCCTTGGTCAGTTTGGGCTGATGAATTAGTGGGGCTCAACCTTTTTGTTGAAGCCAGAATGTCCATTGCTAAGAGGGTCTGGGGAAAACAGGGACCAATGAGATGTCCTTCTGCGGTGCCTCTTTTGATCCCGAGAACTTATCACTGTGCTGGTCTCACATCCGCCTCTCAGCACATGTGTCACTGCTACTGAAGAGAACTACACGCTGTCTTGTGTTTACTTAACGCACTTACAGTAGAAGAAGAGTGACATGGGAGGCAGGGGAATGGAGACGGAGCGGCAGAGACAGATGGGGGTGAAGTGTCGGTGCTTTAAAGTGCTTACAGGAGGGTAAGCGGTATGTGGCAGAGAAGCAGCTCTTCATATTCTGCATTAAAAGGCAGACATTATGCACTGTGAAAATGCAATCAAGGAAGAGAAGAGAGGGCAAGAGGAGAAGACAGTGAAAGATCTCCAAGGCCTGGAACTGTCATTCAATCCTCTCCCATCCACGGTGGGAATACGGGAATATGGTGATTGATGAGGCAAAGAGAAAACAGCATTTTGGGGAGGGAAAGGGAGATTTGGGAGGAAGTGGTGGTATAGAAATTGACCACCTTTTGAGACAATGTGCTGGAGAAATGTTTGCTGGATGTTTTGCCTCATCAAATTCACAGCCAGTTAAAGACCGCGCAAGGGTGCTCTGTGTGGGGTGTGACGACCTCTTCAATCGATGGCATCTAGTTCAGTAGGCAAATGGCGTCACCAAGAGGCTCCATGTCCTGACTACGGCCACACACCAAGCCCTAGGCAGATCCAAGAACAGGTTCCATCTTATTCTGACTCCTACTCACCTGTCGCTTCACACCTTTCCCTATGAGAGAAACAAATGGAATTTATGGTCAGATGAGAAAGTAGCATCCTTCAGAAAGAAACAGGCAGCTTCCATGGTGGCTTCTACTTATCTAAATAATGGATTAACATTTAAGGGGAGGGAGGAAAAGTCCTGCTTGGCTTAGAATCCTATTTTAAGGTAATTTTAAGGTCTGTTAATACTGAAATCCCTCTGCCATCTGGAGAGCAAAATGGATCCCAATTCAGCCCCCATGGAATGTCCTGCTAGCCCTCCCACTCTGAAACCCTATTCCAAATGAAACCCACACGAGTGTTTATTTCAATGATATTCTTTTATAACAAACTGGGATTGATTCTCAGAGCTGCTGATTGAACACTTTAATTTGCAAACGGGTTTCCCAAAGCTGAGTAAAGCCACCAGATGCAAAGAGAGTGGCCACACCACCGTGCTTGGCCTGCTTAATGCAGGCAATATTGTAAACAACACTCTGGGGGAAGGTTTCAGAAGTGAATTTAATTGCATTTTCCACTTCCCGTAACAGCAAGGGATTAAGTCGAGATGGAAAGTAATGGAACCTGCTCCATCCTGTCACCTTAAAGCGGGGAGCCGAGAAGAATCCAGGATGGTGAGCTTGCAGGAAGAAACCCCATCGTCTTTATTTGAATAAGTCCATGAATGACCGAGAGCAAATGCATTAGTTTACATTTTACATTTTCTGGTGGTCAGTTTGCAGTGACAACCATCCACTGGTAACTCCCACGTGTATGAAAAATAACTTCCATCTCTCGTCATGGACTTTTGATTTTAGACATAAATTCTAATGTGTATTTTCCATGCAGCATCATTTAAATTATTTATGTCATATTGATCCATACAATATATAATAAGGAATATATTGCCTGGAGAAGCAGATGAGTCTTATTTGCTGAACTTTGGTTGTTTGGGCTATTGTAACGCCATGAGGCATAAGAAAAAACTCCTGCTTAATTAACAAAGATGGGTTAGGGATTAATTTGCCACGTTCCCGCTGAGGTCAAATTTCCTCAATGCTACACTTCCTACGTCATTTCCATAGATCCTGCCTACAGAGCCCTTTCCAGTGCATGTTGAATGGTGTTACTCTATATTCTCATATTTAGTCTTATAACGGCTGGGCTACACTTTATATTCTCATCTTTAGTCTTATAACGGCTGGGCTACATCAATAGATTAGAGTTTAGGCAGTTTTTCTCAAATTGGGTTTCGCCTTTAACATTGCCTGTGTCAGAATCACTTGGATGATTGTTAGAAGTAAAAAATATTAGTCCTCAAATTTTGAGAATTAAAATTAGAATTTCCCCCAGGTGATTATTCTACACACGCAATTTGAGAACTGGTGTTCTACTAAAATACTAAAGGTCCTATTCGGGCTATTCACACAGGCTTTTATTAGGCCAGTAAGAAATTTTTCCAACAAGACATGGCAAGTAGTCCCCAAATGGCATAAACTAACACTTACTACTTAAACTGGAAGAACACCGGGACTTTCCTGTTTTTCTCCCATAATTTGTCACAAGTGTCAGTTCAATGCCAAAGAGCGAACTCTCCAGAGCCATCTTCCAAACACAGTCTCTCTGTCTAAAACCAACTGACCTCAAGGTATTTAGGGTAAACTGGCTGCTGTAACCATCTCCCACCCTCAGAGGCTCAGGGCAGTGCAGGATCTGTCCCTCCTGCTCTTGTTCAGAAACCCAGGCTTTTTGCATATGGCGGCTCTTCTGTGTTCTACCACTCAGAGTCTGCAAGGGATGCTGTGCTTCCAGCTGGCAGATGGGGGGTGGGGGAGAACATAATGTAAGGGCACATTCCATTGACCAGAAATCAGTCCCAGAGCTCACTTCACTCAAGGAAGGCTGGGAAATAGAGCCTGGCTGGGTGCCCACCAGAGAAAGTCCTGGGCTTGGTGAACCCAGAGACAACTTTGTCACACTGAGGACACGCTTAGCATCCTTCCACAAAGCCCAAGGCCTCTCCAGTCTGTTCCTGGCCATCGCCACCACTCCTCAGGCTCCTCTGCATCTCCAGATGGGACTATGATAGATCCCTTAGAAATTCAACTTGATCATTAGGTAAGATGCGTATGCAAAGTGTCCAGGATTATGGGTGGCATACAGAGGTACTTGGTGTAAGGGAATTCCTCCTTGCCTCTCGTAACACTTAGTAAATCATAGTGTTTGAAGTTAATCATATTGTAATTCTTTTCTTTGTTGATAGGTCCTCCTCTAACTTTTTCTACATGGCAGGAAATTTCTTTGATTTTTGCATCTCTAGTGCCCGAGCAAAGTTCTTAGTAAAAGCACAGATGTGAGGTCTCTGGGCTAAAAGTCTAACACCTGCCACTATTGGCTGTTTAATGTATCTGTCTCAATCTTCAAACCTTTATACTCGGGATGATAATCCTCCTTACTTTATGGGGCTGTATGAGAAGTAACAAGCACGAATGCTTAGCAGAGTGTCTGGCAAATAATAGACAGTGAATGTTACTTATCACGAGTCTTAGCTCTACGACACAGTGGGTGAAAGTTTGATGAAGGGATGTGTGAGACAGAAAAGGTCAGGAAAATCTAGCATGAGTCAACGCAGCCATTCAGTTCAGAAAAAACCTCCACGAAACAACTTTGTAGAAATAACTTGGTAGATTTTAGTAGTTCATGAAGCAACTAACTAGAAAGTTTAGAAGTGGTGTAAGAGAATACAAATAAATGGCATTTAAAATTTTATTGACAGGACTGTAAATGCTCCCAGGAAGACATTATGTGCTCCCAATTTAATTGTTTAACATAAAAATATTTCACATTCAGTTTTTAGTATTGAAAAATGTAACTCCCCTTTAGGAATTAACATATCTGAACTCTGATATGTTGAGATGGGGTTGGGAATAGTGGAGAGAAAAACATCTAATACGTTCTTTGGGAAACCATAGTTCTGATGCATCCTTTGGAGCTAAAGTCTAAATGCTGGTTAATATTGCATTTAAAAGATCAGAAAAAATATGTAGCATTGTTGTCAACAAATTCATGCCCTTTAGTATCAGTAATTATTAATACTTCAAAGTATATTTGCGTTTGCTTAAGACTGGTTAATAAGAAAACCCTCTTTCTTTCTGCTCTTTACAAAATTGAGCGTCCACCAGGCATTTCTCGTAACAATACCTTGTTATGAGCCACAACATGGGCTTTCATCCCAACACAGGAAAGTTTTTGTATGCCTGTGCACGCACAGCCCCAGACATGCAAGAAGAATACATGACTATGTGATTCGGTGACACGTCTGGGGGGTTAGGCTCAGTAACGTTGACCTGTTCGCTTCGCCACCTGTCCCAACTCCACCCCACGTGTGACTTGCAATACTGAAGGGAAAACAAACTAAACCCGTGTTAATAGTTAAGAGAGGAGGTCTTTCAAAACGTCAGGTTGGGGCTTCCCTGGTGGCGCAGTGGTTGGCAGCCCGCCTGCCGATGCAGGGGACGCGGGTTCGCGCCCCGGTCCGGGAGGATCCCACGTGCCGCGGGACGGCTGGGCCCGTGAGCCATGGCCGCTGGGCCTGCGCGTCCGGAGCCTGTGCTCCGCAACGGGAGAGGCCACAGCAGAGGGAGGCCCGCGTACCACAAAAAAAAAACAAACAAAAAAACAAACAAACAAAAAATGTCAGGTTGACCATCCTTCCCCCAGCAGAATGGATACTCCTAGGCTACTCCTGTGTCCTTGCTCTGAAAGAGATGAGAAGTCCCCAAGGATAAACAGTGCAATGGAAACGAGAAAAGACACTCCAAGGACCTCTTGTGATGCTTCCTAAGAATATGAAAATCAGTCAACTCTTAAATTGCCAGTCAGATCCAACGACCGGGCTCCGGTCTACTGGATACCCAGATTGCGCGGGGGTGGATTTAGCAGAGAAAGCTAGAGGTTTCCTCTAGTCTCAGGAGACTATAGCTGGGTAAGTGCTGTAATAAAGAGAAGGTCTGATCTAAAACAGGACCAGATAAGCAGTCATAGACTGAAAGGACAGAATTACCGCATCCCCTGAGCCTGGCCAGAACCACGCGGCAGGAAGCTCACAGATTTGCACACTGCTTCAGAGGAGCCCTAGATTTTTCTCTCAGAGCTCTCAATCTCTCTCTCTCTCTTATTCTGAATTTCAAGCCTGCCCCTTCTCCTGAAACTATTCTTTCCTCATGCTGAACGCTTCCACAATGGGGTTCTAGCTTGGTCTTTTCTGCTTGCTCGGTGGCCTCCTATATGCAATTCCAGCTAGACCCTGATGGAGGCGCAAGTGCATGGCTGCCCTACGAGCCTCTCAGACCAGCAGGCTGGTTGCTCGTTCTGAAAGTCGATGAGGTGCTAGAGGGCTGCCTTCCTGTTAAAATAAAAGAGTGGTGTGGGTATAGTCACATTATGTATTTTCAGATTAATTCCTACCAACTACGACCTAAATCATGAACCGATTGTGTGAGTGAATTGTAGTTATTATAAACCAGTCTACATGGGATCGAGTATAATGTGGCCCAAAGCTGTCTGGTCAGTAGAATCAGACACGCCTTGTTTTGAAACCCGGTGTTGTTACCTACAGAGCTTTATATGTTGACCTTGGGAAACTCTCTGAGAATTGATTTTTTTCATTTGTGACAGCTCATCCAGTCAGTGATGAGAAGGTACACCTAAGTGTGGGGGAAGAAATATACTTATCCCCAACTTTGGTTTTTTCACACCGTAGAGACCATATAATAATTGTAGTTAGTAATCGTTTGCCACATGCTATATATTTCAAAGGGTTTCTAAGTACTTTACCAGCATTTCCCCACTTCTCCTCACAATAACTCTAGGAGCTCAGTATTATCATTATTATCTTTGTTTACAACTGAAGAAACGAAGGTGAAAGAAGGTGGATGGATTGACCTCAGGTCCCACAGCTGGGTGGGTACATTGCCATTTGAACGCTTTGGTGTCATAGCCCATACTCGTTATCGCTGTACCAGACCCCACTCAACAGTATATGATAGCCTACTAGATACATCATTTCTTGAGCATATATGATGTTCCTGGCACTGTTTTAGGCCCCAGAGACACAGGAATGACCAAGAGGGACAGAAATGCCTGTCCCCAGGAGCACCGTTCTGGTAGTTCTAAAATTTATTGAACATTTACTGTGTGCTGGTGCTCGGATAATCTTATATAATCTAGAAACTATTGTTAGGATTTTTCATTCCACTTTATAAATAGGGAAAGTGTTATTTCTCAGCTGCAAGTGTTTTCTATAACTATACAGTAGAACAGTAGTAAGACTAGTGAGGGAAAAACATCATATCTCTGCTTTTTAAACTAATCTGGGGGGTTAGACTCAATTGAAATGTTGATTCAGATCAGTTTAGCTTCTGATGACTTTTTATGTTTCTTTCAAAAGTTTTAGTAAATTAGGCAAATTAAGCCTAGGCTAACTGACTAGCTACTAAACATTTTGGCTGATAAATATATTAACATGTGCTTTCTATTTGTAGTTCAACAAACTTGGTAGGGGAATGTGGTGGGCTTCCTTCCCAGGTCATTTTTTTTGGTTGGGGTTCCTGATGTGGGGAGCTCGTGTGTCAGGAGAAGGCAGCCGTGCACATTTCGGGGAAGACGGACAGTGCGGGAGCCCGGCAGGACACTGGAAAGCGGGGGAGACGTTGCGTGGGGAGCAGCTCTGGGAGACTTCATTTGCTGTTTTGCATCTTGACTCAGCTTCTGCTGACACTGATTCACCGGCAGTCAGCTGAAGAAGTGAAACAAAGGCTGATGTATTCTATGGAGAAAGGAGATGTGGTATATCTACACAGTGGAATACTACTCAGCCATAAACAAAGAATGAAACCTTGCCTTTTTCAGCCACATGGATGGGCTTGGAGGGCATTAGGCTAAGTGAAATAAGTCAGACAGAGAAAGACAAATGCTGTATGAGATCACTTATAGGTGGAATCAAAAGACTACAACAAACTAGTGAATATAACAACAAAGAGGCAGACTCACAGAGAGAGAGAGCAGACTAGTGGTCGCCAGTGGGGAGAGGGGAGGGGGAGGGGCAACACTGGGGTGGGAATTAAGAGGTACAAACTATTAGGTGTAAAATAAGCTACAAGGATATACTGTCCAACACAGGGAATACAGCCAGTATTTTATAATAACTATAAACGGAGTACAACCTTTAAAAATTGTGAATCACTACACTGTACACCTGTCACTTATTAATATTATTGTACATCAACTATACTTCAATAAAATTTTTTTTAAAAAAGATTAATCTATTTTACACTTTCCTTTGTTATAGCTTGTACCTATCTGTGCAGTTCAGAAACCAGCAGGGTGTTCAGAATGATAGGCCAGTTAAGTTGGAAAGAGAAAGGAAAGGCCATAGATGATCTCTTCAAACATCGACTCTAGGATGGCCCCAGAGCAGGATGGGGGCAGCATGCAGGCAGTAGCGTCCCCCCAGGGAGAGCCACTGGTACACAGGAGATGCCCCACAAGCCAATGCTGACGTTACAGCATCTGGATTTGCAAACCGACTTCAAGACCACCTGTGGACCTTCACTGACTCCTTCAATCTTTAATCACTAAGCGTCCGTTTGAGGCTCCCGGGAAATTCATTTCTCGTGGAAACTGTTATCCCGCTTGCTGGGTCTAATGGTTATAAAGCTCTTGTTGCAGGCAACCTGCAATCTGCCTCACTGCAGTTTTCGTCTACTGTTCCCGGTTCTGCTAAATTTGACTGGAATTAGGGGGAGTCGGTGCCAAAGGGATCAGACTGCCCCCCACCCCATGCACTGCGTACTTGGGAATTTTGTAAGAATGTTCATTCTACCTCAATATCTCCTCCTCCGGATACATTTTATGTTCAGATTACCTGCACTCCCTTTCCAAGACTGAGAAAGGCAGGGTTCAAGTGCGCCCATTCACCCACTCCGCCACTCTGCCAGATCCACTGTCTCTGGTTTTTGTGTATAAATGAAACTGTAAAAAAAAGCATCTGGTTTACAAAAAAACCAAATGTGTTGCTTTAAGTTGATTCATTTAAGTGTCCTTGAAATGTGTGTCTGAGAAATTCAGAAGGTACAAAAACACAGTAATTTAATTTGAAGTGATTTAAATTATAGGGATAATAAATCAAATATTTGAATTAAACCACAACACATAGAATTTAATCCATGAAGGATGTTGGTAGCCACTCTTTGTCTCTCCTACGATAGCTCATCCAATTTAAAGGTGAAGAGTAAAAACCAAGAAGAAAGCAGTTCCAGAGCATACAATAGTAATTTTACATGCAATTAGAACTAACAGTTTCTTTTCATTTATAGAACACACTCCGATGACCTTTGAGGCTGGTGGCAAGATGGGACATTAGCTTATAATTATGCTTTGATTTGCAGTGAAAAATTGAAACGACTTATTCCCCTCCAATCTAAGAAACAGCAGAATGTTAGAATTAAATTATGAGGCGTTGCTGCCCTCCTCTGGTAAATTTTGGTATAACATTTCTAGAAAGGATTTTTAACAAGAAACCACATTTTAAGAATCATTTCACACAATAGAAATGAATGTTTTCCTTTATGAATTTACACCTAATATATTTTAAAAAACATTATTTCGTGTGGTTTCTTTAAATTAAAACTGGAAGATAAACCTTTTGAAATCCAGGTATAAATTAATGAGCCAGAAAATGTCGGAAAAACAATGCTGGCTGTTAATATCATGCATTTATACGACATTTTCAGAGAGCACTTAGTATATGTTTTCTCATTTGGTCTCACATTATGCCCAGGAGGAAGCAAATCATTATATATTTTATTTGTTCAACTTCTTAGGTCTGTGGCTGCAGCTGGTAATTCATTTTCTCAAATGCAAGTAGTAGACATTTAGCTTGCACGCTTCTGTGATCCAGTTATGTGTTTCAGCCCACAGTACCAGCAAGTGACAGTGCCTACATATCTGTAAACAAATGATGAAGTCTCTTGGAGTAATACTGATCCGCATTCAGAACCAAAGGGACAACTACACTGTTTAGGGAGTTCCACCATTTCATCTCGTCTTTAAAGTGAAAATTCTAGATCGAAACGTGAGATAAGGCACCGCTTATATTTAATTACGATTTGTGATACACTTAGCATTGACACTTGCTCCAGATCAGAGTTTACTTCTTATTTTCGTGTCCAGAAGAGAAAATTGCATTTCTCCTTTGCTTAAGTACTTGAGGGATTCCCGAGTGATTGCTGAGCTCTGGTTTATATCCATGGCTGCACAAAGGGAAATCCAGATGGCGGATGTTTGCTTTGGATTTGTGCGCGAAATGTCCAGGGTTTTGTTTTTGTTTGTTTATTTCTCTCGTCTTTTGGAAACGCCATTTTTAGGGTCTGCGGAAGGATATCCCTGACTATATATTTGGGTCATTTCATTAATAAGATTCACCTGGGTAGTGCAGCAAGCACATGGTTAAGCCTCATTGTACTGCCGGGGCTGGGGGGGATCCCCGTTGCCTTTATATGTCTTATTTTATAAAGCCCAAGAGTGTTCTCATGTTAAAGTGTTTTACAGCATTTTGTTTTGGTGCTTAATAACTGAAGTCTAGGGCAAAAATCAAAGTGACTGTCTTTTACCTCATTGTAGCCTATAGCAACTAACATTCTGCTCCTAAAAGGGTGAGCTCCCTGAAGGAGGTTTTCATCCGCTGATTCAGTGAACCCAGAAATATGTAGTGAAAGCCCTTTGGGAAGCAGTCTCTCTCTCGGCAGACAGCCTCCTGGGCTGAGACAACTAGATGTGGCTTTGCCTTCAAAGATCCTGGTCACGGAAATAGTTATACAGCAGATAAAGAGACAAACACATTTACACTTGGGCTGAGTACCTGGAGAAGGAAAGAAGAGAATGCTCGTTGAGAGAGAATGCCAGAGTTTCCGGGCGATCAGTGAAGGCCTCCATACGTGCGTGGTACCATGTGTCATCACATCTCAGATGCACTGATTATAAGAAAAATTGACATTCGACGTTCCAGCAAGAAAAAGATGTGGCTAAACTATAACCCAATGCTTTCTTTCCACTAGAGTCTCTATTTAAACGTATCAGAAGACATGATTCTTGACATGTTTAGATATAGATTTTTAAAATCATATATCACCTCTGGGTGAACATAGAAAGGAAAATGTGAGCAAAGTAAATTGGGGTAATTCGAAAACTTTCCCACGTTCAGACTTCGGTTGGGAGTAAGTGGAACAAGAAGAAGCATAAAGAGCCGGGCTAGAGCTTGAGAGGAGCCGGCTGCTGGGAGAGCAGGGCGATGGGGCCGCAGGTGTAGCTGGACACGCGGACAGGAGGTGCGTTGGGAGGAATAGCAGGGCTGTTGTTGACAGTGGCTCAGCAGAGCACAGAAGGAGGCGAGAGGGGAAGGAGTAAAGGAGCCTCCTCCCAGAGAAGGTCCTGGGGACGCGGCCCTGAACCGGCGTGCGTATCGTTCTCTGAGAAGAGGAGGGACCTGCCCTTTGGAAGCACAGGAAGAAGAATGGGAGCTGACCCAGGGAGGGTTTTAGATTTTTTTTAAAAATATATTTATAAATTTATTTATTTATTTTGGGCTGCGTTGGGTCTTCGTTGCTGCGCGCGGGCTCTCTCTAGTTGCGGCGAGCGGGGGCTACCCTTTGTGGCGGTGCGCGGGCTCTAGGAGTGTGGGCTTCAGTAGTTGTGGCGCACGGGCTCAGTAGTTGTGGCTCTTGGGTTCTAGAGCGCAGGCTCAGTAGTTGCAGTGCACGGGCTTAGTTGCGCGGTGGCACGTGGGATCTTCCCGGACCAGGGCTCGAACACGCGTCCCCTGCGTTGGCAGGCAGACCCCTAACCACTGCGCCACCAGGGAAGCCCAGGGTTTTAGATTTGCGATGAGGAGATCACAGGGTTTCTGTCTGAAGTTTTCCAATCTCTCAACTGAACATGAGGCAAAGTCATCTGCTGAAAAGGAGGATTTGTGGGGAGGAGTTACTGGAGGTTTGGGAATTGAGGAAAGCTATCAAATAATCTTTGCCAAAGAGCAAATGTCATTGGAGTAGAAAAGCTATAGTTTTGTTGGACAGATTGCAGGCCCACTGGAGCCCAGGGCTTATGTAATCCTGTGGGCTGGAGGGCTCCAGCAACTATTTCCCACACGGGGACAAGCCAGAGATGGACGTGTTTTTTTCCCATGTTAGAGTTTGCCCAGCAAAGATCTTCGGAGAAACATCGAGAGAGAGTGATTGCAAGGAAGTAACCGTAATAAATACTGGGCCACACTTTCCGAGCACTTACTGCGTGCCAAGCTCTGTCTTAACCGCTTGGCATAAATTTACCTGCTCAGCCCTTTCAACAGTGCTCTGAGGTGGGAAGTATAATATTATGTATTAACGTCCCCATTGTACAGGTGAGGAAACTTAAGACACAGGCAGGTTAAAGAACTTGTCCAAGGTCACAACCGGTAAGTGTGAGAGCCTGGGATCAAAACATCACGGTCAGGATCCTGAGGCTCTGTTGGAAACCCCTGTGTGACAGTTCTTCTAATTATCATGCTTAATCCCGTGATTTCTGCAAGACACAGTCAGATATAAGAAGAGAGGATACTTGTGGGTAGAAAGAGAATTGTAGGGTGGACAAAGGAGAGGATTTGGTAAGGTCCTTAGAATTATTATATGTTAAGGGTTTAGATGTTCACCTGTGAGGGACCCAAAAAGAGGTAGAATCAACAGGACTTCAGGTTTGATTGAGAGAAGGAGGCGTCATCGAAGAGCTTCAACTTTCCAGAGAGTTTCACCGGGTGTAGGAATCATCCATCAAGACAGACGTTTGAAGACCGTAAGTGAGAATATGTTTTCGATTTTGGTGATTTTGAGCTTGAGATGCCAGAAGGATATCTAGATGGAGAGCTTTAGCTGAGATTCGGTCACATGACGATGAAACACTACGGAGAAGTCGGGCTGGATCTCACGACCACTGATAGTTACCGGCTTGTTGGTTGTAGCTGAAGTCACGGAGGGGAAGAGCTCCCCGAGGGGCACGGCGATGGGAAGGGATTGGGGGGGGGGATCCCGAGAGGGCTGAGGAGATGAAGGAGGAGGAGAGGAGGTGGGGAGGACCGCGTGAGAGAAGCAGGAGAGCAATCGGAAGAGCTGGATGCCATGGAAACCACGAGACGAAACGGTTCAAGGAGAGGGAGGGACCCAGGGCTGCGGAAAGGCCCAGGAAGATGGAGCTCAGCCTGTCCACTGAGCTTATGGACGAGAAAGTTATTGGTGACCTCGGTGAGAGACGTGACACTGAAGTCAAGGGGCAGGTGGTGGACCTCCGGGGCTGGGGAAGGGATGGGAAGGTGAGGAGGTAGAGATAGCAAGTACAAACAAGGCTTTGAAAACGCTTAAAGTGGAGGAAAGAGGCAGAGCTGGGGTTATTGGGGTCCAATGTTGGCTTTAAGATGGAGGGTGAAGAATGTTTAAGTCAGTCGGGCTTAGAAGAATTCCCTAGAGAGGGAAAAGCTAAAGATACAAGAAAAACTAGAGAGGAAAGTCCCTGGAGATGCCGAGGGGGCGGTGTCCTGAGCGCAGCTGGGGAGATGGGACAGGTACAACTTCCATGGCAACCGGGGAAGACTCGGCTTGTTTGACACACCTGATCAGGTACAGGTGGGCTGGACGGTCATAGCAAGGGATGGAAAATGAAACAGTTCCCCTGCAGTGGCTTGTCTTCTCTCTGAGGAGTGGAAGGAGGCTCATTTGCTGAAATTAGGTGGCTAATAAGAAAGTCAAGAGCGAGGCGTTCTGTATTTGCAGTGGTACCAAGCAGCAGCATTGTATCCTGCTTTTTTTTTTTTTTTTTCTGGTGCTCTCAGCATCTTGGGTAAAACGTGGAGAAACCTCCATCAGGGGTGGACTTTTGACCAACAGGTATAACGGAGAGAATCTGAGTTACAGGTGTGGACGGCACCAAGAGCACAGTGGCGGAAGTGATGGTTCGTAGAATTGAAACTGGGGAAGGAAGGAAGGGAATAAATTCCGATGGGCCTGGCGTGGAGGTGCCGGGCGTGGACGCCGTCTCTCTGAATGCAGGTCTTACTGGAGTCAAGAGCCATGTGCGTAACTGGTGTGATGAGAAAAAAGGTGCTTAACTTGGAAATTGTGATCGCAGTGGAACTTCCTGCTTCCCCATCCCTTTACATTTTATACGGTGCAATCTTCTTTTGCTCCTGGGTGAAGATTCTTGCCTGTCCCGTGCCTTTTTTTTGTTTGCTCCTAGGAAAGGGAGAATCCTACGGTCACTTCATGTTCTAAACACAGTTCTGATTCAGTGTTTAGAGCACTCATTCTCGTGCGGTAATCAAACTTTCAGATTTGAAGGGTGTTATATCGGTTTCCCTCCTGTAGCTCCAGCCTGCTTCAGGACGCAAGGCCAACGGAGGGGTGGGGTTATTCCTCTCCCTCCTCTGTCTCTCCTTCAACTTACCCTATACCATCACTGGTGCTTCCTCCAGAATCCGCTTGTTTTGTCTGTCGATCTCAAGTGTATGTTATTTTGATACTTTCTACTCTTCTACGTGTCTGCCTTTTCTCTATGTTAATGGCTATGTAGATTTGGAATGTGCACCAGAATAATTTATTTCAGTGATAAAAAATACTTATTCTCTTATCATTTCCCTTTTCCTTTCTTTTCATGCTGATGGCCCAGGCTTTGCCATGCACTCCCTCAAGAAAAACGAAAGTAACTTGAATCCAACAGGTTTTCTGTCTTCTGTGGGAGAACTTAGCCCTTTGTAGGGATCAACCTGTATTCTTGGAGGAGGAGGGCAAAGGAGGAGGGCTTCTGAACATGAAGATAGAGGGAAGGAGGAGCCTGGGAGGCTGGAAGGCGCCCAGAGGAAGGGTGTCCAGAATCCAGAGGTTTCCAGCCTGTCCTGTGTTGTGGTGACAAAGTACCACAAACTGGGTGGATCAGAACCTGTGTTTCGGGTTGACACACATGCACTGATACGTATAAAATGGATCACTAATAAGAACCTGCTGTATGAAAAAAATAAATAAAATAGAATTCAAAAAAAAAACAAAAAAAAGAACCAGGGTTAAACAATCTGCCCAAATGTGGATAGTTTCCTTTTTTCTGCTGTATATCCATTATAACAACGACAACAAAGGGAGGTTTATAATATTGATATATAAGTTATCATGCCTGTGTCAGAGGCCAATCTTGCCTAACTTTCACCCAAGAAGATCTGGGTCTGTGAACAGACTTCATTCTGTGATTTGGTGTGATGGCATAAATTCTCACTGCAGGGATTCACATTGGGTTTCAAGAGATTTTCAGTTAGATAAATCAGTTCACACTTTGGTACACTGCCCGCCTGTTTAATGCCCGTGTACAGTACAGCCAATGAGTCTCCTCCTCCTATGCCTTTAGAACAAAATACAGTGACGAACACCACACTCCTGCTTCCCATTTCCATAATCTCACGTCCTTGTCCGTAGCGTCGCAGCACTTCCATGTGGCTTCGTCACTCAGCTCATCACTTCTACAATCAAGGTACCCATTTCAATGGATGCGCCTCCCACAGTTCTCCTTGGCTACAGCTCCGTTGCACGTCAGTTACCAACGAGCTTTCCAAGGATGCTGTCTCTCTCACCCACGCCTTTCTAATATCTTAGTAAACTGAGTGTCTTCGAGACCCTGCCAGATGATGTAGTAAAGAGGAAAGTAAAATATTTGTGTATAATAATCTACCCCAACATTGTTATTCCCCAGGCTTTTAGATTTCCTTCTCTGCCTTATGGCAGTTCTAGAATTTCAGCCCCATTAACTTCAGTACATCGTTTAGTCCAGTCATCCAAGTGAACTGTTTCATCCACTTCCAGCTGCTTGAACTAACACATTAAATTTAAATTCCCAGGAAAGTGTACCCCAAACAATAAGCTTGGTCTGATCCAGCGTTATATTGGTCTTATGGGTCTAGCAATCTCAGAATCCATTCCCACACATATTTGCTACTTTTCTGCCAGTATAAATTGGCCCGATTTTGCAATGATTTGTGTGTACAAGTTGTCTCTTCCAAGATCAAACTTTGCATTACCCCACACAGAGTATGCTGGAAGATGCTTGTATTTAGGAGTCTGGAGGAAGGGGCATTCATGGTAACCCCATCACCAGACTGCCTCTGCTGAGATTTCACACGGGCTCTAAGCTCCGTGGCCAGTCTCCTCGGACAGGGGGAGGGGGGCCCGTCTGATGGCTAAGGGGACTCTGCAGGAACTGGCGCTCAAGACTCATGTTCATCCTCATGCAAAATCGCACGGTCCCCTCCTTATTCACCCTTCTCCTTGCCTCACTTAAGAAACTCGGCAACTGTGCATTCAACTTGCTTTGTAAATGTACAACCTGAATAACGTCCTGTCTGGTCGGAGTCTTCAGTGATGATCTACTGTGGCTGTAAGAAAGAAGACATTTTTTCCTTTTTTCTTTTTTTGCCTGTAAACGTATACTCCTTTTTTATTTTTAAAATTTTTATTCGATTATAGTTGATTTACAATGTTGTGTTAGTTTCTGCTGTACAGCAAAGTGAATCCGTTATACATATACATATAGCCACTCTTTTTTAGGTTCTTTTCTCATATAGGTCATTACAGAGTATTGAGTAGAGTTCCCTGTGCTCTACAGCAGGTCCTTATTAGTTGTCTATTTTATATATAGTAGCGTGTAATGTCAATCCCAACCTCCCAATTTATCTTTCCCCCTCCCTTTCCCCGCCAGTAACCATAAGTTTGTTTTCTACATATGTGACTCTACTTCTGTTTTGTAAATAAGTTCATTTGTACCATTCATTTTTAGATTCCACATATGACAAATGATATTTGTCTTTCTGTGTCTGACTTACTTCACTCAGTATTTTTAAGGCCACTAATTCTCTGACTTATATTTCTCTGACTATAAATTGAGTTGGGAGTTTAAAGCCCTGCCCTATCTTTTTCTTTCTTTAAGGTCTCCACTGCAGTCAGAAATAGAAAACCCAGCCCACAGGCCTTGGGGTCACCATACGTGAATAAATACCGTGATAGTCAGATGCACCACATTCTTTGTATCCTGACACCTTTCTTTTAACCAGCAGGTCATCCCGAGCAACTGTAGGTGAAAATTTCTCTTGGCATATTCATACACCCAAAATTGTTTTGAATAAATACATTTGGGACCTTCCAACTTTAACTGTTAAACAGATGTCTTTACTGCAAGAGTTCTCTAAACTTTCATATACTAAAGTGCAATGTGTATAAAAAACCTTTTTCCCAGACAATCTTCTTGAAGGCAGGTTCCTGGCACCTACTGAGGAAATGGAACTCTGAGTCTTAGTGTCTTATTTAGCCCCCTTTGATGTACCTGGATTAAATTCTTGGAATGTCTTCCTGTATTATTTTTCCATTGTTGTGTAAGAACTTACCACCAACCTAACTGCGTAAAAACATCCACGTCTATTTTCTCACAGTTTCTGTGGGTCGGAAGTCCAGGCTGGGTAAACTAGGTCCACTCTCAGACTCTCAAAAGTCATCAGTGAAGTGTCGATTGGGGATGCAGTATCGAGGCCCAACTGGAGAGAGATCAACTTTTGTTTTACAGAATTCCGTTCCTTGGGTTGTAGGACTGAGGGTTTCGGTTTCCTGCGATTGCTGGTCAAAGACCACCGTCAGCATCCAGAGGCTGTCTCCAGCTCCTCACGGTGTGGGCTCCCCGACACAGGCAGCCTGGTCCTTCAGAGCTGGCACGGGGTGGGGACCTCAGACGGCCAGGACATTTATATAGCATCATCCTGTCATCACATACACACAGCACATACATCTGTCACCTTTTCCCGATTCTGGGGTTAGAAGAAAGTTACAGAACCCTCCCCGTAGCCTCCACATACACACACTCAAAGGAGGGGATTACCCAAAACGGTGAAGCAGGAGACGGGGATCATATGTAGGTCTCTCGAGTATTTCCACCACTCTTCCCTCTGTGGAACGGTCTTTTGGTTCAGCTCTTCACAGTCCACGAATTCCCTCACTTGGGGGCGATGGTTAGGTTTGTCCGTATTAAACCTAGGCCAGGCTGTCAAGTTCCATTTTATGTTACTGGTCCCTTCGGAAAAGACCGCAGCTAGATGTGAGTCCATCGTAGCTAACCCAACAGAGTGTTCTTATCTTTCTCTTTCTGCTGTTCCCATTACCGACTCTTTACCCCCAAGAACGTTCCTGCTTCAGGTCTAGATGCAAAAAGGCCCCAGGGAGGCGTGAGAAGCAGGACGTGAGTCAAGTCCTGGAACACGGATGTGTCACGGGGAAAGTTTAGAGCCAGGAAATTCTGCAGCACTCAGCAAAAGCAACTCGCCAAGCAAATCCAGAAGACTTCCCCTTGTCGCCAAGCTGACACCCTCTTCACGTGGCACACATTGCCAGCTATCAATATTCCACTGCGTAAAAAACATTTCCAGGAATCATCCGCTCTGGTCCAATAGGACAGCACATTTTAGAAGTCAATGTCTGCTTCTCTCAAGCTGTTTCTAACTGACTTCTCCATGCCATGATTGGTGAGTTCCCAGGAGATATCATTTTTAATATTAAGCAAAGCAAATGTAACTGTTAAGGTGAATCGGTGCCCAAAATACATAGAACACATACCAAAGCCAAACAAAAACGACTTGGGGTAATTCACACTTTTGTAATCTCTCTACTTCTTTTCTCCCCCCATTAGCATGGATAGTTAACCACAGCTCATTGAAGTTTCAAAGCAGCATTTATACAACCCTCCCCAACTCAAAAAACACTCAGCAGTGCTTGTGGTGTTCTCTGCGTTGAACATACCTTCTTAACTAATTTGCTTGACTATCTTTCCAAGGTATGTCCCTTCCGACTTGAATAACTTGGAACCAAGTGGCCCATTTGGCTCAGTGGAGTCTTCCTGCTGGCTCATAACACTGCAGTACAATTGACTACGTTGAGGGTAAAAAATTTCTCTGTCAGCATTTTCTAATAACATTCTCTCTCCTGACCACTGGGCAGCTCATTACTCTCTAGGTAGAAGAGAGAACATTAAAAAAAAGATGTCCATTATTTTTCATAAACTTGTTTTTTACCTAGAACTAGTTTTTAAATATAGGAATTCTGGAACTTTTGGAAAGAGAATTGGTTATGAGCCAAAAGTTGATATTAAAGTAGGTGGGCCGGAGTATTTAATGCATTTCCCCGTCAATGCAACGATACACCTTGTGGTTCAATTGCTGGCATAGTGATAATAACCACCGTTTATTGATGGTCTACTCTTTGTTAAGTGCCTCCTACGATTTGTCTACTGAATGCCTTGCATTGTCCCACTCTTCCCCTAAATGTCTACATTTTATCTTTTCCAGAGGTTGGAAAACATGTTCTGCAAAGATGCAGGTGGTCAATACCTTAGGCCCTGAAGGCTAACCATCACTCCAAGGTGCCATTTTGTAGAAACAGTCATAGATAACATGTATATAAATGGGGCCGTGTGCCAATAAGACAACCTTTATGGAAACTGAAATTTGAATTTCACATGCTTTTCATATGTCATAAAATGTTATCTTTTTTTCAACCATTTATGATTTTTTTAAATTGCGGTGAAAACACTTAACTTGAGACCTAAAAATTTTCCACCATTAACAAGATGTGAAAGTCATTCTTAGCTCACAGGCTATACAAAAACAGGAGGCAGCAGGTTTTGGCCCCCAGGCCATCATTTGCTGATTTGCATGGGTTTTCTTTCAGTTCCTTGATGCTACTGAACTCCTTCCTCTCCCCTTCCTGTATTCATGTCCTTCCCTCTTCTTACTCGATAGAGTGGTGATGAACCTTGAAAGCACCAATGTGTTTATTCCTAGGTTATAGTAAAGCAGTAGTCGGACCCCAGGCCAGCTGCGCGTCTCTGGTTATGAAAGGGTCTCCAGTACTTAGTGGTGGGATGGGACGTGCAGAATTGCCCTCATTAAGAATATTCTGAGCTCACTTTATACCACAGACCATTAGTGAAGTCAGTATACCTCTTTTCCAGGGAGAGTGCATTCATTCAATTATAAGCACCTTTAAAAAAAAACTCCATAATCTTATTATTTAAAAGTACGCTTCATAAAAATGTTTATTTTCATTAAGAACCAAAACTTAGTTTCTAGCATCTATGATCTTTTAGGTTAGGGGAAATACTTTTTTCATACCATGGGGACAATTCACATAATAGATTGAGTAGGTAGTTCATTTTGCAGTTCATAATTTTCTTCATGTTTGGCCTACCTTCAGATTCACAAATGTCTTTATGATTTCATAACATCCTTGCAGGGGTTTTTTTTTTTTGTATGTCATTTCCCTGAAATTCTTTTTTAAGTTGTAAATTGCTATGGTAATGCTTCAGTTTTGATAGTGTTTCCTGTTTGTTGTTTGCTAGTAGCTAGAGATGCCTACTTGAGTTTATTAGAACTACAACTTCATTTTTTCAAATAATGCTGTATTACCTAACCTATTTGTGTAACTCAGAAGACATGAGCTTCAACTGTAGCCAAATATTTGTGGTAACAGATATTGATGGACATAAGTATGGATTTCAGGGTATAGTCCTTGAAAATGGGCCATAATATTAGGTAAGATTTTCTTTGGTTTTTGGTTAAGAGTGGTTATTTTTTTTTTTTTTTTTTTTTTTTTTTGTGGTACGCGGGCCTCCCTCTGCTGCGGCCTCTCCCGTTGCGGAGCGCAGGCTCCGGACGCGCAGGCTCAGCGGCCACGGCTCACGGGCCCAGCCGCTCCGCGGCACGTGGGATCCTCCCAGACCGGGGCGCGAACCCGGTTCCCCTGCATCGGCAGGCGGACGCGCAACCACTGCGCCATCAGGGAAGCCCAAGAGTGGTTATTTATGTGTAAAGCAGTCACCCCATGACTCAGAATGGTATTGACTTATTTTGTTAATGAATATGGACACTCGTTCCCTTGCACAATATATTTATCGTGAGGATTTCAGAGTTTTGCAACAGATTTTTTCATCAAGATACGAGGAAGTAAAAATTTGTGCCTCTTGTGTAAAAACAAAACAATAAATAATGAGCTGTCACAACTAGGCCAATTATTTTATTCCTTCCAAATTAGTTTCCTTACCTGAAGGAAAAGCAAAGCAAAAATAAAGTAAAGCAAAACAATTTTTTAAAACATTTCCAGGGCTTCCCTGGTGGCGCAGTGGTTGAGAGTCAGCCTGCCGATGCAGGGGACACGGGTTCGTGCCCCGGTCCGGGAAGATCCCACAGGCCGCGGAGCGGCTGGGCCCGTGAGCCGTGGCCGCTGAGCCTGCGCGTCCGGAGCCTGTGCTCCGCAACGGGAGAGGCCGCGACAGTGTGAGGCCCGCGTACCGCAAAAAAAAAAAAAAAAAAATTTCCAAAGCATCTTCCATCTTAAAAGTCCTCATCTTCCTCCCATTGCTTTTTTATTTCACTTACAGCTATTGAGCAAATGATTTTAATTAGGACACAACTGTGGCTTCTCCAACTGTGTTCTTAACTCTGGCTTCAGGTGTGAAGGAAAGGAGAGTCCAGATTTTAATCACAAGACACCTCTGAACAAAATTCCTTCAGAATAACTCCAAAATAAAATGTTTATCAATAAATCATGCCATGTCCTCAATAACATTAATATTATTCTATCAAGATCAATAAATAATGCTAACACATTTACTGCACGTATTTTTAAAAAATTTTCTTGCAGAAATAAAGACATTAAAAGCTATAGCATATTGCCAACGTTTGTAGCATTTCTCTGCATTCAGTTTCCTTTAATGGGATCATACTCCAGTCGAGGGAGGTGGCTGTCAGAAAGGGATGATTTTGCCCTTCGGGGGATATTTGGCAATATCTGAAGATGTTTTCAGTTATCACAGCCCAACAGGGGTGGGGAGATGGGGGTGCTACTGACATCTAGTGGGTGGAGACAGGGATATTGCTGGAAGGCCTCCCAATGCACAATACAGCCCTCACAACAAGGAATTACTGACCCCGGAAGGTTGGTAGTGCTCATATTGGGGGAAAAAAGGCATTAGTCATGAATGGGGTCACAGGGACAATTTCATTTCTTAAATGAGGCATTGCGAAACCTGGTGACGGTAAAAAGAAACCTCAAGAAGTTTCTGCGATACAAACCTAAAAAGAAAAAAAATCAAGAATCTGAATATACAGGAAGAAAAACTTATTTTAAGTTTAAAAGTCAACTTGAGTTTAGAGGAAAGAATTAGTTCCCAAATAATGACTCTCAGAAAGTCAATTTATGTTTAGTTGATGGTCAGGACAGGGCGTTCTATGAAAAATTCTGGAATGACCTCTTGTCATGTGAAATCCAGCCGGGTGGTTGATAACAATCCTTTTGGTTTGACGAAACAAAGACATCCCAGAGAATTATGATTATTCCTTGGGCACAGTCTTACTGGTACCAAATATTTGAATAAATAACTGAAAAAAATCAGCATTAAATTATGTTACTAACGAGAGCTAGTTTGTAGATATTGTTCCTATAGACAAACAAGTGCTCTTTGTTGAATTCAACAAAGCTGTAATTAGGTCTATAGATTAGGTCAAAGAGACTAATCAGATAATGCACACATTTGCACAGGAGAATGAGGGGGGAAATCGTATAAATCTAAACTCGTTTGTTAGCAAATTAACACAAAACACTTGAGTCACTTATTAATAGTGATCAGCATTGATCCTGTGGGCAAATAATGATATTTGTTATGGGTTGAATTGTGTCCTCCTAAAAGATATGTTGAAATCTTAACCCCAGGTCCTTGTGGCAATTGGATCTTTGCAGATGTACTCAAGTTGAGATGGGGTTGTTAGGTGGGTTCTAATCCAATGTGACTGGTGTCTTTATAAGCAGAGGAGAGACTCAGAAAGGAGAACAGCATGTGAAGACACGGAGACCGGAGGATGAAGAGGACCACGTGAAGACAGAGGCGGAGATTGGAGTGATGCTGCCACAGGCCAAGGAGCACCCGGGGCCACCAGAAGCTGGAAGAGGCAAGGAAGGATCTTCCTGTAGATTTCAAAGGGATCCTGGTCCTGCCAACACCTTGATTTTGGACCTCTAGCTTCCTCAACTGTGGAGGAATAAATTTCTGTTGTTTTAAACCACCCAGTTTGTGGTACTTCATTTCAGCAGCCCTAGGACAAATATACAGATTTATTTAACTGAGAAGTTCTATATGTGGGGATAGGGTAGGGGGATTTTCCCCTCCTGAAAAGTCAAAATAATCAAAACTGTGGAATTAAATAGTTTCCTCCCCTTTGAAGTGTGATCTAAGCACACTACATAGGGATTAGACCGCACTGTCTTCTGGGCAGCTGTTTTAATTTTTCAGCCTGCTGAAAAGACACTTTTCCTGCTTCTGATAATAAAAAACAAGCTATTGAGCACCAAATGTGCTAGATTTCCTGGGAAGATGGCTATATATCCAAATAACTACAATACAAAACAAAAGACTTACAAACACCACCATCTAGGATAAAATAGGGAGGAGTTTTTATAAAGTGAATTAAAAATTAATCCAGTGCATATTATTTTACTTTGTAAAGTATTGAAATAAATTCAAATCTCAACTCTCAATAAAGTATTTCACTCAAATAATTTCAGGTTAATTTGCATCTCTGGGCAGTTATATTCTAGAAAATGTATAGATAAATAGATTTTTATACACACATTATATATACAATAGTATCTGTAATTAGTACCACTATTTGCCAAAGAAGAAACATGAATTGGTGTTTACAGCTAGAAAGTCTATGTTACAGTTTTATGAAATTGTACAGAAAATGAAAAGCAATATACATAAATATTTCAATGTTCTTCATACATATTTAATTTGATCAAGATACTTTACTCATTAAACATAAAAAGTACATGTATATGCACATGTGTTAATGGTTACAGTATTCCACATAATTCTTTTTGGCTTATTTGGTCTTTTTTAGAGATGACCATGTAAGGAAATATTGATCAGCATTAACCTATTTAGGCATTATTCTTCTAGGGTTTTTTTTAAAGGTATTTTGGGATGATTCCCTTTATTTTTGATGTATTCAGAGATTTTTGAGTTAATGTGGTATTCATTAAAATGGTGAAAACCCTCTGATTTTTATTTCATTTTCTGCTATCTCAACACACAAAATCCCACAGGAACATAACTAAATTGATAAGTTGTACACTGGTATTGACTGTGTCAATAGAACTTCAAATTTTGGTGAGAAATCAATTCAAACAAATAAAAAGACATCAAACACTTGAATTTATGGGCATCTACTTGTTAGACTTTGCAAAGGAAAGGAAATGAAAATTGTATTTAGCTGCTACGAATTGTTCAACTATCCTGACTGACAGGACCCACTGATTTTTTCAGCCATGTTCATGAAGGATAGAACGTTTTTAGTTTTCTTTTTCTTATAAAATTAAATCGCACTGATAGGACCGTAATGCTGGGCCCCTAAAAGGAGTTGGACAATGTTCTCTCCTCGTATTTTCTGAAAGAGTTTGTATAAGATTGGTGTTATTTTTTTCCTAAATGTTGGAAGGATTCACTAATAAAGCCATCTTGTACTAGAGTTTCCTTTTTTGGAAGGTTCTGAACTTTGAATTCAATTTTCTTTCATAGAGACATGGCTACTTGAGTTATCCATTTCTTCTCGAGTGAGCTTTTGTAGTTTGTAAGCTCTTTAATCATGTAGACAAAGTGAAGATCATTGTTAATGGGACAGGTTGAAATTATATTTTACATGATAGGATGACTTTTCTGATACTTCAAGCCTAAAATATATAACCTCAATCTAATAATGAGGAATAATCCAACAAATACTAATCAGGGGAATTTCTCAAAAATAGCTGGCCTATCACTTTGGGACACGTCAAGGTCAGGAAAGTAAAGGACCTACTGAGGAACTATTTCAGACTGAAGCTGACAAGAGAGATGTGACAACTTAAGGCAACATGTGGTCCTGAATTAGTTCTTCTAGGCCAAAGGCCACTTTGGGGACAAAGGGTGAAACTTGAATAGAATCCAAGGATTAGATGGTAGTAAGTACCAATATTAGCTCCTGATTTTGAAGAGTGTTTTGAAGTTATAAAGGAGGATATTTTTATTTATAGAAAATACACACAAAATGTTCAGAAATGATGAGGCTTCAGGTGGCAATTTATTCCCAAATGGTTTGAAGAAAGTGGGAGAAAAAGTTGATTTTACTTTTCTTGCAACTGTTCTACAAGTTTGTGATTGTTTCAGAGTAACAAAAAAGACTGCAAAGCTTTCCATAATCAGAAATACATTTTATTAGGATAATAGGAACCCTAAATCAAAAGGGTTAAAAGGGTAAAAATGACTAAGGACTCTCTCAAGATTATTACATTTAGAAATACCAGCTACAAAATTTGGGCAAATTTGGAACAATTTGATTAGTGAACAAGTGACCTGGCTTTCTGGCATTTTTATTTGATAATAAAATGAGAATTGTAGTTCGAATGTTCATTAGGTAACAAAAATCTACAATTTTAATTTTATTATCTAAAGTATTAGGTAATGTTTCATTTTCATTCAAATTCTAATGTGTCTGTATTCTTTTATAGTATTTTTATTACATAGTTATATTTAACTGTGGGCCAGTGAGATTTGGGGGTACCTCTGAGGCAGGTAAGTGAAAACTACCTAAACATTGAGTTCATGCTCTTGAGATACAGATGTGGTATCTGTAAGCAAGCTACTAATATGGTAGGCAGGTAAGGTTACTTTAACTGATTAATTCTCTAATGCTAAGTAATGTTGAAATAAATTGCTGCTAATTATTTTCAAATCTCACTATATATAATTTAGTTACCATTGGCAAAGTTCCTGGTCTCTTCAGTGTACACTGAAATGGAGACATTCTATTAAGTGGAAATGTACTAATATAAATCTGGGAATTGAGTTTTGACCTTTATATAGATAATCCCAGATAATCTAAATATAGGTTTATTAGTTTAACATTTTCAAACATATTGTTCCTCAACCAGATTTATGTTGAACAACTTCCCTATTATAACGACAATATATAGATTCTTTCATTTCTAGTGAGTTCTTGCTTAGTGTGTTAGCTCATAAATAAGCTTGGGCTTTTCACAATAGTCCCGTTACCGTAATGAATAATGCAAATAATTTGCGATTTTTGCGCATAAAACTTAGCTGATGTTATTGAGATACTTAATTTTGGCTTATTCTCAGAATGTATGCTAAAAACCAGGATAATCTATTATATCCAGAATCTTCTTTATGCTCACATGATGCAATTGTACTTATCATATCATCTAATTGTAAGGGAGAGCAATGAATACTTCTTCCCTTACTAATTGGTAAAACCACGTAGCAATGTTTCCCAAACATGTTTATTACATACTATTTTGGAAAATAGAGGCAAGTTTTAAAGAATTCACAAGTTAGAATGACCAAGTTTAAAACAATAAAACCCAGGATGTATCTTTTTAAAAAATTATACATCTGGCTATCTTTGGTTCTGGAAATCAAGTGAAAAAAAACAGATTAAAGAGTCACTTAGGGGCTTCCCTGGTGGCGCAGTGGTTGCGCGTCCGCCTGCCGATGCAGGGGAACCGGGTTCGCGCCCCGGTCCGGGAGGATCCCGCGTGCCGCGGAGCGGCTGGGCCCGTGAGCCATGGCCGCTGAGCCTGCGCGTCCGGAGCCTG
>NC_041226.1:76890107-76955287 GCF_002837175.3 Physeter macrocephalus
CCCGCATACCACAAAAAAAAAAAAAAAAAAAAAAAAAAAAAAATAGTCACTTAGAAAAATTAAATGTTTTCTTGAAACATAGGCGTTTATGAAATTGTGGGAATTTTCCTGATTATTCCAACACGGGTTGACTTCATGGAGAATTTCCAACCGCATCCACAAATGACTGATGTCACTGAGCTGCATGTGGTGTTGAATTTATAATGAGACATTCTGTAAGTTTATGTGTCCTTAGTGATACCACGAGTGTTCTCTCTTTTACTATATTTCCCTCTGGAGAACAGCAATTTTCTCTATCAATTTTGAGAGAATGAATCCTAATCACTAAACCATTGGGCACAAAGATAATTTGGTCCTTTGCCAATAACAGAGTACATAAAGGGAGAAGTATGGTTTCCAATTCCCTTTCAGCCATGTGCCTGTAGCTTTCACTGTTATAAACTTGTCAAAATAGGAGATAATATCTATTATTCATCTTGACCAGCGCCCTGAACCCTGTGGTAGTTTATTTCAATTAATGTCAACTGGTTTACTTAGGAATTCCACAGCCATGTGGTATGATCATATTTAATCAGTACTGAACCCAAATTTTCATTCTAAGAGGATTGACGACTATAAATCTGTGGTTAGAACACTTTATAAATTCTCTAACCTTGAGGACCAAAAGGCAAGAAAGGAAAAATAGAAAACTCTTTCACCAGACAATTTTACTATATTTCTCAGATATTCTTGACAATTAAAAATGCAATTTATCGGGCTTCCCTGGTGGCGCAGTGGTTGAGAATCCGCCTGCCGATTCAGGGGATGCGGGTTCGTGCCCCGGTCCGGGAAGATCCCACGTGCCGCGGAGCAGCTGGGCCCGTGAGCCACGGCCGCTGGGCCTGCGCGTCCGGAGCCTGTGCTCCGCAACGGGAAAGGCCAAAACAGTGAGAGGCCCGCGTACGAAAAAAAAAAAGAAAAAAAAAAAGCAATTCATTTTTATTATTTAAAGCAAAAATTGAATGTTAAACAATTTCATCTACCCGGGCCTCCTCCCAGACTGAGAGCACAATTATACTAAGTGTTCTTTAAGGAGAAACAGAAGGGCCTGGTGTTAGAAAAATCACACTTGAGTCCAAGCACAGGCGTTGACTATTTGTGTGACCCTGATCTATTTCCACACTCTCTCTGAGACTTGAGCCACCTTCAAAAAGTTAGGTTAAAAAGCACCTCTTGTGCAGGTTTGTTGTGAGAACCAGAAACGGATTATGAACAACGCCTGACCCTGACAGATGCTTAAAGAAAAATGATGTCTCCCTTTAGCCTTCTTTGTCCTTCAGGGCGATCTGCCCCCAGATTACTCATTTCCCCCCAGAGGTTTTCTTTTCCAAAGCAGTCATCATCGTCGTGTTTCAAAAGTGGGTGTAACTTGCCCACACTGTCCGCTTCACCTGATTGATATGGCAGAAGGACAGGAAAAAAGCCTGGGCCTTGGAATTAGCCACGGCAGAGGTGCCCACCAAATGTTAAAGGGAGCAAAAAGTAAAATTCTGTGGAAATTTTGTTGTCTACCTTTTAGAGCAGCTAATGTTATCCTAACTAGTAGCACACATCATGCTGCCAGGAGGTATCACCCCAGGATGCCTGCTAACATCTCTAAGTGGGCACAGGTTGGCCATGGTCCCATGTCTATTCTTTCTTCTTCCTGGCTTCTTTATTTGATGACTGCTCACTCTGGAAAACCAAGATTCCTTTCTGTCTTTTTTTTTTTTTTCTTTTTCTTTTTGCCCTTTCACTTGTCTTTATCAGTCACACTCAGAAAAATAACCAAGACCTGTTAATTCTACATCATAATATTTCTCCAGTTCACTCCTTTCCTCTGTCTCATTTGCTGTTGAATTTGTTCAGACTCTCATTATATCTCATCAATGTGACAGTCCCTTCCTGCCTTATTTCCTCAGTCTGTGTTGTCTCCTGCTGCCAGGCAAAAAAATTTTAATGCATTAAGTTCATTATGCAGTATTAGTTTTTAAAAATTCTCTAATGGCTTTCTCTTACTTTGAGGGTCAAATCCAAACTTTGAGGCTGGGTTATAAGACCAGACTCTCGTGTCTTCACCCGTGAGGCTCTCCTGCATCTCTCTGTGCCCTGCAGGAAAGTTCCTTCAGCTTCTGTGTCTTTGCAGATGACCACAATTTCTGTCTGTCCTTTGATTGTTTAACGCCTATTTGATTATTAAGATGTGACTTTATCTGTGAAACTTTAATTTCTGCCAATCAGAGTTAAATGCTTCGAGTCTAGTTTGCCATTTTCTTTTTTTTTCTTTTTAAAATAAATTTATTTATTTATTTATTTTTGGCTGCGTTGGGTCTTCGTTGCTGCATGCGGGCTTTCTCTAGTTGCGGTGAGCGGGGGCTGCTCTTGGTTGCGGTGAGCGCGCTTCTCATTGCGGTGGCTTCTCTTGTTGCAGAGCACAGGCTCTAGATGCACGGGCTTCAGTAGCTGAGGCGCATGGGCTTCAGTAGTTGTGGCTTGCAGGCTCTAGAGCACAGGCTCAGTAGTTGTGGCTCATGGGCTTAGTTGCTCCGCGGCATGTGGGATCCTCCCGGACCAGGGAGGTTTGTGTCCCCTGCATTGGCAGGAGGATTCTTAACCATTGCGCCACCAGGGAAGTCCCTAGTTTGCTATGCTCTTTTCTTTGCCTTATAATTGTATGTGCTTCTCCCACTCTGGTCTAAAAACTGGAAAACCAAAAATACATCTTTTGTATCTGTTTCTCCAAAGGCCTAGCTTAGTCCCAGTGACATGCAGGACTCTCAGTTTTGTTTTTTTTTGTCCAATAAAGGAATGAAGGTCATGAGTGTAGGTAGTTTATATGTCCGTTTCATGTAAATGAATGAGTGGAAATGTAAAACATGCCTACTCTTCTCAAAATAAAAAGCATTAGGTATTGATTTTAATCTTCAGGTTTTTTTCCCTTTCTGGAAACTCCCATAAAGCATAAAAGAAATCTCTGTAATGGCTATATGGGAAAAGAATCTAAAAACAAAAAGAGTGGATATATCTGTATGTATAACTGATTCACTTTGCTGTACACCTGAAACTAACACAACATTGTAAATCAACTATACTCCAATAAAAAATTTAAAAAAACATAAAAGAAGAAAAGAAATGTATTTAATGCTACATTTGACTACCATAAGAGACATTTTTTTTTTTTTTTTTTTTTTTGTGGTACGCGGGCCTCCCTCTGCTGCGGCCTCTCCCGTTGCGGAGCACAGGCTCCGGACGCGCAGGCTCAGCGGCCATGGCTCACGGGCCCAGCCACTCCGCGGCATGTGGGATCCTCCCATACCGGGGCGCGAACCCGGTTCCCCTGCATCGGCAGGCGGACGCGCAACCACTGCGCCACCAGGGAAGCCTCAAGAGACATTTTTATCATCCAGAAATTTTATTGAGGGACCAGAGACTTGGCACCACACGCAACATGTTTGCCGTGTGGCTGACAGAGTCTTGGTGTTCTGGCCGGGTGTCAGGCCTGGGCCTCTGAGGTGGGCGAGCTGAGTTCAGGACATTGGTCCACCGGAGACCTCCCAGCTCCACGTAGTATCAAATGGCGAGAGCTCTCCCAGACATCTCCATCTCAATGCTAAGACGCAGCTCCACTCAATGACCAGCAAGCTACAGTGCTGGACATCCTATGCCAAACAACTAGCAAGGAGGGAACACAACCTCACCCATTAGCAGAAAGGCTGCCTAAAATCATACTAAGTTCACAGACACCCCAAAACACACCACCAGACATGGACCTGCCCACTAGAAAGACAAGATCCAGCCTCATCCACCAGAACACAGGCACCAGGCCCCTCTACCAGGAAGCCTACACAACCCACTGAACCAACATTAGCCTCTGGGTGCAGACACCAAAAACAATGGGAACTACGAACCTGCAGCCTGCAAAAAGGAGACGCCAAACACAGTAAGTTAAGAAAAATGAGAAGACAGAGAAACACACAGCGGATGAAGGAGCAAAGTAAAAACCCACCAGACCAAACAAATGAAGAGGAAATAGGCAGTCTACCTGAAAAAGAATTCAGAGTAATGATAGTAAAGATATCCAAAATCTTGGAAATAGAATGAAGAAAATGCAAGAAATGTTTAACAAGGACCTAGAAGAACTAAAGAGCAAACAACAATGATGAACAACACAATAAATGAAATTAAAAATTCTCTAGAAAGAATCAATAGCAAAATAACTGAGGCAGAAGAACGGATAAGTGACCTGGAAGATAAAATAGTGGAAATAACCACTGCAGAGCAGAATGAAGAAAAAAGAATGAAAAGAATTGAGGACAATCTTAGAGACCTTGGGGAGAACATTAAATGCACCAACATTCGAATTATAGGGGTCCCAGAAGAAGAAGAGAAAAAGAAAGGGTCCGAAAAATACTTGAAGAGATTAGAATTGGAAACTTCCCTAACATGGGAAAGGAAATAGTCAACCAAGTCCAGGAAGACATATTTAAAGTGATGAAGGAGAAAAATCTACACCCAAGAGTACTCTACCCAGCAAGGATCTCATTCAGATTTGAGGCAGAAATTAAAAGCTTTACAGACAAGCAAAGGCTAAAGGAATTCAGCACCACCAAACCAGCTTTAGAACAAATGCTAAGGGAACTCCTCTAGGCAGGAAACAACCTACAATAACAAACGCAAAACAACTAAGAAAATGGTAATAGGAACATATATATCGATAACCACCTTAAAAGTGAATGGATGAAATGCTCCCACCAAAAGACATAGACTGGCTGAATGATACAAAAACAAAACCCAAATATATGCTGTCTACAAGAGACCCACTTCAGACCTAGGAACACATACAGACTGAAATTGAGGGGATGGAAAAAGGTATTCCATGCAGATGGAAATCAAAAGAAAACTAGCATAGAAATTCTCATATCAGACAAAATAGACTTTAAAATAAAGACTATTACAAGAGAAAAAGAACCACACTACATAATGATCAAGGGATCAATCCAAGAAGAAGATATAACAATTGTAAATATTTATGCACCCAACATAGGAGCACCTCAATACATAAGGCAAATGCTAACAGCCATAAAAGGGGAATTTGACAGTAACGCAATCATCGTAGGGGACTTTAGCACCCCACTTTCACCAATGGACAGATCGTCCAGAATGAAAATAAATAAGGAAACACAAGCTTTAAATGACACATTAAACAAGATGGACTTAATTGATATTTATAGGACATTCCATCCAAAAACAACAGAATACACTTTCTTCTCAAGTGCTCATGGAACATGCTCCAGGATAGATCATATCTTGGGTCACAAATCAAGCCTTGGTAAATTTAAGAAAGAGAAAGAGAAATTAAGGAAACACTCCCATTTACCATCGCAACAAAAATAATAAAATACCTAGGAATAAACCTACCTAAGGACACAAAAGACCTGTATGCAGAAAACTGTAAGACACTGATGAAAGAAATTAAAGATGATACCAACAGATGGAGAGATATACCATGTGCTTGGATTGGAAGAATCAACATTGTTAAAATGACTATACTACCCAAAGCCATCTAGAGATTCAATGCAATTCCTATGAAACTACCAATGACATTTTTCACAGAACTAGAACAAAAAATTTCACAATTTGTATGGAAACACAAAAGGCCCCGAATAGCCAAAGCAATCTTGAGAAAGAAAAATGCAGCTGGAGGAATCAGGCTCCCGGACTTCAGACTATACTACAAAGCTACAGTCATCAAGACAGTATGGTAGTGGCACAAAAACAGAAATATAGATCAATGGAACAAGATAGAAAGCCCAGAGATAAAACCCCACACGTATGGTCACCTTATCTTTGATGAAGGAGGCAAGACTATACAATGGAGAAAAGACAGCCTCTTCAATAAATGGTGCCGGGAAAACTGTACAGCTACATGTAAAAGAATGAAATTAGAACACTTCCTAACACCATACACAAAAATAAACTCAAAATGTATTAAAGACCTAAATGTAAGGCCAGACACTATCAAACTCTTAGAGGATAACATCAGCAGAACACTCTATGAGGTAAATCACAGCAAGATCCAATTGACCCACCTCCTAGAGAAATGGAAATAAAATAAAAAAGAAACAAATGGAACCTAATGAAACTTAAAAGCTTTTGCACAGCAAAGGAAACTGTAAACAAGACGAAAGACAACCCTCAGAATGGGAGAAAATATTTGCAAACGAAGCAACTGACAAAGGATTAATCTCCAAAATTTACAAGCAGCTCTTGCAGCTCAATATCAAAAAAACAAACAACCCAATCCAAAAATGGGCAGAAGACCTAAATAGGCATTTCTCCAAAGATATACAGATTGTCAACAAACACATGAAAGGATGCCCAACATCACAATCATTAGAGAAATGAACATCAAAACTACAATGAGGTATCACCTCACATCAATCAGAATGGCCATCATCAAAAAATCTACAAACAATAAATGCTGGAGAGGGTGTGGAGAAAAGGGAATCCTCTTGCACTGTTGGTGGGAATGTAAATTGATAGAGCCACAGAAAAATAAATACCGTATGCTAACACACATATATGGAATCTAAAAAAGAAAAAATGGTTCTGAAGAACCTAGGGGCAGGACAAGAATAAAGATGGAGACGTAGAGAATGGACTTGAGGACACGGGGACAGGGAAGGGGAAGGTGGGACGAAGTGAGAGAGTGGCACAGACATATAAACACTACCAAATGTAAAATAGACAGCTAGTGGGAAGCAGCCGCATAGCACAGGGAGATCAGCTCTGTGCTTTGTGACCACCTAGAGGGGTGGGCTAGGGAGGGTGGGAGGGAGACGCAAGAGGGAGGGGATATGGGGATATATGTATACGTATAGCTGATTCACTTTGTTATACAGCAGAAACTAACACACCATTGTAAAGCAATTATACTCCAATAAAGATGTAAAAAATAATAATAAAAAAATAAATTGGAAAAATTGAGCCTCTCTTTTTCAGTTTCCTTTATGGGCTCTTCATATGATTCTGCGCTTATTACTTTCTCAAAGTAGTTGAATGTATTTGATTTTCTTGGACCATTAGCAGGAGTTTCCAATGGAGGAAGGAATGAGCCACGGTAGCATTCTAAAACTCACAGCATACTCCAATAAAGATGTTTAAAAAAAAAAAAAGAAATTTTCCTGGTGTTCATCATGTGATTTATAAACCAAGCTCCATATGCTGCCCCTGTTCATCATGTGGTTTATAAACCAAGCTCCATATGCTGCCCCACACCTTGTTCTGAGTGGAGCTTGATTGCTGGTCAGGACAGGGCGTCAGTCCTCGCCAGTGGGAGAGCATCAGCGAACAGGAGGCGAACACCAGGCGAGACCTGGAGTGTTGCCTTCAGGATGATGAGCGCTGAGTCTACTAGTTACTTTGTGACAGGGATACAAATAACATTGTACCCAAGCTTCATCTCTTTTCCTCTAGTGTCACAAAAAATAAAATGTCACTTTCCATTCACCTTTGAGAAGAGCTTGAGGGAGAAATAGAAGATTAATTGATTGGCCAAGTTCACAGGCAAGTGAAGGAAGAAAACCGGTGTTGATCTGTTTCTAGGAATGAAGTCATATGCTGATTTGATATAGTAAATAAATATTTTGCAGGATTCAGCTGTTATTTGTCATTGCACAGGGGTACAAGATTCAAGATAGATTATTCTTAAAAGAAAGCCTTGCTTAATGTATTTTCTTTCACCTTAGATCTTTCAAAATATACCTGCATGTTTAAAGCAGCAGTGCACTAAGTGCAGTTTGTAAAGTATTCAGATAAATGCAAAATCAGTGGCATCGTGTGGTGTTGTGGGTGTTGATAAAGAGGGCTAGACTCTTAGTAAGATGCTAGCCCTCCATAAAAATATAAAAATGAAAATTTCTCAAAAATTGTTTAAAAAATATGTGCAACAATACTGGATTTCTGTAGAGGTTAAATTTTGATTTCAGTTGAAGCCTATGAATTTCTTTCCAAAATCAAATTTTGGAAGTAAATTTCCTATATATTATTAAAATATGTGTAAATCCTCTAACCCAAGTAAAGTCAAAGTCATTATTTGCATCTTTAAATGTATTCTTACAAGAGTATTATTATATTAGTACTTTTCACATTCTCTCACAATTTCCTTAAGTCCCTTTGAAAAGAATATTTCTTTCTGAATGAGTGTAATAAATTAGTGCATCAAAGTTTTCCCTAGAAGTTTAAAGGGCCTTGGCTGATCTAATAATGCAATATTTAATATATTTCACATTTTTAATATTTTTTATTTCTGATAAGATCATTTAATTCTCTTTTCAATTCTAAGAATCATAGGACAGTCTACCTGATTTAACAACAAAAACCCTGGCACTAGTATAGCTCATTTTAAAAGTCTGAAGTTGAGAGAGAGAGAGAGAGAGCAAAAGACAGAGGGAGAAACAGAACTGGTGGGGTGCGGCGGTGCAGAGAAAGAGAGAAAGAAGAGAGGGGAAGAGAGGTTAGGAAGGAGAAGGAAAAGGAGAAAGAGATCAGAGTAAATGCAGGTAATTAAATCCATTTGTAACACCTTGAATATTTTGTTTGATACATATTGGGCCTAACAGATGCATAGGGAGATTTTAATTTAAAGTGTTTAATTGAACATGAGTATGACTTTGTAAAATTCCATATGAAATTTGAAGAGATCTAGAAAGCTATAAAAAGAGTTTCTGAAAAACCACAGGAATTAAATAAAAAGGTACGTTGTCTTCAGAGGAAAGGAAAAAAACGGAAAACTACCAAATTTTAGACCCTAATTATGGTAACAATACCTGAGAACATTTTACATATGTTTTATGTATTTATTCATCATGCTGTGTATTTTGCATATCCAACACTTTATTTCACTGTATCACATCTCGGGAAAAGAAAACTGCATTAAATCAAAACACTTTGGCTCATCTTGACTTTTGCTTAGAGCTGTAGAAAATGTTTCACCAAGAATTTCATCAAAACGGAATCACTCTTTAAAGGCTTAGAAAAAAACTTTGTTCCTATTAGATTTCCTTTACTGATAATTTTTGCAATTTTCCCCTTCAGATTAAGGGGAAGAAAAAAATAGATACAAGTATTATTTCTATTGTTTCAGATAGTGAAATCCTTGGCAAGGGCCTTAGCAACAGCCATGATTATAGCACTAAGTCATCACATGGTTTATCCAGTGCCATCATGAACGCGCATGCTGAGCCAAGATGGTGGCAGGGCCAGTCCCAGTCATACAAATTGCCTTCAATCCATAGCAGTGGTCCACTGGTCTTCTGGACAGATTGATAAAAGCAGCAGAAATAATTTCCTTAACTGTGTTGCTCCATTTTTTTCATACCATATATAGATATAGTCAAGAATAAAAAATAAAAATAAGACACAAAAGAGAGAAAGAAGTTAAGTATAGTACTGAAAAATTTATAGTTAACTAATTTTTTTTGAGACTCAATCAACAAAATGATATAAACTAATATACGTACTTTTAAAAGGAAGTTCAGCCAGTTCTGTTTTGAGAGGGGTCGACTGAGTCAGCAACATAATGAGAGCAAGAGAAAAAGCTAATTAACTTAAGATGAATAGTCTAGTCAGCCAGAGAAACAAGGTGGAAACAAACGTTAGCAATGTCTTTTATATCTTTTTAGTATTTTTAATATTTAACTTAAAAAGTTCGCCATTAAAAAATAAAGCATTTCTGTAGCTGCTAGCATACCACATAAAGTTGTAGTGAAACCTGCATTTTTCACATCATTCTTAGTCTCTCAGAATCGAGTGGTATCACTACTTTGGCTCTATGTTTTTATTTACTCAAAAATTGTACTTGAGTGAATTTAGAATAAGAATTTTAAAATAACATATGAGTTTATATAGTTGTCCCTATTTTTAATATATCACACATCATCAACAAAAATTTAAAAATGGAAATATTGTTTCAGGGCAAACATTAAGGTACTTATTATGATATGGAAATTAAAGTCACATGGGGGAAAAGGAAGAAAAGGTAAAGAGAAGACGTAAAAGAACAATCAAGGTGACCCCACTGCCCCCGCCCCGGCCGGCCACATGCTTGCTGGATTGGACCCGGGCCACGGCAGTGAAAGCTCCAAATCCTAACCACTAGACCACCAGGGAACTCCCCAATTCAGAGTTTTTCTAATGTCCATATAGAATTTTAACTTTTGCTTTGATTTTCCCATCTTATTATGTCATCTATTTTGCAGTGAAATGGTCAATGGGAAATGGACATACGTTGAAATTTGCTTTTCAAAACCAGTGGCTTCCTCGTTAGCCAGCACTCAGACAACTGGAACCTTGCAGCAGCCAGTGTTGCAGTGAGCTGGGGGTTTAAGGAGAGACAGTCACTGTTTCTATATCTGTAGGTCAACAGCGTATATCCACAGATCAAGGTCCAGAGTCTGACTTCCAACTAAAGTTTTAAGGGTGAAAGTGTTTGAAGCTGTTATAGTTGGAAATATGGAGTGGGTAAGACACATGCCAAGACACTCACATATCTGTTAGGTGGGTGAGAGGTGAATGGAAGGGGAAGAGAGATAAGAATTAGTGAAATAAGAAGGTTAATCAAGAGCCCTGCTTAATCCATTAATTTACTGAGACTTAATTTACTTAGACTTAATCAATAACTTCTCAGCCTTCCTAGTTTTTTTCACTGTGATTTCATTGCATGGAAATTGTAGTACTAATTTAAGACAAAAGAGATATCAACTCAGCATAGACATATATTCATACAGAATAAATTTAAATTTACTGCAGTGTTTTTGCTTAAGGAACCAGAGGCACACTCTTGTTCTCTCTCTCTATATGTATCTATCTCACTATAAAAATATGCCAGAGATATATAACCCTTTCTCCCCATATACACACATGGATGCATATATAGTCAAATACCCGTCTGCAGTTATAGTGAAAATAAGATGCAGTTTTCATTTCCTTGCAGATTGTATGCTTCCAGTTGCAATAACACTGTAAATTTGGCTGTTACCAAGAAAGAACTAAAACAATGCCTGAGACTGATCAATATTTTAATGTTGTCCAGATACCAAATGTCATCTACCAATTCAGATATTTGGCATATGGATCTGACACCCAACTACATCTTTCACTTATTTTTTTTTTCCTGGTAAAAATGAGGTTTTTATTCATTCATGCAAAAATCCATTTTATTTTCCTTCCCTCTTTCCTTCCTTCCCTCCTTCCTTCCTTCCTATCTGCTTTTATCCTTGCTGTGTTCCTGCCTTCTTTTATTTTAATGACTACAGGTCCTAGTAATTAACAGTACCAATTCATTGGTAAGGAACTAAATTGCTTTTTTTTTATCATGGTGCCATTTAAAAGAACAACTTTTGCTTACTATTTGTGGGTGAGGGGAACAATACTATCTTTTTAATGAAGAAGTCAATATAATATACCACCAAACATCAGTGCAATAAGGAGTAATATATACCTCCACTTATGTTAGTTGACATTTGGTTTTGCAGTATCAACATATTCTTCAAACTGGGATTTCTCTATTGCAGAAAAAAAAGACAATAATAAATATGGAGAGGTCTGTTTCATACACTTGTGAAGAATATTATTTTCTTGATTTTCAACTTGTTTTCAGAAATAATTGTTTTACTATCATAATTCATTATCTAGTATGCAGTGGATATCCACCACAAGGAAAATAGAACAAGACTATGATTACAAAAGTGCAAGGTCTGAATATTTTCTGTGCAGAACATCAAGCATGTTATCAAGTAGGAAAACCACTGCAAATGATCCATGGATGTAGTGAGATTTGAATCACCAACTGGTTGCATCACAAATCATCAATGGTTCTTTCTTGACTTTATAAAGGAGTCATTGCCTATTTGGATTCTTTAACCAATCGCAGGAATAGCTGCTTTAGTTCACTGTGTCAGTGGAAATGTCATAGGCAAATGGTTACACATTTACAATCATAAATACTAGGCACGGAGACCCTTCTCACGTCAGAGTAAATGTGGCAAGAAAAAAATCTGACCAGAATTACAGTTGATTCCAACTCTTGCTGACTTGCCATTCCCCTTCCCATCTCACCATCTCCTCCTCACCTAAGCGAGAATTTCATATTTACAATACTGCATGGTTTTTCCCAGCTCTTAAACTTGTCTTTTGGAGGGCTTACCTCCCATGTAAAGTAGTGGTGGTTTTGGTTTCCCTCTTTTGGCCGCCATTCTCCCCAGACTAAAGCTAAACCATGGGCAGGTGGAACCATCCAGTCCCCTTATTCTGGAAAAGAATCTTAATCAGTTGCAAAAAATATTAATAGAAAATGAAACCCCACTGTTAAGGGATGTTATTTGTCATCACTTTGCCCTGTGTCTAGAAATAGTAACTTCTTGTCATCCCAGTAAGAGTGGGTGCAACTTGCATCTTCTGTTGTGTCATTTTCCTGAAAGAATGGAAATGCCTCTGGCAGGAAGAGAAGCATAAGAAACACTGAAGAAACAGATAGTGGAATGGCGTCTGTCGGGCAGAGGTAGGTGAAGGTCACGACAAACTTTGCTCTGGACATATACCTTAAAGTCATTAAGAGGTCAGTGGAAAAAGAGCTCATCTGATAACGTTCTTCCCCTTGAGTCATCACCCACCCCTCCCCCTCCAGTCATTGCTCCCTAACCCTTCTCATCCCACCCCCAACTCCACGGAAATCTAGAATCCCCCACTAATTAGGCTTTACCAAAACTCATTTCTATAAGTCTCACAAAATTCAACGCAGTTAATATGCGCCAGAGCCACTGTCCACCCACTGTCCCCAGAAATAGTACCATTATTTCCATAAATTACAAATGCTGTGCCTGTGTGTGTGCACGTGTGAATGTGTGTTTGCATTTGAATAAAAAACAAATTTCAAAAAAGGAACAAAAACTGAAGAATTTTGCATTTTTGGTGGTTTTTTTTTTGTATTTGCGCAGACCATTTTAGGATTTTCAGTCTCAACAAAACACTATTAAAACAAAGAATCTAGTAAAATATTTGTGCATGTACTGCTAAACAATTCTAGCAATCTTATTAAGCAATACCTTTATTATTTTGAATATTCTTAACAGACTGGAACAAAACAGGTTTTTTTTTTTATTCAAAACAAAATATGCATACTGTAACGCGTGTCGCAGAGTTAGGTATGATGCAGAGATTAAAGTTTTGTTTCAACAAAAACAAATGCCTGGGGGAATTTCATAGCTAGAAAGTTAAGAACTAAATTTTGTTCGCTAAGAGGACCTTTTCCATGGTTTTCCTTCATCTGCCAGCTATACAGCAATCATCCCTGAAATGCAGTTCCCGAGTGTAGTTAGAGAATAGTAAAGATTGTGAAGTGGTTCTTTTAAAATTATTTGTTTTGTTTGTTTGTTTTAAAAACAGCCCTTATTAACTCTTCCTTCCACTGATTCTACTGTAAACTCATAAAAGCCTCTTTTTTTTTTTTTTTTTTTTTTTTTTAGAAAGCAAATTCATAGACACTCAGCAGGTAAAATGTTCCCACAAAAAGAAAAAATACAAACAGAGCGATCCGATTTCTCCTCTTGTCTTCAACTATCTAGAGCATGTGAGAGTGGTAACGTTTCTGTACTTGAATGAAAATGGCTAACCTAGTTTTTGAAAAGTTCTTTTTGATAATGCAGAATTGCATACACTTTATACCTGGAGTAATTAAAAACTGTATGTGGGGGAAATACTGGCGTGAAATGGTCTAGATTCTGTATGCTGCAGGTGTCTGAGCACGTCTGCTAGCCCTCCACAACGGTAAAGGAGGAAAAAGAAGTCCAGATTTGGGTCCTCAGAATCCTGTGCCTGTAACAATGGCCAAAAGGTGCTCATGTAGTCCTGCAACAGAACTGAAATCCCAGCAAAAGCCCAGCCACCTGCGGCTTCAGGGCAGGACTCCCTACCTCCTTACACCCCCATCTGGGGTGGCTGCTTCCAGCCACCTGACCAGCAGGGAAGACCTGGGCCCTTGGAGCTGGACCAACTGAGTTCACGGCAGTTTTCTTTGCTTTTGTTTTATTTTCAACATAAAGATGTGCTAACTGTCTGACCCCACCTGTTATGGAGAGCACTTGTTTGTTCAGCTAGAAAGGGCCCCCCTGGTTCTGCTCCGTCACGGGTTTGTGCAGCAGCGGCTCAGAGGCCCAGCGGAGCGTGCACTGTGCCCACTCACGGCAGCTGCGACAAGGACAGAAGCAAGCGGATGTCGTCTGCTGTGGGTGGGGGAGGCCCGGGGCGGGCAGGCCGGGAGGGGCGTGGGTTCCAGAGGCAGGAGGGAGAGTCAGGGAGTTTTTTTATTTTTATTTTTTTGTTGTTTTCTTTTTTTTGTCTTTTTTATTTTTTTATGATTTTTTTTTGTCTGTGTGTTGTTGTTGTTTGCTATACCGCGAGGTCATAGCCGTCATTCCGCTAATAGAAACTGACAGGACATGAGACAGAACTATCTGAGGAACACACACCATGACTAGAAATATATATAGAGAGAGACAGTGAAAAGACTTAGTTTACCTCTGAGAAACCATCCCCCCAAATAAATCCTGTATTAACAAGCGCAAAAACAAAACAAACAGATAAACCCAAATCAAAAGGAAAGCAAAGAAAACCTCCAAACATTAAAACACAGTGTATAAAATGGTGTGAGAAATTGAAGTCACTTTCCAGCCTTTTAGTCCATAAAAAGCTGTGTGTGTGTGTGTGTGTGTCCTTGTTTGGATTCGGGCCCCTCTTTTCCAGTTTTGTCCTCCAGGCCCTGCATGAAGTGATGCGCGGGTCGGAGCACCCAGGCCGTGATGCCGGTGGCCGGGGTGGCGGGCATGCTCCAGGGTCCAGCGTCCCTACTCCTTGCTGGCCGAGCGCTCGTCCAGTGCGTGGACGCCCCCGAAGCCCAGGGCCGTGGCGTTCTGCGCCGCTGAGGCCGTGAGAACTGTGTGAAGGAGCATCAGCACGAGAACACACAGTCTGAGTCTGCTGGCGCCCAGCCTGGGTGCTGCTGACGCGGGGAGCGACGTCCTGGGGCAGGAGCCGCCTCTGTCCACCGTCCCCTTGGAGGGGCTGTTGGATTTTGCCTCTCTCCTGACGTCACAGCATTCTGGTTCATCATTGGTTAGAAAGGTTTCGTAGAGCCCTGGGGGGTGAAGAAAGGGCAAGGTTAACAGGCGAGAGGAAGATGGGTAGGAAGGCGCTCAGAGCAGACGGCAGCGTGTGCTTTAACATCTGATCCACAGCATCTTACGGCAATGGAGCATTTTGTAAAGGAGAGTCAAGTCCATACAATCTGGGTCAATGGTCAACCGTGCTCTCAAACCAGTACTTTTAGGTTCCTCACTGCTTTTATTGTACTCTTGGTGGTCATCCATGGAAGTTCTGGGTGGTGATGAATAACAGGAGAAAAGATTTCATCAGGTCAAAACCAGAACCTAAGGTTCTGGATCAACTTGGTGACCAGGAACATTCAACCACCATTTTCTCTTTAACAGGAACGTGATTAATTAACGCAATGCGTGAAGTGAAACCCACCAGTTATGAGTTAGCATATTTCGCATATTTTATTTGTGAAACCACCAACCAATCATAATACCAGAGCTACAGGAACCATGTTACTAATCACTTCCTCTCAGGAACCTCACCAAGGCTCACATCTCCCTTTCTTGGTGAATGGTCTTAACATCTACACACCCAAAGCGTGACCATTTCCATTTGTAAATACTTCTCTTGTTCTTCCATTTGATATTCTGTGATGACTGCCTACACTGAAGCCTGTATTGTCTTTCGCCTGGACCACTGGGGGAGGAGTCTCTGCCTCATCCTTCTCCCGTTCCCATCCTCCAGCATCGTTTTTTAGTGATTGTGGGTCTAGCTCACTCTCTCTCTCTATCTCTCTCGCTCTCTCTTATTCTCTCTTCCTTTTTTCTCTTCCCTCATCACAGAATCTCTCCTCTTTCTCCCTTCTCTTTTCCCTTCTTCCTCTAAAAACACACATTGTTCTTATTTTTAAATTGATAAGTGGAGACTTTCGAAGTGACGTAAAAGAATAAAACAACTGGCTATCTAAACGTTCCAATCTCGTTTCTTGCTAGATTATAAAATTTTTACGTGGTCGCTTAAGTCATTTTGTATCCTTTTTTTTTTTTTAACTTGGCTGAAACATTTTTTCATGAGATTTAGCATGAAGTTTCTACACAAATTTTATTCTGTTACTCTCAAGCTTGAAAAACTTAAAAATGACAATAGAGTAATTGTTAGGATTAAATACGATGTCGTATGTAAAGTGCTAGGCTCGGTGCCTGGCACAGAGAAATAAATTGAAAAATTTGACTACTGTGAATTACAATCACTATTAATAGTGCCTCATTGACTCGACCTTACTCATGAAATCTAGTCTCCTTTCCTCTCTCTCCAGACTCACTGCTCAGTGCTCCAGACATCCTCAACTCTTGGCTGATCTCAGAACACGTGACACTTCCACCCACATATATACCATGGCTCAAGCTTTCTTTCTGGAATTTTCTCCATCAATTCATAGAACTAACTCTCATTTCTCCTTCAGGTTCAGCTCACATGGAATTCCCTTTGTGAAGCCTATATTCCTAGTCCTGGGCTCCTAGTGCATTTTGTGTAACTCTTCAATAGAGCAATTATTGTTTCTTTTAATCACAATTGCTCATTTTCATGTCAATTTCCTTACTTATGTGTTACCATAAGAGCAAGAACTATATAGTATCAGCCTCGTGTTCCCAATATGTTGCAGAATGCCTGAATAAAATAGGTACTTAATGAGATTTGTTACATGAATAAGCTCAATATATATTTATTCAATAGTCTATTAAATAATATACACTGCAATCTTCAGTTTCTTTAAAAAAAATGACCAAGATATCCTTATAATGATGCTTACAATATTCATTTCTTCTTAGGCTTTCAAAGGTAAACTTCACCTTCGCCTAGGTAGAATATGGAAAAAAAACTGAATTAATGAGGTCTGCAGCTCCGACATTTTTATTGTATGTATTTTATTCTTTTTTCAAATAAGATACCTCACTGGTAGACTAATCATTTATTGAAGTATACGTCTTCCAAAATTATATTCTACAAAGAAGAGAGTTTATAGTTAAGATTATAACAATAGAAATCTAAAGGTCATTTAGGTCAACATTTTAGAATGGTAACAGTCAGAATATCTTTAACAATGTCATCCAGATAAGAAGCTCTTCCAAAGTTGCTCAGAAACCAGGTCACTGATTTAGACCTAAAGTCATTTCAGAAAAAATAAGGCAATTTGTTCAGGTCAATCAATGTACTCTTCTTTTGGACTAAAAAAATTAATACTCTTTCTTTTTACATTGTCCATCTTTTTAATAAGAATTTTTATTCAGAGTTATACATGCATATTAGTAATCAAATAATTCTACAAGGTATTTTATAAGAAAAAATTCCTCCACCTTCTCCATCCCAAGTTCTTCCTTCTCAGAGGGAAATATTGCACTTTTTTATTTGTTTCTGTATTGGCTCCATTTCTGGAAATAACCTGTTTTATGCTTTTCATGATTTTTCATTTTTTATCACTATCACTAGTAGATTCCTCCCCCACCCCGACCCCACCCCAGGACATGTGAGGATAAAACATTCATTCTGCACCTTCTCCAGCCCATAGGTGACTCCCCTCCTCTACAGTAGTAAGTTTAATACTCGGTGTTCCTTTATTGGGATGCTGTAAAAACAATTCTCAACTCAGACGTGCAGTAAACTTTCATTTTCCATTCCGGTTCCATTTTGTTTTTCCTAGAGCTAATACTTACTAATTCTTAGTTTTCTACATAGTTACTAATTCAGCACCCAATACTTTGCCAGCTCTTTCCTATCAGTTGTATTTTCCTGAAGAACTATCTCCTGGAGTCTTTTACCATCTGGACTGGTGGCTTTTATGCCTAATGCATAGATTCCAGCCTGAAAACTCCAATGAACCTTCCTCTTGGCGATGCTGGCTGCCTCTTTCCCGTGGATTTCCTATCTCCTGTCCCTTATACCTCTTTGCTCATTTTGGGGGACTGGGCATCTAGTATTTTCATAAGGACAAACACTTGGGAGTAAATTTCTGAGAAGCTGTATGCCTAAAAATGTTTACATCACGTTTAATTGATTGTTTGGCTGAGTATGGAATTCTGGCTTAGAAATTCTTATCCTTCAGCTTTATTTGAGCGATACTCCCATATTTAGTAGTTGAACCTCTGGGACCTGTCCTTTAATATTCTTATCATCTCCCTTGTTCATCACTTCATCCCTTGCTCTGCTTTCTGGAGGATTTGGTGAGCTTTACCATGAGATAATTTTACTGAGTTTTTCTTTTTTTTTTAAAAAAATCACATTTTAATTTCCAAGAGCTCTTTTATATGCTCTGAATTTTTTTTTGAAGTGACTGTTCTCATTTCACAGTTGCAATATATTCTTTTATCACTCTGAGATTTTTACAGCACTTTTATTTGTCGTGTTTTATTTCCTCCCTGCATGCATTCTCTTTTCTCCAGATCACTTTTTTCTTCTTTGTTTGTCTCTTACTTTTTACGTGGGAAGCCCTCCTCACGTCTGTCACCCAGTCCAACAACTTTCTCCAACATCTCCAAAAAATAGTTCCCCTCCCACAAAGAAATATGCCAGCACTTTTCTCTGGAGAGGGAGGCATGGGTTATGGAGATCTGACTGCCTCATATACAGACTTCCACCTGGTCTCCCTTATGTTGTCACCTCCTCCAAAGTATTTCATGCTGTCAATTCCTGTGTCTGGAGACAGTCTTGGATGGAAATCTGGTTGACTCTTTGCTTCCTCTCTGCTGCTTTAGCATTCACTTTTCTAGGTGTCAGCAAATCCTTTCACATGCACCAATTTTCTTTCTAGTTTCTAAGAGGGTTTGGTTGTTGTCTCCTTATCCATTCTTCTGTCCTTTTTGGACAGAAGATTTATGCCTAATAACGATTTCTTTTCTCTTGGGTCTGCCTAGGAAACTTTACTGCACTTTTCTCTACATCGGTCTGCTTTGTCCTGATCTCTGACTCACTCCGCCAGCCAGGAATGCTGCCTGTGGCTGGATTCTGCCTCAGTGTCTCCCCAGAAACTGAAGACACAGGGCATCTGCGAAGGGCCAAGCCAGCCTCGGATTTTTTTCCCTCTGCTGAATCCTTGTTCTCTAACTCCCTCACAGGTACAGTTCTGAGTTCTCTCAAGGCTGAGAGAGAGGAGGAAGCTGTAGAAGAAAACTTGGAAGCTAGCAGAGATTGGTTGATGTGTTTTTTTTTTGTTTTTTTTTTTTCGTACTAGGACCTCTCACTGTTTTGGCCTCTCCCGTTGCGGAGCACAGGCTCCGGACGCGCAGGCCCAGCGGCCGTGGCTCACGGGCCCAGCCGCTCCGCGGCACGTGGGATCCTCCCGGACCGGGGCGCGAACCCGTGTCCCCTGCATCGGCAGGCGGACTCTCAACCACTGCGCCACCAGGGAAGCCCTGGTTGATGTGGTTTAAGGAAAGAAGCCATCACCATAACATAGAAGTGCAAGGTGAAGCAGCAAGTACTGCTGTAGAAGCTGCAACAAGTTATCCAGAAGATCTAGCTAAGAGAATTCATGAAGGTAGTTACACTAAACAACAGATTTTCAATGTAGATAAAACAGCCTTATACTGGAGGAAGATGCCATTTAGACTTTCATAGCTAGAGGGAAGTCAATGCCTTTAAGTGTCAAAGGACAGGCTGACTCTCTTATTAGGCGCTAAAGTAGCTGGTGACTTTGAACTGAAGCCAGTGCTCGTTTACCATTCCTAAAATCCTTAAGAATTATGCTAAATCTACTTTGCTCATGCTATTAATGGAACAACAAAGCCTGGGTGACAGCACATCTGTTTACTTAATATTTTAAGCCCACTATTGCAACCTACTGCTCAGAAAAAGATTCCTTTCAATGTTACTGCTCATTGACACCGCACCTGGTCACCCAAGAGCTCTGATGGAGACGTACAATGAGACGAATGCTATTTCCATGTCTGCTAACACGACGTCCATTCTGTAGCCCATGGATCAAGGAGGAATTTTAACTTTCAAGTTATTACTTTTAAGTAATAACTTAAAAAATTCATTTTGTAAGGCTGTAGACGCCATAGATAGTGATTCCTCTGATGCATCTGGGCAAAGTCAATTGAAAACCTTCTGGAAAGGATTCACCACTAGAGACACTATTAAGAACATTCCTGATTCACGGGAAGAAGTCAAAGTATCAACATTAACAGGGGTTTGGAAGAAGCTGATTCGAACTCTCATGGATGACTTTCAGGGGTTCAAGACTTCAGTGCAGAACGTAACTGCAGATGTGGTAGAAATAGCAAGAGAACTGGAATTAGAAGTGGAGCCTGGAGATATGACTGAATTGCAGCCATCTCATGATCAGACTTGAAAGGATGAGGAGCTGCTTCCCACAGATGAGCAAAGAAAGTGATTTAACGTTATCTCCATTCATTTTAGCATCTTTGATATACCATTGTCCATTATTTTAATTTTTCTTGATCTTTTTCTATTTTTCTCTGCACTGTGTTCTACATCTAAGAGTTTCACAATGATTGGAAAGGAGAGTTCCATCCAGTTACCCTTACTGTCAGCTCTGTAGTGCTTGGTCTTGCCTTCATCCTCATATAATAACATTTCCAAACATTTAAAAATGTTTCTTTACCATTCCCTTTGTTGTCTATCATTTGCTGTGTGAACTTAAGTGCGCCTCTTTTCATGATTTGTTAAATATGTGCAGTTATTAATTCTCCTAGAATTACATTTAAAAAAAATCACACACACGTGGGCAAATTTGTCTAATTATCAGGATCATTGATGAGGAAGTTATCTAAATTTTACTTCCTCGAACTCCTAATCCCTCATCATTTGGGGGGGCTATATAATCAGATGTTTGAAACTTATTTATTGTCAAATTACTAACATTTTTGTATCTTCCCTCCCAGTAATGATTAATAACATTTGCATATTGTTTCATATGTACCTTATTCACGGATTATCTGGTTGCAACTAATAGAAACTCACTGGAGCTAAGTTAGGCAAATAAACGAAACAAAACCTAGAGCAGCTAATGGGAGGAATATGTGAAAAATTCAAGCCTATTCTACGAGATACAAGACTGAGAGCACACAAGGGGACATGAAGAACTAAATTAAGAAACAGCATGGCCATCAGAACTAGGGGTGCTCCTTACAGCACTGGAATGATCTCTGTTTCCTGCTGCACATCTCCCTCATTTATCTTTGGGCTTTTTCATGGAGATAGGACTTCATTGTTTTGTTCTCTTAATTCAATGTCATAGGGGACTGACTGGAATTGCTGGGTTCCAGTGACATGTTCCTGGGGATGCAGATCAACTTGACTATTTGACTGGTTTACGCTGGTCTCATCAGCCACACCAGAGAGAGATTCCCACAGAACAAACATAGCTGTGCAGGTAGGTTCACTCTCTGAAAGAGAAACGTGAAGTCAGTGTTTTTCTTTCTGCTCAAATATGATATTTTCCACCTTGGAGCTTGTAGGCTATTTCCTCCATTCTCAAAATTCAAGAATGTTTGGAATTTGACCTAATTTCCTTAATTTTGCCAGAATGGGAAGAACCACTTTAATCTGCCAGTAAGAGTGTCTCTAAGCTCAGGAAAGATATTTCCCAGTCTTCGTTTGGTTGTTATTTCTTTTGTTTACTGTGTATTATGTGTTTTCAATTTATCACATCCCCTCTCATCAGTTTTACAGTTTTGGTCTCCACCTTGGACTTTGCCTCTGTCTTCTTCAAGCTTATCCTCCACTTTGCTTACTTCAGCCTCTATATGGTTGATACTATAAGCGTATAACATATTTGCAATTGTTTTCTGTTGCCCTGCAATATATATATATGTGTATATATGTATTATATATATTCATCTAAATTAATTGTTATGTTTGCCTGCTTCCCAGCCAAATTTCCTTTCCACGTTTCTCCCCTTGTTTTAAAGGGTCTATATGTCCTTGAATTTTATTGAGAACAGATGCTGTCTAAAATTACCCTTGTAGTAACTTTTCTTAAATATATGCTATCATTCTGTCTCTCAAACTCTGTCTTCCTTCTTTTATGTGAAGTATATTTTATTAGGTTCCATATTTCATTTTCTCTGTGTTAAAAGTTGAACAGATTTGCCCTCCAAATATATCTTAAAGACCTAAATCCTAGTACCTCAAAAGGTGACCTTATTTGGAAATAAGGTTTTAAGAGACTTAATCAAGTTAAGATGAGGTCATTGGCAGGGTGTGGAGGGTAGGCGTGCATAATCCACTATGACTTTTGTTGGTTTTTGTTTTGCTTTTTGTTGGTTTTTATGTTGGGAGTGAGTACCTTCATAATTCTATACAGTGTGTTCATATGTCTATTTCTTAATCCAGTGATTTTAGATCATATCTATTCTCAACTGACAAAGTTGAGTAGATTCATGTCTGTATAGTTCTCTCCTATCCCATTAATCTCATATTTGGCCAGCCATTGCTTTTGTTCTAAACTATGGTTACATCTTTGTACATGTTTTCATTCTGTATGTTAATTTTGAAAATTGAAAGTGAAAGAAAAATATTCTTAGAGTTCATGTAATGCCATTTCATTACAGTAATATCATTCAAAGAATTTAAAATATCAGGTGAAATAGCTGATTACTTTTTATATTTTATCAATTCATAAAACCCATAAAAATTTTAGATAGCTTTATATTTGACTCACGATTCTCTTGCACATTTTTTCTGAGATTCTAGTTGTCTTTCATTCTTCATATAATCAGGAAAAATATTATATTTTCATCCCTATGTCACTAAATCCATTTCATAATCATAACAATTTCAGTGTTCTAATATGAACAGGTTATTTTCGATGCACAGATATTATCTTATGATTTATTTTACTCCACCACGAATATTGAGAGCCTACATTACCCTCTTTCTTGTAATACTCTTCTGTTCTACTAGAGTGAAACTACAAGTAATGTTTCAGATGGGATATGTAGAAGGCAAACTTTCAAGAATATACACATTTAATTGAAACAGACTTCATTCTCCTATTTGAAAGACATTTTGCCTGGGTATAGGATCCTAGACTCACAATCTCTTCTTCTGATAACTTTGGAGGCATTACTCATTGCGTCCTAGGGTCCAGTGCTGTGGGAGAAAATTATGACTGTATTTGTTTCCTGTCGATGTTGTAGCAAATTACGACACATTAGTAGCTTGAAACACCACTCGCTTATTTACTCACACTTCTGTAGGTCACAATCTAGGAGGGTTGCCTGGTTTCTCTGCGCAGTGTTCGCGAGGCCAAGATCGAGATGCTGGCGGGGCTGAAGTCCTTTTCAGGGTCTCTAGGGGGGAATTCACTTCTAAGCTCATTCAGGTTGCTGGCAGAGTTTGGTTCTCCATGCTTCTAGGACTGAGGTCCTTGCTTGCTGTTGGATGGGGCTGCTCTCAGCTTCTAGAGGCCATCCTCATCCTTTGGCTCATCCTCCTCCATCTTCAAAGCCAACAGTGACAGTGTGGAGTCTTTCTCATTCTTCTACCCTCTCTGACCTCTCCTTCAGCCCCATCTTACCTGAATCTTACATTGTGTCTTTATGACTGACTCTGCCTTCTGTGCTTTTCAGAGCCTGTGTGATTAGACGGGACCCACCTAGATGATCCAGAATAATCTCCATATCTCACAACCACAACCTTAACCATAGCTGCAAAGTCCCTTTTGCCATGTAACACATTCACAGGCTCTGGGCATTAGTTCATGGGCATCTTTTTTGGGGGAAGCCATTATTCAGTCTAACACACTTCACCCTCTGGCTCCCAAAGACTCACATCCATGCCACATGCAAAAACTCTTCACCCTATCCCAAGGTCCCAAGTCTCAACCCAATACAACTCAAAGTGCAGAAATCTCCCCTAAGTCTCATCAGTTCAAAATCCTCAAATTTCATTATCTATATCACCTAAATTAGGTATTGACGTGACTCTAAGCATAATCCATCCCAGGATAAAATTCCTCCCCATCTGCGAAACCAGAAAGTAAGTTATCTGCTCCCAACACACGACGGTGAGACAGGCATAGACTAATAGTTGCAGACATTCTGCTTCAAAAAGGGAGAAGATGGAAGGAAAAGGTGGTCACCAACCCAAATCAACTTTGAAATCTAGCTGCACAAACTCCATCAAGTTTCCAGGCCTGCGCATGATCGTCTGCAATTCTCAGCTCCACCCTCTGGGCTCACATCTCTGTCCTCTAACTCATCTTTCCTTGCTTATAAAAAGTTGCATCTGGGTAGTTTCACTAGCAAGTTTCCGCCAGTAGAATTTTGAGGGTCCAACAGCCTTCCTTCACTTCATCCTGTCTCTGTCCCTTTCCATCCAAGCTGGCAGTGTTTTTGCTAATATAAACTTCTCCATAACTTTGTGAGATTCCTGTCTATGTCACAAGGGTTTACCCCATTGGACAAGAAGCTCCCCCACAAATCCTCCCTAGATAATCCCTCCTCTACTTTTGGCTACTGCTCAAAGGGCTGAGGGGAATCCATGAGTCCCACCCTTAATCTCTTCAAAAGCCTTTTGTATAACTTAATACTCTGACCTTCCAAACTTTGTGAGGTCTTAGAATGGTTGTACAGCCATACCCTCAGAAGTTTTGTTTGGTTTTCTCTAGAGTATGCTTTCCTGACAGCAATTCTTTTAATCTTTTGCCATCTTGGTAGACTGAGATTTTCCCAAATCATCAAATCCTGGATTCTATTGTTTAATAATTCTTCTCTCAGTGTATCTCTCTCCTTATGCATTTTATTATGAGTAGCAAGAAAAAGCCAGGTCATACCTTAAACATTTGCTTGGAAATCTCAGCCATAGAGCCAACTTCATGACTTAGCATCTCTGCTTTCCAGATAACTGCAGGATGCAATTCTGCTAAGCTTTCTGATACTACTGAAGATGTTTCCAATTTCCATGAACATGTACCTCATTCCTTTCTGAGCCTTCACCGGCCCAATCTGGGCTTTTTCTATCATGCTCCTCAAAAGTCTTCCAGCTTAGACCAGTGCCTGGTTCCAAAGCCACTTGCACATTTCTAGGCATTTGTTACAGCAACACTCCACTTCTACGTACCGAAATCTGCATTCACTTTCTATTTATAAAAAACTGTCACAGACATCACAGTGGCTTCAAATGGCATCCATATATTATCTCACAGTTGTATAGGTTAGAGCTTGGGTTGGTTTTGACTAGTGTCAGAGTGAAGTAGAGACATAAGTCAAAACCAACCCAGGCTCTAACCTATAGAACTGTGAGGTAATACATGGATGCCATTTTAAGCCACGACGATGTCTGTGACAATTTTTTTATCAGGCGGAAATCAAGGTGCTGGCCTTCATTATCCAAACTGGGTCAGGAGGCTGGCAGAATTCAGTTTCATGTGGCTGTAGCACTGAGCTCCCTGCTTTCTAATACATGGATGCCATTTTAAGCCACGACGATGTCTGTGACAATTTTTTATCAGGCGGAAATCAAGGTGCTGGCCTTCATTATCCAAACTGGGTCAGGAGGCTGGCAGAATTCAGTTTCATGTGGCTGTAGCACTGAGCTCCCTGCTTTCTTGCTGGCTGCCAACTGGAGACTCAGCCTCCAGAGACCACCTGCATCCCTGGCTCATGGCCCTTTTCTCCATCTTGAAATCTAACAACAGTGGGTTGAGTCCCTCCTACACCTTCCATTTCTGTGATTTCTCCTTCTGCCTCATCTTTCTGGCTGATACTTCTGTATTCCGTGATTACATTGGGTGGACCTAGATAATCCAGGATAATCTCCCTATTTTAAGATCAGCTGATTAGCCGTCTTAATTCCACGTGCAAAGTCCTTTGAGCCACTTAATGTACCATATTCACGGGCATATCAAGAAAGAAGATTATAGGGGCTAAAATCTTGGCTATGACACAGATGTTAATATCCTTCTCATTTCACTGAAGGCTTGGGTTTGTTATCCTCGATGAAACCTCTTCGGATATTTCATATATTTGCTGTTTTCTAAAATTTCAAGAAGATATGTCTACACGTGGTTTCTTCATAGCTTCTTCTTCCGGTCCCTTTCAATCTGACCATGGTTTTCTTCCACTCTGGAGAAATTCCTTCTAGCATTGCTTTGATAATCAATTCCTTTCCCCACTTCCACCTTCATATTCTTTTTGTTTTGTTTTATCCAAAAAGCTCATATGGGGTTGTCCTGTCCCTTCCACATAATGTTTTACTCTCTTGTCACCTTCAGGTGTCAAGTCTCTCCAAGAGGCAGAAGTGTCCTCAGGGTGAGTGAATGGAGATGAAATGGATGAATTGCAGCTCCCCTCCTAACACCCCCAAAAATCATTACTAAGAAGGCTTCCTCACATCCACCCAGGGAGCTCATTCAATGTCTAGAAAGTCGATCCCTGGATTTTGTGGGCAGACCCCACACTGCATAGACAGGAATGGGGATGATCTGTTGGCTCAGATGTCTGCTCAGAGCCTTTGATCCATCAGAGAATTTCTGGTCTTTTTGTTCTGCTTTCTCTATGTCCCCAAAACAATCCATGATCATCAAAGGGTCCTATTGGAAGAACAGTTCCCACGTCTGCTGTGGTCTTTTTTCAGAGCCTGCTCTGAAGGCTGTCACGATTCTGGTTGCATTCTAGAGTCCTGCATTTGCCTTTTCTCCTCTGTACATTGTTTATTTAAAAAAATTTTTTAAATTATTTTTGGCTGTGTTGGGTCTTCTTTGCTGCACGGGCTTTCTCTAGTTGTGGCGAGCAGGGGCTACTCTTCCTCGCGGGCCTTCTCATTGTGGTGGCTTCTCTTGTTGTGGAGCACGGGCTTCAGTAGTTGTGGTGCGTGGGCTTCAGTAGTTGTGGCGCGAGGGCTCAGTAGTTGTGGCTCGCGGGCTCTAGAGTGCAGGCTCAGTAGTTGTGGCACATGGGCTTAGCTGCTCCGCGGCATGTGGGGTCTTCCTGGACCAGGGCTCGAACCCATATCCCCTGCATTGGCAGGTGGATTCTTAACCACTGTGCCACCAGGGACAGTGTATATTTTTTAAAACAGTCTCCGTTTTCACTGTGTCCCATTTTCTAGATTCTATAGCTTCTATGAATGTATCCCATTTTGTAGTTTTTACTTCAATTTCAATAAGAGTTAGAGACAGGTGGGAAATAAAAGCCTGCTTCAGCTTGCCACCTTGAACCAGAAGTCACACCCGCACTTAAATGCAGTGGTTTACTCATCACCAGGATCATTTTTTGCCATCATGTAAATCCTGAGAGTTGCAAAAAATAGTTTTTGAAATCAGTATTTCACCTTTAATAGCCCTTCATTTTATATTTGCTGCAATAGTGGTTTCACATGCATATAACCTAGGATTTATTTAGAAATAACTTACAAAAAATATAAAATTAGCACTAGTATCCAAATTGTATCCACGTTTTTAAAGGTGAAAATAACATAAGTGACCTGTAAAGATTTTGCTAATTTTCTAGGATTATTTTATTATTGGGCTGGTAAAGCAATATAAAATGAGAAGTCAGTCTCAGAAATCTAGAAACAAATTTCCAAATCATACGACCATCTGCAGAAAGAATGACTTAGGAGCATCTATATATTTATAATCTTTATAGTATCTTTTTTAAGCAAGGGCAAATTTTAAGTAATTAAGGTATACATTTGAAATAGATTAGTTTTTTTTTTTTTTGAGCGGAGTGGTGGCAAATGTATCAAGTCCATATGATGAATTTTCAGTCTAGCATCACACTGAAATCTAACTACTCCATCCTTCCTCTAAACACCTAGCATTCTGCTTATCTCCCAGAGAACAATAAGTATTTGTTTAATGAGGGGAAGGAACCAAGGGATCATGAAGTAATACTCTGAGCTGTAAAAGACTGTGTTAATGCGTTGACTATATTAGCACATGGATATAACCCAATAGTAAAATATAATAAGTACACATATCAAGAAGAAAAGTGATACAGACTCTCAAGAACGGGCCACACAAGTACCTGCCTATGTAAAGGTCATTCAGAATAGAAAATTAAGTGCACATTCGATAGAATAGAGATTGTTTTAAAAATGGAAAATCATACACAATGAAATTAAAATCAAATGCCCACATTAAAATGGCAAAGTTCTACAAAGAATTCACTCATTTCTTAAGACCATAAGCTAAATTGAGGGATAAATTAGGCATTCAAAATGTCTAGAAGCTAAGCAGATAATTTCCTCAACGATGGGCCCTAAATTTTTCTAGGATTGTACTAAAAGAACAAAGACTGTCTTCTGCAGTCAGAGAGAATACAGTCTCAACAGAACTAACACATGATGTTAAATATCACATTTTCATTGTTATCTCTCCTAAAATGGTTACAGTGATATTTTTAGTTATGAAAAATTTATTCTAAGAAAATAGGAAAGAAAAAAAGTTCATAGATGAAGAAAATATTTGCTCACCAAATATATCATTTAATTTTCCACCCCATTCCTGAAGATGCCTTTTAGGGTGGCCTTGATGTAGACTTTATAGGATGGGGTGGAGGAAAACCATATCAGTTCCCAGAGGAGTGTAGCTGTGAGCATCTGTACAAACCATCAGAACATTGTAGGGCTCAAGGCAGGGGGTGCTGGTGGGACAGAAAGACTCATGTTCCTCTTCCTATTCTGATAAGTTCCCAAGTATCAGGGACTTGTACCAAGTGCAACTAGTAAAAGTCACCTGAGGAAGGAATAAGAATCTTGACTCCTCTTCCATTCCTGTGAACCAGCCATGGTTACTAAGGGCTTTCACTCTTCCACTTGGGTTCCTCTCATAGATGGGAAGAGTGTTTATGGGGCTTCATGAGGTGAATTTCAAGGATTCAGAGAAATGCGTTTAAGTGTGTCATATGAATCTACATTACAGGAGGATGTGAAAAACTGGATCTCTCATGACGTTTCCATGACTTCATGTTGAGTGCTAGCTAGTTCATCATTGTTACCCAAGAAGAAAATTGTATTGTCCTTGTTAAGAACATTACCTATTATGTTCTATTTCTATTTATTTGTGTTATTTTTCTCTGTGAAGTGACACGGTGAGGATCACATACTGTAAATCAGTGTCATGTTTTAGTAGTTTACCCAGTCTTTTTTAAATTTGGCAATCTTTAGTAACTATGACTCTGCAAAGGAAATATTGTTAAAAACAGGAAACTACGTAAATAAGTCTGTGGGTGCAGAATCTCAAACCATGACTTGTAATTGAAGAGACAGTTTTGCTAATGCTTTGATCCATCCATGAATGTATTTTGAGTACAAACAACATTTCCTGCTTTTCTTTCTAAAAAGAAAAACAGACTTTCTGTGTAATCACAGAATACATACAAAGCTATCCCAATGTCTGTATCCTGCCTACACAGACACACATTAATGGCTTCAAGGCATGAAAACACCTCATAAAGAGACCTGGACTTCAAAAATATGCTTTTTTTAAATGAGTTAGGGGAAAATTATTTTCCTAATTTGATCACCAGTTTTTGAAACATTAAATGTGAACAAAAGTAGCTGTGATTTTCATCAAAATATTTTTACTCAAAGATAATGCCAAAACTTAAGTTGGTAGTACTCCGACTCTAAGGAAAAGCCAATATTCTAGAATCATTTATAGACAAGAAAACTGTCTCAATATGTTAGAGTTGACATTAAACTTAACAAAAAGAATATTAACTAGAATGATTAACTGTCTTTATTTGTCAGATGTGAATTGACAAAGAAGTTTAAGGCAAAAGAGATATAATTATTCTTTTTTGGAGTGGGGGAAATAATAGGATTTAACACTCACTTATGACTCTTACTTGAGAGACAGAGAACATCTGTCCTTTTATAATAACAAAAGCATATATTCGTTCAATAGTTTTGATATCTACTGGTTTTCTGCTGATTACATTTTTTAAATATATAGAGAAAGACACATACATATATAGTAAAGTGAGAAAATATTAAGATGAGAAAAGATTAGACTGAGAAACTGAGAAAATATGAAGAATAACAAAAATGAGGTTTTGAAGTATGTATCTCTCAGAGGCAAGACAGCACAAATGAATATTCTGAGAAGCCAGGCTCCTTGGGCCCCTTGTTTCCTACAAGAAAACAAAGATGCAAGAAAAGGAAAACGTGCACAGGTGATGACAGAAAGAAAGAAAGAAAGAAAGAAAGAAAGAAGGAAGGAAGGAAGAAAAGAAGGAAGAAAGGGAAAGAAAAAAAGAAAGGAAGGAAAAAGATTATATATTAAATTAAGAATTAGACATTAGGAGGTGATATAAAAGAGAAAAAAGACCAATGTAAAAAAGTTCAAATACTAGTATTTAGTCACTTGAAAAAATAAGGATGTGTAATATTTTGCTTACAACGTTGAGAAACACTCATTATAATATGTATGTCCACAAAGGAATGAGAAGTATAATACACCTCTGGCAAGAATCTATGCAGTTAAAACTTTGAGTTTTTGGCAATAAATATCAAAAGCCTAAAGTTTTGCATGCGCTTTTACCTGCCAAGTCCAATTCAATGAGTTTAGGGAAATGAATCAGAAGTGTATGGTGGGCTTCCCTGGTGGCGCAGTGGTTGAGAGTCCGCCTGCCGATGCAGGGGACGCGGGTTCGTGCCCCGGTCCGGGAGTAGGGAAATACTGCAGCACAATGGATGGACCCAGAGGTTATCATACTAAGTGAAATAAGTCAGAAAGAGAAAGACAGATACCATATGATAGCATTTATATGTGAAATCTAAAATATGACACAAATGAACCTATCTATGAAACAAAACCAGACGCACAGAGACCAGAATTGTGGTTGCCAAGGGGGAGGGGGGGGAGGGAGGGATGGATTGGGAGTTTAGAATTAGCAGATGCAAACAATTATATATAGGACGGATAAACAACAAGGTCCTACGTATCATACAGGGAACTATATCCAATATCCTGTGATAAACCATAATGGAAAAGAAAATGAAAAAAATATATATGTATAACTGAGTCACTTTGCTGTACAGCAGAAATTAAACACAACATTATAAATTGACTCTACTTCAATAAAATTTTAAAAAAATGTATGGAAATAAGTATGCATATATGTTCTTAGCAGTATTTTTTTTTTTTTACATAGCAAAAAAAATGAACATGAAAAAAAGTCCGGTAGTTAGTAAAACACTCAAGTAATTTACATCATAATCATATACTGTATTATCATGCAAACATTAAATTATGCCATAGAGGCATATTTAATCATTCAAACCACTATTCACGGTATAAAATGTTGTTTTCCTATTGGTGGTAGATGATGGATTTTCTTATTATCTTCTTTTTGCTGATGGACACTTACTAAATGTTTTTTTTTTTCTTTTTGGGTCTTAGTTGAGGCATGCGGGATCTTTCGTTGCGGCACGGGCTCTTTGCTGTGGCGTGCGGGCTTCTCTCTAGTTGTGGCGTGCGGGCTCCAGGGCGCGTGGGCTCAGTAGTTGTGGTGCGCGGCCTTAGTTGCCCCAAGGCATGTGTAAGATATTTGATGAAAATGCTTAGATTTTCAAAGAGACGCCATCTTTTCTCTAATCTATTGACGCTACAGGAACAGTAAGCCCAGCGTTTCTGATGAGGCTCTACCGGCTCTCCCTGGGCACTTACCAGCGGAGGCTGGCTGGGAAAGGCACGCAGGCTTCCTTGGTCTCTTTGGTGAGGGGGCATCTATGCGGTGGGCAGCTGTTGTTTAGTTCAGGGAACATCCGTGACCCCTCTGGGAACAGCACCCAGATTTTATTTTGGGAAAGAGGCTTCCTGTACTCCACAGATGTGGTGCAGGTGAGGCTGGGCCAGCCCCTCCCACATGCGGGAGGCCTGGGACCTGCCTTATTGACCTGGACGTTCCATCTCCCTGGCTGCAGGGATTGCTCAAGTGTGGACACGTGACTTCGGCCACACCACTGGAGTCCAGGGCAGGACTTCCGCAAAAATTATGGCAAATGAGGTGAGATCTCTTCCTGCCGCGGTTCCCAAACTGAGAGGTTATAAATCTGTAGCTGCTGGTGAAATCAACTAACAAAGAAAAAACCGAGCTCAGAGGTGGGGTCGGAGAGCCAAAGCTCGACTCGGAGCTTTGATAGAGCTCGAGAGAGTTATTCTCTGCATGGAATCTCTCCTGTATCTCTATGCTTCAGTATATCTCTTTATGTCAGCACATTTCTACCACCGATCTATCTATCTATCTATCTATCTAATGAACAATATATTCACTGTTGTTTATTTCTGGACCACGAATTCCCTCTTTGCTTCAGTCAGTTCCAGTGGGGTTTCTGCACTTGCAGGACGCCTTACCGACACACATACTCTCCTCATGGAGACACTGTGAAGCTTTAATGAGACGGTGGATCTTAGGTGCTTGGCTGAATGTCTTGTGCCGACTAAGTGCTCACAATTAGTAGACAGTAATAATGCTAGGAGTGGTTGTAACAGTGGCAGTGACATACATACACAGTAAGGTAGCCTGGAAGCTAGGGATGAAACCTTCATCATGGATCTTACCCTTGTTTGTGAAATCATCTGCTTAAACCTGGGAAAACATAGTTTCTCTGTATTCCCTTGCACATCTGTAAATCTGTGATAATTACACTCTCTATACTTACATCTCAGAGAAGTTATGGAGATAAGTGAGTGGTTCCCTTCCTCTTCGATATTTTGTTCATACATTACAGGCAACACCTCCAGTCTAGTATTTATTCAATTTGTTTACTTCCACAGATAAACTTGTGTTTCTCAGGTTATGAACCACATCTATTAATCCTCTTTCTATCACCAGCATCTAGCCCAATAGCTGGTACATGATAGATGCAGGAGGGCAAAATGATGCCCCCCCCAGAACATGTTACATCCTAATCCCCAGAACCTATGAATATCTTGTAACGTGGCAAAAAGGAATTGAGGATGCAGATGGGATTAAGGTTGCTAATCAGCTGACAAAATAGGAAGTTTACCAAGTGAGACTAATCTAATCACACGAGACCTTAAAAAGCGAGAGAGGTTGAGTCCAGCGGGTGAGAGAGATGTGACATGTGAATAACTTGCTTCTCCACTGCTGACCTTGAACGCGGAGCAGTGGAGCCACAAGCCAAGGAATGTGGGTGGCTTCAAGAAGCTGGGCACTCTCCTCGGTGGACGGCCAGCAAGGGAACAGGGACCTTGGTCCCACAATAGCAAGGAGCTGAATTCTGCCAACAGCCTGAGTGATCAGGCACCGGGTCTTCTCCTAGAGGTTCCAGGAGAAACTTTGATTTCAGCCCGGTGAGATCCAACTTCTGACCTACAGAACTGTGAAACAACATATTTGTGCTGTTTTGAGCCACTAAGTTTGCGGCAATTTGTTAAGGCAGCAATAGAAAACTGATGCAATGAGTCTTGCGCAAATTTATGTTGAATGAGTGAAAATGCAAGAGAAAACACTTAGGGCGGGCGGAACAGAACACACTTCTTAGGAAGTAAAATGTGGAGGAGAGAATATAATCTCATATACATCTACCACATTTCTCCTCAGACATTTCTCTCTAGCATAGCAAGCATTTTACAATACAAGTAGGAAGAGCTAATGACCCTCTGGGGTCAAGCTTGTAATGAGAAGGTCACGACTGAGAGAAGGTTGGCTACTCCAGTTACAAAATAAATTCTGGTGAAAAGGGAGAAAACAGAAGAGCAGTGAACTGTGCCCCAGTCAGGGAGCCAGATGCCTTGGCTTCTACTGACGGCTTCAGTGTGAACTCGGGGAAGAGACTTGGTTTCTCTATTCTTCAGTTTTCTTTTCTGCTGGATTTAACCACTGAGCTATCGTGTGGGACGAATATGACTGAGGAAAGCCCGTGCCTGCTTCCTCACTTGTGCCGATTTTTCTAGGTGATCACTGAATCCACTAACGACCTCAATCCTCTTCACAGTCCAGACCCCACCGTGCACGGAGCCAACGGGAAACCCACCCTCAAGAGCTGGACAACAGCTCACGTCCTTTCAGCTCTAAACCTCCGTGACTTTACATATGGAGTTTCCCTAGTTATATGTTCATGTTTGCTTCTTTCGTGCTGATTGATGGAGCGCATGATTTTTAATACACTTCACGCTTTTCCTGATGCTCCATGCATTTACATTTTATCTCTTCGTGGAAAGCATAAGAGCAGCGAACAGGGATATAAACCATTCTTCTTGTAAGGATTAAGATTTGGAATTTGAAAGCTGTCCACAAATCTCAAAAAACTGTTATATAAAATTATGAGTCTGCATTTCCTTCTGACACTACAAGAGGAGGCTGGAAAGGTTGAGAACAAACACATCTCCAAATGGAAGACAATTTATCTATAGATAGAAAGTTCATCTAGCTAGGTTCTGCCCCCCGCTTTCCATTAGGATTTATTTTTTAGAGCAGTTTCAGGTTTACAGCAACATTGAGCACAAAGTACAGAGTGATTCGATTTTCCAAAAGAAAAATTCACTCACTGCAATTTCGTGACATGAAAAGGTTGCAGATTCAGGTTTAAAATCTTCTAATCAGGGAGCCATGAAAGGGTGGAGGCAGTACACACAACAGCTTCGCAAAGTGAATGTGGTTCTAAATTCCTTCAAAAGGAGATTCGTGAAATTCAGGAAAATCATTTTATTTTACAATTAAAACCGATCCGTACTGGTTAATCCTCTTTCTTCTTCATCATTACTCTCTCTGCATAATTATAATCCTCTGACTCCTCTTGGCTGAGTTCTCTCTTTGCCTTTATAATTCCTTTTTATTGCTTCCTCTCCTCTAATCCTCTAGAACTTTTGAAGTACGCAAAATCTGTCTTCATAGGAGGGTTAGACATTATTCTCTTCTTGAACAAACAATACTGAACGTATCTGTTCTATTCCAAAATTGCCAGGCAGAGCTCAGAGCCGCCCTAACAAAGTCCCACAGACGGGGCAGCTTAAAAACAGTACTTTATGGTCTCACCGTTTTGGAGGACGACAGTCTGAGGTCAGAGTGCTGGCAGGGGTGTAGGTGATGGTATTCTCCCTGTGTTTCCCCCCATTGTGTTCCCTGTGGGTATGTTGGTGGGTACGAATGTCCCCTTGTTATAAGTACACTTCTGTGAGATGAACTGAGATGTTAGAGCCCTAACCTCCTGCACCTCAATGTGACCGTATTTGGAGACGGGACCTTTAAAGAGATGACTGAGTTAAAATGAGGTCTTTAGAGTGAGCCCTAATTCAATGAGATTCCTTATGAAAAGAGGAAATTTGGACACCCAGGAAGACCCCTGGGTGCACACACAACGGGAAGACCCTGTGAAGACACAGTAAGAAGGTGGCCCAAGGAGAGAGGTCTTTGGAGAAACGAAACCTGCCAACACCTTGACCTTGGACTTCTGGCCTCCAGCACTGTGGGATAATACATTTCTGTTGTTTAAACCACCCTGTCTGTGGCATCTTGTTACATGGCAGCCCTAGCAGATTAACACACCCACGGGGCAGCACTGGGTTAGGGCCCATCCTCATGTCCTCACTTTAACCTGATTACCTCCATAAAGTCCCTATTTTCATATAAGGTCACATTCTAAGATACTGCAGGTTAGGACTTGAATTGGGGGGCAGGGGGCAAGTTAACCTTGACGCTCAGTTTGGGGGGCCCACTTAAAATGTAAATTCCGTAAGTGAGGTGTCGCGTCGTTCATCAGGCTGAAAGTCCTAGCATCCCAGGTGAGTAAGCAACGTGCATGACGATGTCTGAACAGCATTCAACCTGAGTCTTCACCTTGCCTGTGACAGAAGGATGGAACGTGAGGGACAAAATGGCTTTCAAAGGAAATACTGATATTCTCTCTGACTCCAACAGGGGGACATGTTGTGAAAGTGCATCCACCTGTCAGCCCCCTTTCTGGAATCGTCAGAATATCGCCGGCAGACAGAGGCAGGCAGGAGGCAGCTGGTGGCCCTGCAGGGTACAGGCTTCACCCCCTGGCTTCCTTGGGCTTCTCCCCACCTTGGATGGCCCCTTCTTCCTCATAACAGGGCCCATCACAGATTGTTAATTCATTCGAAATCTGTTTATTGAGCACAAACTGTGTCAAACACCTTTCCGGGCACCAGGCATACAGCCGTAAACAACATGCACGTTCAGATAAATCTCCCAAAGCAGGAAGAGAATGCTTCGGGATATGAAAATTATTTCCCGAGAAAATTTTAAAAATTATTTTGAACAATGACTGCGTCACGGATATAAAAACTGACCTCCTACATCTTACTAATTTGAAGAAAACTTCACATTGAAGCCAAAGAGCAAACATTATAATGATCTGATACATTAGAAATTATGACTGACAATAACCACCTCATCTGGTAAAGTCAAGCCGAACCGCCAAAAAGACAAGATTTCAAAATTGAGACAGATTGGTTCACTTTCCATTTTTAAAATGTATCGAATGCATTATTTCCTTCTGGGACTCAAACCTACTGAACACAAAGCAGAAGGCAGATTCAGTTATTCAGGCAAACATTTTAGAGACCTTGGGTCCTTGTCTTTACCCTTCATAGTAGTACATTTGTAGGTTTGCATGTGTGCAGTCTAAAAAACTTGCTCACTGATCTGACTGAAAAAGCCAGCCATCTAAGCACAAAATCTTCCAGAGAACAGTGCCAGACAGTTCTCCTTTCTTTAAGCAGAAAGAATGGCCCAGGTAGAAAATATATGTGATGTTTATTTTTAACATAATATGTGATGTTGTGAAATCAGGATGTGTGTGTTGAACTACTGGAAACGGCATTGCACACACATTGGACACAAGCTGTGTCCCCACCTTCTCTTTCCCTACAGGGGGACCTCCTCCAGCTGGACAGCAGAAAGGAGACGTTTGCTTACAGGTTAATCTCAGGATGGACCGAATGGCCACTTCCCGCTCCACCAGTGATACAGACACTGGACTAATAGCCAGGAAATGTGGGTCTACCCTGGTTTCTGCAATAATAGGTGACAGGGGGTCAGCTCTCTTTAATCCTGTATAAAAGCAACATCAGACTAGATGACGTCTATAATTCAGGCTTGTTCTCAAATTGACTGAACCTATAATCACGTGAGATCACTGCAATGTCCAAAGCAGTTCGGTACCCAGAACAGCTACAGGGTGGGGAGAAACACTTCACAGAGAGGCTTGATTGCAGAGATGTTTAACTGCAGATGAAGTTAGTAAACGCCTTCACTGAATAAGGTTTCGCCTGTTCTAGGAGCTTCCTCTTCGTGCAGTTACCATTCCTAAACCGAATTCCAGAATTGAAATTCTTCCTTTATCTTACTACTTTGCTGCCATGTCAGTCAAAAACAGCTCTGAGTCTTGTCAGTCACAAAGCTTTCTGGGGATGATGTGAATCTCTGTAGAACGATGTGTATTTCACCCTCCTCCTTGCTCTAGGGAAGCTCTCTAAACGTTTTCATTCAACCTCCATCTGAGCACAGACCAACCAACCCATGGCCCAGGATGCCCAGCCCTGGTCCTGTAGGAGCAGCGTTCAATCGTTCTGGCTTCAGTAAAGGATAGTCGTCCATCCTAGGGAGTTCAGAGGTCAAGACATACCGGCCAGGCCAGCAAGTTACGCTGCTGTTACAGATTACCAGGCAATTGTGAGATGATGTCCCTAGGCTCCTCTCCAGGGGGCATCAAGGAGGACAGCTTTCTGCTCAGTGCACCTGCGGTGCCCACGTACCTGGGAACAGGCCAGGCCCCAGAAGCAGCAAGCTTGGGGCTCCCTGCCATAGAGACTGGACACACCCTGGGTCTGACTCAACTCCACGCCACGCAAAAGCTCCAGGCATGGTTCCCTCAACTCTCCCTGGTCTAATCCCTTTCATTTCTCCTCTTAGATCAGGTAAGGCAGAGAGAGAAAATGCAGAAGTACAACGTGCACTATGTTAGAACTTCTCCAAGGTTTGTCTAGGTGTGCAGGCTTGGGAGGGTATGGTCAGTTTTATCAGCACACATGGAGGTAGAGGAGTTTATCACCAGTCCTTCCTGGCTCTCCAGCGAGGGTCATCCAGGGGGACCTGGAGCGAGATGCCAGCCTCCACCAACACAGACAAGGATGGATTCTGCATTGTCTGGAGCTGGGGTGCTTTGCCCTCATTCTGGACCAAGGGGTGCCCATCTGACTCAGATTCTGCCTGGACCAAGGGGCGCCCATCTGACTCAGATTCTGCCTGGACCAAGGGGCGCCCATCTGACTCAGACTCTGCCTTCAACATCCAGGAGGGCTGAGTGTGCCGGAGACCCAGACCCATCAGCCACTTGTAGAGATGAGGAAACGGAAACCCAGCGGGTACGACTTTCCAAAATTCATAGCTATGGGCAGAATCCACCAACCTAATTTCTACTCCGGGGCTCTTTCCCTGCATTAGTCCCCTCGCTCAAGGCAAACTTGAACTGTTGGGGAAGCACACGGAGGTGGACGTCGGGGAAGATGAGCTTAAGTTTGAGGACCTGAACTCAGGTCTAACTCTATGAATTTAATAAGCCTCCAAAAGTGCAGTGTTTTAATGGAAGACGCTGTCCCAAACACATGAAGTTACTACATGCTGCTTAAGTTTTTAAAAATAACTTATTTTCATATTTATTATTTATTCTGATCATACTATCTTCCTTCACATTTCTCTTTTGGTCTAAATTTATATATAAATTTATATATGTATACATATAAAAAATATATATATTTATATAAAGATTTTGTATCTATATATTTTGTAGATTTATATATATACATATTATACATATATAAAGACTTTGTATGACATCACATGGTGCTATAACTAGCTGGTATTTCATTATTCCTTTTTCAGAAAAAAAGACCCTTGAGTTTTAGAAAATAATCAAACATATTCACACACTGGAGAAGGTACGGAGATTAAAGATAGCGTAGACGTCCAAATTAAAATCTATAGGGAGCAGATTTTTCTACTGAAATACTACTTTGGTGAGAAAATCTTTTATGTAATCTTCCGAAAAATCTTCATCAACTCCCCAGATGCGTGAGATACAATTTAGGGAATGTTTTTTCACAGTGGTCAACTCTCTCCTGTGAATGACACGCCACATTAAAAAATTCCTTTCCGACTCGATCAATATGCATATCCAAGTATTTTCCCCCATCTTTTTCTCTCAAAGGATTATTATAATGACTTTCCTTGCCTGCGGGAAATAAACCGCTTTAGGGTCCCTGCAGACGCAGAGCCGCACCACCAGGGGGCGCCCGTCCTCCATCACTTCATAATCAGACCTGTCACCTAACGAGCAACAGCCCGCCGTGTTTTCCCAGGAGGCGGAAGTATAACCTCATGCTTGTCACAGCTAAAAAATGAAATGCAGAATTTACACAGAATTCTCAAAATGTTTTATCTCCATTGTCAGTTACCCCCAGCAGATCTACTTTTACTTTATTTTTTCTTTCAATAATTCACCTATGAAAAATACAGCAGCAAATCAGGTAGGGTCTCTCTTATCCATCAGTCAAGTGGCAATTTTCGTAATGTACGTTACCATAGCACCCGCAGCCTGAGATGCTCTGCTACTGCTGTGTTGTTAGTGTTGGCTCACCATTCCAGGTAAGCAATCCGGGATTTCTCTAGGGGATTCTAGAAGAATGCGAGGGAGTGTGCAGGGGGGAAACCCGCGTAATTATCACCATGATGGGTTGACAGCGTAGAACCCACGAACGACTCCACCCCCTCACTCTGAAGACGAAGAAACAGTTTCTAAAATAGCAGAGCATTGTGTGAACCCAGCTTGAGAACAGAACCCACCTTGAAAAGTTTTAACTCAATAAAGCCTGACATCCAATGACGGGCTTCACCCTGACAGCACCTTGGAATTTCTCCCTAATTAATTTCTCAAACACCCCTTCAGCAACGCCTCAGTTTTATCCTCTAAGAGAAAAACCAAGAGAGATCTCAGGCAAAGTGTCTTTCCTTCATCACCTAAACCAGAAGCAGAACCTAACAATAGGAGGAGGCTCTTCTCTCCTCTAGTTTTGTGGTTAGAACATCTGTCCTTCACCTTCAGTAAGAGCCTCAGTCAAAGACATTGTACAGCCATGGACATGCATTCTCAGATATTTCATTTTTTTAAAATAAGCTACCGGCTTGCTAAGGATCATAGCAGCAGATGACCAAAATATAGACATGTAAAACACTCCCATGTAGGACATGGGTAAGTAATATAAGCCTCATAAAGAAATGATGCAAGAAGGTTGCATCTAATAACTTACCAATATTTTAAATAACTCCTGATTATTTAAAGGAATTTTGTCTCTTCTGAACCCTCTAACTTGTTCCCTGATCCCAAGGACTGAGATGTACTTTTTTGGATGGATGACAGGAATTCTAAGCAGCGGTATATATATATCTAATAAAAGCCTACATGACAGGAAGAACTGGAGTCCTGTAATCACAGTCTCTAAAAGATTGGATGATGCAGAGGACGCTAGGAAAAAAAGCCATAATCACACCACTGGTTTGTCACCATGGAGAAGCACCATTGAACAAAATTCACCCTCACTTGGACAGCATCTGCCAGCGAGCCTTTTGCAGTCACGTGCTCACTGAGTACTTTTTTGAGATTGATTTTTAGAGGGAATCTCTTTCCTTCTGGAAGCTTCTGAATCGGATGTATTTCCATTAGTAGGGAGACCATTATTAAAGGAATTTGAAGGAAACTCCGTCTGTTCCTTCAACAGTTGACGAGAAATGATTATATTTTTCAGCGTCTAGAATGGCAATAAAACCATTTATTAATTTTTTAAAAAAGAGGAATTACTGGAGGCAAGATGAAGACCAACCTACTCGGTGAATTCCTTTTAGTGAAATTGGGTTTAGTGATTGTCATTTACTCATTTCACTGAGCGGGGAGTCCAGCAGATGTGCTGTTCTGTGTGAGCTGAAACGTGGCTATGAGCCTGCTTCCCAGTGGGCCTCAGGTCCTGGGCAGCCAACTGGGGAACTAGGAAAAATACTCCCATTTCTCGACTAGACTTAGTCTCATTCTGAGTACAGAAGACGTTTCATTCAAGATGCGTAAAAGGTGTGTGAGATGACTCAATATTTACTCCAAGTTTACCTGAAAGGTGAGTTCTTTGGATCTTCATGTCTATCTGTAAGAGGTGAACCTTCAAAGATTGTGTGACAATGTTTGGGAACAAATGTTTTATATGTAAAAGTCTTACTAGTTTCCCTACAAATGTGAGGCCACTGGGCTCCTGGGCAGGGTTTCACCAGTGGCCCCGGGAGCTCACTTCTTCCCAGAAGGAGATGTTCTAGGGGCCCTGGTGGCTGGGACCCTCATCAGCAGTGACATAGCAGCAAGCGATTCCCACCTGCAGAAATTTCTCCTGTTCAAGTCCAGCAGCAAAACTCAAGGGACCTCTGTGACCCAAGGTGGATAAAGGATGGCTGCTAGTGATCAAGACACAGAAGAATTCTTCCAGGAAGCCTGGGTCACAGCTTAGACAAGAGGATCAATCTGAAAATTAGTACCATTTTTTTGTCAAAAATTTTCACAGCACTCAGGGACCAAATGCCTTCATAATTTATTCTGCACATTTCTGAGAAGTAAGAAAAAGAACATAGGCCCAGCTGACAGTGGGGAAAGAAGAGTCAGATTCCCAATTATTCAGTGATGAGATTCTCCCAGAAAGCTTCTAATTTTGGTGGCATTTTCCCCCGGATCCGACAAATGACAAATCTCTCTTCTCCTGTTTGTTTTCCTTAATGATGTAAATGAAAAACTCTGACTTTGAAAGACTCAAAGACAATTAAAAATATAAGATAGACTTTCTGCACATGTGCGAAAAGAGATTAATTTCCATGTTTAGCTTTCTGATGGCCTTGAAAGTGTATAGGGAAGGCGGTGAACATTCAAACCTGTATTTCAGATTCAAACATACAGATAAGAGACCAGGAAGCAGGAGGAGATAAAGACAGACGCCTCTCCCTTCATCTGAGGTTCTTTTCTGCTCTGAGCATCTAGTGAAGCTGTTGACCTTCTCTAGGAAAAAAGCTACATGCATGAGAATGAGCAAGAATACAACCTTTACATAAAATTCCAGAAGTTTCTCAGAAGTCCTAAAATCACGGACACCTCATTGACCCTTAAGTCAAGAGATGAAGACCTTATCTTGATGACCATTTGTTGAGGTTTTGTGTGGAAGACAAATAAATGAATAGCCTGTGACTGGTGAATTTTGGCTCAGATTCAAAGGAAGAAGGTGCTAATATCTTCCTTCCTTCCTTCCTTCCTTCCTTCTTCCTTCCTTTTTTCTCTCTCTCTGTCTTCCCAGTAGAGAGGAACTATATGAAAAATGATCTCAGCATCAAATCAGTGGAATAACAAAAATAACTGGTAAATCACTTTACATTCCACAACTCGCTTCCTTATGTACAATGGCTATTGCCTATGGGTGACGTATCTCGTGCTGCTTCTCTATCTGTATCCCTCACTGCAGACATGCCTGAGGGGTATGGCTCTCACTAATGTACTAATGAGAAGATGGTGGCTCGGAGAAAATGCATTAATAGAAATAGGAGGAAAGCCCATGCCTCTTAACCTTCACCCAGATAGTCTTCCCATAAGTTTGGGCAGCATAAAAGTCATCCAGTGTGTAGGCAGGCTTTTAGGGGAGAGCTTTGCTGGACAGTCACTTGATAGCGCATCACTCAGAACAGTATAGGTTATGGATAGGCATGGAAATAAGTGCTCTAGAAAGAATCTGATAAATTCTCATGTCGAACATCTCAATATGTCACTCTGCTTAGAAGGGTCTCGCAAAGTTCATTATAAGAAGAGGGGTTTTCATGTTTCTTCGTACATATGATGGTGTCTTATCCTTAAAACTTGAAAGCTAAACATGCTACAACTCGAGCCATCCAGTTACAAGGACACGCAGCACGTTTTTACCGAGTGTGGAGCGACGACTCTGAGGATCACAGCACTGCAGCAAAGTGCGTCGTTCTCACTTGTCTACTCAGCATTTATTTTTAAAAAGCAATCGACTCTTATCCTTTGCATCTTATTCTATGTCTAAATTGTGTAACACTTATAAATACCCAGAAATTGAATGCTGCTGTTGGTGTTTTGCCCCGTCTGAGTTATTCGGTGAAAGAAGTAAACAATTTAACCGGACTCTAATACACATACACACACACGAGTAACTTAAACGGGCATTTCTTTATACTCTCGATACTTATTTAAGATCAAGTAACATAACACTTCTCAGAAAATAGATTTGGGACCTAAACTTGTTACCAATTTGAAGAAGAAACATAATTTTACCGCCTTATCACGTCATCTGTTCTTAGGTTAACACAAAGATAAGGCAGGTAGAACCCAACCGACTCTAAGTCAAATTTAAGCAAATCCAAAGATTGCTGACATTTTTCCATTTCATCCTTTTACAGACTTAATGATGGTGGTCATAGGTAGACGACACATCACGTGGCATCTCCAAATCAGTTTCGGGGCCCTTTCAGGGCTTCTGTGAAGGAAAGCATGGCATAGACCCAGCCAAATCTTCAGGGTTAAATAGGTGGAAGGAAACCCCCAACCAAACAAACACCACATAAGAAGCAGATCCACCACGAGAGGCTGGGTGCCAACACCTGCCCTGCACTGTACCTGTACAGATGAAACTGGAGAGTCCCCCGTAGATGACTTCATCATTGTCGGGCAGTATGAACGGACACCTCGTCTGAACCTCCAAACAGTATTGCTTGCAAGGAATTGTCTTTCTGCAGTTCAGCTGTGCGACTTCAAAATACTGGGAACACAGCCAGGCTTTGTAGACAATCTGAAAAAAGAGAAGAATCAAAAATAGGGCGGATGACAACAGTTCTGACTAGTAAAGGACATGCTGTACTGTGAGAAGCATGCTAGGGTTTCAAGCGGATCATAAGAAAACTCACACTTGGAGAAAGCGTATTCACACAAGGCCAGCTGCAAGTGATGTCTTGGCAACAGAGCAAAACATTTTTTGATCGAGCCCTTAAGAGAATGCAAAAGGCCATGTGGCGTTTGAGGGGATGTAACTCATGTGAAAAACAGTGGAGTGAAGCCGGGCCTGAAGTTTTTAAAATCCAGTGATATACAAGAAAGGAAATGACTGTGGATCCACCGTGGTGATTTACCGCAGGGTGCGAGGGTGAGCCCTGCAGACACCGGCTATTCCCCCCACGGGCACTAGATGGCGCTGAGTCCCCTACAAAGATGCCCCCGCGGGCTGTGCAGAGGCGGCTGGTTAGAGCTGGAACTCCAGGGCACAGAGCACACAGCGGCGGGCATTTAAATTGATGACACACATCAAACGCATTAAATATCTCATCGTCCGAAAGCCGGGAAACACCCAGCCTAAATCGGACACTTTGTGTCGTGGTGTGGTGAGAAGCACGAGGAAGGAAACCTCATCAGAGCCGCAACTTGGACCTTCAGATACTGTGATCCACATCAATATTCGATAAGTATTTGCTCAATTTAATAAAAGGTGAAAGGACTATGACTTCACCTAGCTCTTTGTTTTTTGATAGGTATTTAGGAAAGTAGATCCTGAGAAACTGCCCTTTTCTAATATAAGGGAACAAGTTGAAACTAGGCCCAAATAAAACAATGGCAAAGTATCCACCATACAGATGGCTGTGACTCAGGTATTTCCCAGACCCTTGGCTCTGCTGTCTTCTGTTTACCTGTTTCTAAGGTTAATACTAGCCTGGTAAGATTCCGTCGCCTATGTTCTACCTGGAAAAGCGGATGGTGTCCCGTGAAATGTACACTAAGGGATCATAAATACCTGACAATAATAGCAAGAGTAATAGCGAGTATTTATCGATTTCACACTCTGTTCTAAGCAAGTTACATACATTTTTTTCCCATGTAACTCTTAGCACACGCATAGAAGATAACTATTGGTCACACTTTGCACACGGATAATAATGAGCAATGGAAGTAAGTGGACAGCCTAGAATTCAAGCAGAATCTAGATAACTCTTGGCCAATATCCTGTGAGGAGGATTCTTGTGTCAGGAAAGGGAGAGAAATAAACAGCTCTGAGATACTTTCCAATGCCGCCCTTTTATTTTTGAGGGAGGGGGGTTGAGAAAGTTAGATGTTTTGTGGCGGCACAAAACCAAAGAAACAAGATGATTAATTTTTAAAAGCCCTAAAGGATTTTCAGAGAAAAGCACATGATGACAAATGAATACACTTGTCTTCTTTCATAAGATCCCTGTGGTATAAGGAAGACCAGAAATCTTGTTTATAATGGCTCAGCCTTCTCCTATGGAGAGGCATACTAAGTCATCGCTTTTCTAGGTGTCACTGAATAGTATAAATGATTATCTGATGCTAAACAATAATTTTGGGAAGGAACAAAAATAGGTTTAAGGTCTCTGATGATAAATGACTGGTTCAACTACGTTTACCCCCATCTTTCCTGGAGGGCTTGTACTTTCCTCTCTCTGTGGACGTTACGTTTGCCAGGTAACTATGCTCGTGGAGGACGTCTCACCCCACCCCCGCTCTGCTCCCGCCCCTTGGAAATCACTGCTGACGGTACAACAAACTGTTTGACAGCTGCCCATCCTACAGTCAACAGAAAATACTCTCAAGCTACAGTCTAGAAAAGGAACAGACTAGACTATTAAAATGGCCTAAAAAAGAATGACATGTTTACTTAATAGCTGGATAACAATTTTCTCTTTTTCTCCCAGAGCATTTTCTCATTTCTTATTTTTCCCCCTGAAACCCTTGAGATGGGTTTGGGAAATATTTTACAAATAAAGCACCCGAGTTAGAGAGAGATTATAGTAGCAAATGGACAGAATTCAGGCCAGCACTTCCTTCCCTGGGCCCTGGGGTAGCTGGACCTCTTCTGAGAGGAAGCGGAAAGTGATGACAGCATGACGGAAGGTGGGTCTCTGGAGTCCTCAAGGGGAGGGGTGGCCGTTCACAGTGGAAAGGTCCTAGGGACCATCTAGCTAAGCCTCTCATTTTAAAGTGAGAACTGGGGCCTAGGAAGCTCACAGTTGATGGCAACCTCAAATCCCTGCCTTCTCGGATGTTGTTTTAATAACACAGCACATTACTGGGAAGGCATCAACTGATTCATTCTTAACGTACCTTTTTTTTCTTTTTTACAAGTCACTTCACCCCAGATCTGCACTTTCCAAACCTTCCCTTGAAATTCTGCGCAGTGGCTGTAATAATCACATCCCACCCCCGGGCTGATTTCTGGGTCTTCTCTGCACCAACATCACTTTACAAATCGCCTGGGTTTCGAGGGCCTAATTGAAGGTGGGAGGAGAGGAGGGGAGATCCCAGGGAGCTGTGGTCTACTGAACTCATTTCCAGATTCCCGATGAAGACTAGTTTTTTATTTTTTAAGATAATTCTCAGTTTTCAGGAAAGTTCTGGTTGTAATGGCGCAAGCATGGTTGAGAGGAAAATCCCAGGAGACAGACTGAGCGAGGGGTCTCTGTTCCCTGATTACGCGAAGCGATGTTAAGCTACGGGACTCTAGGAGGGGGATGCTTTATGTGGCTAGAAATATTGTTCACTACAGGTTATACCCAGTGCCCTGAATAAGCATGGTTTTCAGGCTCCTCCTTACAAGTGACGTCATCGTGTACCAGCGTGACGTCAGCATGCACCAGGACTCACGACCTCTCTCGGTTCTGGGCGTTCCACACGACCACGGCTCACCTCCCGTAGAGCCTTTCACAAAATGCCCCGGACTCGTACTTTTCCCACAGGGGCTTGGATTCTCATTTCTTTTAAGTATACCTGCCTCCCTCCCCCAAAATCTATATCCACATTTTAGAGCAAGGGAACCAATTCATATTGCAAATATATGTTAGCTGGCTGAAAAAATATGTCGGTTACAATTTTTTATTATTAAGAAAAATGTCAGGTATTGAACATGGTTGTCATTCTTCAAATCAGAAGGCCGTTTTCCCTCTTCCCCCAAGAATTACTAAGGGCTAACTCTTCTTACGTGTATAGCATGAGTTGATGCATTTTCTGAGACCCTTCCCTGGCAGCTCCAGTGCGTGAGTGGCGTGTGTCTGGAGCGTGCGGGGCTGAAATCTCTGGTTACGTAAGCAGTAGTCTGCGGTGGCGACCGCCTTGGGCTAATGCACTTTGATGCACGAGGCATATTGTCACAGTTGTGAGTGGGGCAGGAGGTCGAAAGAAATGTTCGCATGCGTATATCTGAGCGTCTTTCCTTAGCTCTGTGTCAGTGTCTGGTTAAAGCACCCATGGCATCCAGAAAATGAAAATACTGACATATTTTAAGAGGGAAGCAAGAAAACGATCCCTGCCTGAGGATGCGCCAGGTCATCTGAGGAAGAATACTCAGAGATGGACAGTGTAAGGAGACAGGCTCCTTGACTTACAATGTCAGCACACCTTGTCCTGCGGGGCTGCATCTTGGCTCCATTTCCTGCGTCGAATGCAAATGCCTTCCTGTTTTCTCTTGGCGACCCGCTTCGTGGGTCCTGTTATAACACTTGGTCTAATCCCCTGAACTTCAGAACGGCCCTCGCTTCCTGGCACCGCCCTATGTTTTTTAAGTCCACCCAATCCATTCTCACCACCACCCTGGGCTCTGTCCCTTCAGGAGAGGGAGTCTGTCTGAAAAAGGCAGAGCCAGCCCGGCACCACCTGCTACTCAGGTGTGACACCTGGAGGCCCACAGACATGTGATGGCAACGATGACAAAAAGCAAATCAACTCTTCAAGCTTTCCTGAATAGAGGATGCTACCATCCAACGATGATCTCGGAAACGAAGGAAACCGGGGAAGAATTTGTCAGTGTGTCTCCTGCACTGTCCGGGGCACACAGGAAGCCAGCTTCTTCTCTCCCTTCTTCCTCGTTAACACAGTAAGTCCCCTGCGTACAAATGAGTTGCATCCCGAGGGTGCGTTCGTTAAGTCCAATTTGTTCGTAAGTCCAGTGAAGTCAGCCTATACCCAGCTGACACAATCGGCCATATAGTACTGTGCTGCAATAGGTTTATAATAATTTTCACGCAAGTAATACATAAAAAACAAACAAAAAATAAAGAAAACATTCTTAATCTTACAGTACAGTACCTCGAAAAGTACAGCAGTACCAGCTACATCACCACTGCTTTTCGACTTGCTTCCGGACATCCTGGGCTTGAAGTAAAGACACTGTCCTACCGTATTCTATATAGTACTGTACTAAAGTACACAAAAGCCCAACCACTTGTAGAGGACGCACGCACGTGACAATGTACGACAGACACGTGAACTAACTTATGTGATTGGACATGCGAATACACGTTCCCATCAAGTCTGCAACTTGAAGGCTCGTGTGTAGGGGCCTTACCGTATACCTCCTGCATTGGCTGAGTCAATGACATCCCGGCTTCATCTTCTTTCCCCTCCTCATCTCGCTATGGCTTGGTGTCAGCCTGAACTACTGCACGGAAACTTGTTCTTTCTAAGCAACCTGGCCTCTGTGGTGATACACCCGGCTGCTAAAATCAGCTATTTTCTTATTTGACTTCTTGGTAGCAATGAGCGCTGCTGACGAAACTCTCTCTTGAAACACTGGCCCCCGTGATTACGAGAATTATCCTGGGCTTCTTGCTACTCTTCCAGCCGCTACCTCATTGGTTGTTTTGTTGTAATTGTTGTTTCTTTCCTCTGTCACTCCCCAAAATGTTGGTGTCACTCAGGCTTCTGTTCTAAACTCTCTTCTGCACGGTCTTGCGTGGTAATCGTCCAGTCTCACGATTCAACTTGGTCTTTAAAGCAGTGACGCCTAAATCGTTATTTCCAGGGCACCCCTCTTTCTCTCTCTCTCTCACCTGATCTGTCTCTAAACTGTGTCCTACATGCTTCTGTTTCCATGCTCTTTAGCGTCTCAGCCTCTGCAAGTCCAGAGTGGAATTCAGCACCTTCTCTTCGGGAGAAGCAAGATGAGAGAAGTCTGGGAGTCACCCCCAATGTCCCCTTCTCCTCTCTCCCCAACCACTTTATCCCCAGGTCCTACGAGCCCACGTCCTAAATATCAAGGCTCCAAATATCTTGATTTCTGTTGACACTATTATCCCAGACATTCCCATCGCTCACCTAGACGACACATCCACAGATGAGTCTCTGTGCCTTCGGTCCTGATCGCCTCCTCCGTGCTGGTCTGTACCGGGCAGTTAGGGTAACCTTTGTGGGACTGATTTGATTCTGTCACAGCTCCGCTCTACATCACCCAGGGCCTCTCCACAGCACTCAGGGAAAAGTTCAAACTCCTTAAAGGACACTGAGCTTTGTGACCTCGCCCTGCTGAGCGCTCCAGCCTCTGACCCTGCACCCCCATCCTCAGTCTGTGCGCTGCGGCTGTGGAAGGTGACATGCAGCGTCACTAAACGGGCCTCGTCCTCAGCAGCCCTGCACCCCCCTCCACCTCGCTCACACAGCCCTCAGCCTGATGCGTTCCGACCCGTCCTGTGTGACCTCATCGGCAAACCTCCTGCCCCTGATCTGTAAACCCACCCCCGAAAGCCTCTGGATTGTTCTCTTCCCGTGGACTCACGCTGAAGGCGACACTCTTTGCTTGACTGCTTCCCTTTCTAGGCTCCTGCAAAGGGACCTTGTGTACTTTTGTATTCCCGGTGCTCCGGGTGTACCTGGGAGAAACTGACTGTCCGTGGAACCGTCCTTGGAAGTTCACACCACGGCCTTCAGGTGCACAGCTCTCTCGGGTGATTCGGTTCACGTGAGCGAGTCCACCTGGCTCTGAGATCCTGCACGGAGCAGACTCCAGCCATGAACCCTGACGTGCTTCCAAGACGTGAAATCCTATGGACTCCTCTTGAGGTATCAGCAAACTCCCTTATCGGAGGACAAATAAATCCTATAGAGGGAAACTTTTAAAAGCCCACTTCATGATTGAACCTCTCTTTCCAAGCAGACACCGTGGTTTAGGCGCTGAGACACACATGGACTGGGCTTCCAAGCAGAGAAGGATTTCCACACAAAGAGAAGGCAAGAGGAGGCTCGATGGGTGGGGCTCAGGGGAGGCCCGCAGAGCTGCCAAGGGCGGAATTTGCTCTGGCCTCGTCATCGGAAATGGACAAGCTGCTTTGGCTGGGATCATGGCAAAAAGTTCCTGGAGGACAGATTACACTACCTCAACCCTTTCCAAAACAGTTCTATTGTACTTCCAAAAATGAATATTCATAGTGATAGAAATAGGTGAATTAAAAGCTCACGTTAGGAACCAAGCTCTCAGGAACTGTGCGCGTGGGCCTCGGGGAGGAAGGAGGGCCAGCCAGGGCCCAATGGGGAGCGATGGAGGCCAGCAGCAGAGGCAGCCCGAGGCCAGGAATTATTTCGCAAAACATCTGATCATGGAGTTGCTGAATATTTCACCAGTGCCCTCCTCTTTTTCCAGCTGGAAAAACCAAGAGAGTATTTAATATCTATATTGGAACGGCTGAGAATTGCCAAAAATGAGGCATGACTTTCCCTTCCATTATGGATAACTCTAACATTGAGCTGTGTTTGAGGTGATGGACTCCTTGAATGAAAGCACCGTATCATTTACGCAGCACAAAGAAGCCCTCAAAACCCTGGGTCTGTGCACCGCAGATAAAGCTTTAAAGATGATGGGCATGGAATAACTTTGGAAAAATTCAGGTGTGAAGTGAACAAGAGGACTCAGGAAATATGGTCAGCATTTTAATAACACTGTAAGTCCAAGATAATAAGTGATTCTATTAAAAAAATAAAAAGGAAAGGAAGGAAGTTCTTTCATGGAAACCACTTCTGTGTGTCGGCCATGGGTGGACATAATGCTGTTTTCTCAACAGCCTTTTCTAGAATCGGGAAAGACAGGGATAAATGACAGCTTCCTTGTAGACTATCAGCCAGTCAACACCTTGGAAATGCAGCAGTATTACATATCACACGGTCCTCCAGATACACTATGTATTTAACGTGGTCCGTGTTAACTATCAAAGTGCCCATGATCCTATTAGAATTGATAGTTTTAAAAAGGCAGTGAGGAAGCACTTCGATATAAATTCAGTTTGGGGCTCCATACCTTAAGCAAGTTGAGAATGTTGACAGGGGTTTAAAGAGTAGGAAATCAACCTTTTGAAGGAAGAAATGGAAGTGAGTCTGTAGCTAAATCTGAGACTAGTCTTAAGCATGTATTCATCAAGGAAATGGGAGAGTCAATATGGTAGAGTCCCCTTATTTGGGGAGGACTCACATGGGAATTCACGGAGCAGCTGATTAATAAATGAATGAGTGTCATAATCCACAGTCTAGAGTATGTTTAGAAAATACCAATGTATTCAGTAAAACTACAATAAGTAATCAGTACATTCACTAAAAAATGCAGCTGTATTCACTTTTTTCATCCAAGTAAATAGAATGGGACTTGCTTAAAACCGCCTCTCACTTAATAGAAACATCCAATAAGGGTCTAAAGAAAGTTAAGGCATAACTTTCTCATAGAACCCAAAGTAAAATATGAAAAACTTGCAATAATAAAGCAGAATTAGTTATCTAACAATCTGATAATTTTACACAGTCTTATGCTTTATAGAACTAGAGTATAAAATGCTCTGGGTATATATCGAAATTTTCTACCTCTTTGCAATACAGTCAAGACATTTCTGTATGAATAATACATGATGACACCCCACTTTACAATATCAGAGGCATAAGAGTTGAGTTGTCAATTAAAACAATAATAATGTCTTCGCTCAAAGCAGGTGTTGCTGCCCCCTGGTTGGGTGGACTCCCTGCGTTCTTTATTTTTCTCCCAGATGTGAAGGAGCACTTCTGATTCTGTCATCACCAAGTCCAAGCTCAACAGCTCTCATTACGGTTTCTGCTTTATCCTGACACGTCCTGTTCTTGAGGAGCAGGGACAGGAGAGATGACAGCTCCTTCCGGAGACTATGTGCAAACCAGTGCCTTGGGGATGCAGCAGTGTTGTGTGTCATGTGGCCATTGAAATATGCTATTTATTTACACCTGGCCTTTAGATAAACGGGATCACAGCCAGAAAAGTGCCAGCGAGCCTCTTAGAATTTATAGCTTTAAAATATGACAGAGTGAACACTTCAAAATTCTCATTAGAATAGAGCTGCAGCCGGTTCTCATGATGCAGGAAGAGCTAACTGATTTCTACCAACCTTGGCTTCAAAGGTATCATTCAATCCATCCAAAGCTATTTACTGAGAGCCGACTATTGGCCTGGCAGTAGGAACATACCCTGGGGAGCGGGAGTGGAGGGCAGGTTAAAAATGTCATTCTAAGACATTTTCCCTGGCCCCAAAGGCAGTACCGTCAAATTAAGGGAGACAAGGCAAGACGTGGTAGGCAGTGTGTTACCATCAGGGTGCTTTGGTTTGGAGAAAGCAGAGGCCATGATGACTGAGGGTGGCCGGCGGTTCTGGAGAAGAGAAGGCGACAGTCAAGACAGGGAGGGACGTGGCATGTCAGAGAGGGGACTGGAGTGGGGGCCGGTGTGCCTGTGATACAGGACAGGGAAGAAGGAAGGGAAAAGGACAGCAGGAAGACAGCAAGGAGGGGGGGCAGATAATAAATATTTACTACACAGGCAGACCTAGGAGATACTGTGGGTTCGGTTCCAGACCACCCCAATATGGGAGTAGTGTAATAAAATGAGCCACGTGAAATGTTTGGTTTCCCAGTGCATATGAAGTTATGTTTATATTATACTGTAGTCTACTAAGTGTGCAGTACCATTATGTCTAAAAAAATAATGTACATACCTTAATTAAAAAATATTTTATCACTAAAAAGTGTTAACCCTTATCTGATCCTTCAGCCTTTTCTGCTGCAGGGTCTTGCCTCCATGCCAGTGGCTGCTGACTGATAAGGGCAGCGTTGCTGAAGGCTGGGATGGCTGCGGTAGTTTCTTAAAGGAAGACAACGTTGAGGGTCTGCCCATCCTTTGATTCTTCCTTTCACGAGCGATTTCTCTGTAGGATGCAATGCTGTTTGATAGCCTTTCACCCACAGTAGAATTGCTTTCAAAACTGGAGTCAATCCTCTCAAACCCTGCCACTGCTATCAACTAAGTTGATGCACTATTTTAAATCTTCCGTTGTCATTTCAACAGTCTTCAGAGCATCTTTACCAGGAGTTGTTTCTAGATCATGAAACTACTTTCTTTGCTCATCCATAGGAAGCAACTCCTCGTTCTCTCAAGTTTGATCATGAGATGGCTGCAGTGCAGTCCCATCTTCAGGCTCCACTTCTAACCCTAGTTCTCTTGCTATCTCCACCACATGTGCACTTACTTCCTCCACGGAAGTCTTGAACCCCTCAAAGTCATCCATGACTGTTGGAATCAACTTCTTCCAAATTCCCGTGGATGTTGATATTTTGACCTCTTCCTGTGCATCACGACATGTTCTTAATGGCATCTCCAGTGGTGAGTATTTTCCAGAAGGTTTTCAATTGACTTTGCCCAGATCCATCAGAGGAACCACTATCTATGGAAGCTACAGCCTTACAAAATGAATTTCTTAAGTAATAAGACTTGAAAGTTGAAGTTTCTCCTCGATCCACGGGCAGCAGAATGGATGTTGGGTCAGCAGGCGTGAAAGCAACATGAGTCCCATCAGAGATCTTGGGTGACCAGGTGCCTTATAAATGAGTAGTACTATTTTGAAAGGAATATTTTTTTTCTGAGCATTAGGTCTCAAGAGTGGGTTTAAAATAGTCAGTAAACCATGTTGTCAACAGATGCACTGTCATCTAGGCTTTTTATTCCATTAATAGAGCACAGGCAGAGTACTTTAGCATAATTCTTAAGGACCCTGGGATTTTTGAAATGATAAATGAGCATTGGCTTCAGTTCAAAGTCATCAGCTGCATAAGCCCTAACAAGAGAGTCAGCCTGTCCTTTGAACCTTTGAAGCCAGGCATTGACTCCTCCTCTCTAGCTATGAAAGTCTTGGTCACATCTTCTTCCAATATAAGGCTGTTTTGTTTACACTGAAAATCTGTCGTTTAGTGTAACCACCTTTATTAATTCTCTTAGCAAGATCTTCTGCAAATACTTACTGCAGCTTCTACATCAGCATTTGCTGCTTCACCTTGAACTTTTATGTTATGGGGATGGCTTCTTTCCTTAAACATCATGAACCAACAACCTCTGCTAGCTTCCAAGTTTTCTTCCACAGCTTCCTCCCCTCTCTCAGCCTTCACAGAACTGAAGAGACATGAGGCCTTGCTCTGGATGAGGCTTTGGCTTGAGGGAATGTTGTGGCTGGTTTGATCTTCTATCCAGACCACTCAGACTTTCTCCATATCAGCACTAAGGCTGTTTGACATTCTTATCATTTGTGTGTTTGCTGGAGTAGACTGTTAATTTCCTACAAGAACTTCTCCTTTACATTCACAAGTTGGCTCTTTTGCACAAAAGGACTAGGTTTCAGCCCATCTCAGCTTTCAACATGCCCTCCTCACTAAGCTTAATCATTTCCAGCTTTTGATTTAAAGTGAGAGACGTGTGACTCTTCCTTTCACTTGAACACTTAGAGGCCATTCTAGGGTTATAAGTTAGCTTAATTTCCATAGTGTTGTGTCTCGGGGAATAGGGAGGCCTGAGGAGAGGGAGAGAGCCGGGGAATGGCCAGTGGAGGAGTCAGAGCACACACAACATTTATCAGTTAATTTGGCCATCTTATATGGACACAGTTTGTGGGTCCCCGAAACAATTATGATAATAACAGCAAAGATCACTGATCCCAGATCACCATAACAAATATAATAATAATGACAAATTATTAGAATTACCAAAACGTGACATAGAGACATGAAGTGAGCCAACGCTTTTGGAAAAGTGGCGCCAATAGCCTCGATGGACGCAGGGCTGCCACAAAGGTTCAATCTGTAAAAAGCACATTAAAATGAAGTGCAGTAAAACTGAGGTATGCCTGTACTCAGCTCTTCACCTAGGTATCAGTGCATTGTCTGCATGAGGTGAGTGTGAGTATTCCAGTTTTACTACGGTGAAAATTAAGATTCAGAGAATTCCGGCAATTTGGCCAAAGTCCCACAGCAGGATACAGCAAAGCCAGGCTGAGATTTCAGGTCATTTTACCCAGCACTCCTACCCCGAAAAAATGTGTTTCATTGTACCCCACAGACTGCAGGTGTGAACAAATACTAACTTCTGATAGTTTATGTAGATTGTTCCTGGGTCTTCTGGGGATAAGCTTTGGAGATCTGAACATTTTCAACACTGTGTACTTCGCTTCATCTCAAGAAGATATTTCAGCAACTGCTGTTTTAGTCTATAGTGAAAGATTTTAAATATAGCAAAGAATCACAGTGTTTGTGATCTTATTAACACATGCTCAAAACTCCAAGCACTGGTGACATGAGTAATACTACCGTTAATGAGAAAAGAGCCAGAATTATGTCTGAAAACAATCGCCTGTCACTTGAACTAACTGCTACCACCAATCAGAAAGCTGCTTTTCCTAGTCCTGGTCCTAAAACCTTGCTGCTCTCTCTTTCTCTATCATGTGAACATTTATTCAACTATTAAATTGTACAGAACTGACACCAAATTGTTTATCTTTGAAACTGTACTTGCTATATATTTTTCACTCTGTCCTTTTACAATTTTAGCATATTTCCCTTCCATAAATATTTACTTATAAAGTGTTCTGAAACACACATGGACATACACACGCACATAGACACACACATTCACACACGCACAGACACACACATTCACACACACGCAGACATACATATAGAGACATACACAGACATACATACAGAGACACAGACATACACACAGACATACTTACAGAGACACACACAGACACATAGACACGCACAGACATACAGAGACACAGACATATACACAGAGACACACACAGACATACACAGACACACACACAGACATACATACAGAGACACACACAGACACACAGACACACAGACGCACAGACACAGACAAACACACACACACAGACATACACAAAGACACACACATACATACATACAGGGACACACACACACAGACATACTGAGACATACACAGACACACACACATTTTCTCTACAGTTGGCCAGATCCCATGATCATATCAAGGAAAAAATACCTTCTGCCTTTCCTCTTACAGTGGACTTGGAACAGAGCTATTTCTTTTAAGTTCAAAATAAAAACACCTGACTACTTCCCACAGCCGTGAACACTCCTTACGTTTCTCTCTGCGTAGAATTATGACTCCAAAGGCCTTTACAGCATTCAGTTCCCTTCATAAAAGTTGTTTTCTTGAGGGGGGAGGGATGATTTATCACAGGGGTAGCCCAAGTTTAAACACAAACCAAGGCCAGAATAACAGACTGGAGGGGACACACTGGGTAAGAGAGATCAGAAAGCAGTGCTATTTGTATGACATCAAGTCAAGAAATCAGAAAATGCTGGCAAAATTATAGTTTGATTTTTATTCCTTAGAATTTAAGATACTTTTCCATTGTTTAAAATCAGTTTCAGCCAGAAAATGTCTGTCTTCTGTTACAAGAACAAAACAAGGTTAATTGCATATTTATTGGAATTTGTAAACATTTAGATGGAAATTGCTTCCTTCCAGTGAAAATTTCGCCAATAACCTGTTTTTCTCACATAGTACACGTGTGAGAGGTCATTCATTCACTGTGGAATAAAGTGAGTAGGTAACAAAACATAAGAGGCTGATACTTGAATTTCAAAGACCTACAGTCTGAAAAATGTTAACATCAGTTTCCTGACTTCTCATCATTGCTATCAATCTGAAGGAATAGAATGATGATTATAACAGATAGGTGATTTCAGATCTTACAAATGCAACATCTTAAGAAAAGCAGAGATGATACTGACTGACACTTACACAGCACTTACTTTGTGCCAGAAACTGTTGATAAAAGTATTACGTGTAGAAGCTCCTTTCATTTTCGCAAGAAACCTCTGAAGTAAATAGTATTATTTCTCCTTTTTTTTACAGATGTGAAAAAAATGAGGCCCAGAAAGTTTAAATCCTTGACTGAAGTGAGCAAGCTAAGCCACGGGCCCAGAATTTAAGTGCAGGCTGGCTATTTTCTGGCTCGTTTCAGATCCCACGCACCCAGCCATTCAGCTATGGGACCTGCATGATGACTGCTAGATATTTTACGTTCACCAAAGCACATGGTTCATGTGTCACTGTGCATGTTGTATGTAGACATTCTTGTACTACATCATTTCAGGAGATTTCTTTTTGGCAAAATAAAAGTATAGACCGAGCAACTCAACATACCATCAGAGCAGCACAGAAAATTCTCTGAGGTTGTGTATCATTCATTGCCAACAATTCCCTTCCTGTTTGAGTCAAAGCTCCAATCCCTCTCTCTATATCTTCCATTTCACAGAACACAGATGTTGTGTACTTCTATATAGACTGGTACTTGTGTATAAACTTTTCTCCAATATTTTCTGTAGAAAAAGTATGACCATCTCTCCCTCCAGCAAGCAATGCAGTTGCCTCCAAATCCTGCAGTTCTGACTGGCTGTGAATCAGGCCACACCTGCTTTTTGGTCGCCTCAGTTTCTCCTTTGAAATTGGTAGTGTTGAGGCAGTTTGTCACAGACGAGACTCTTCATTAGGACTGTGCTTTATTTGAAACTTGTAGAGAGCCCTCTGTGTCTAGCACTGTGCCTTGATCTATGAGGAGCTATTGAATGGGTTAGGTTATCGCGAGCTAAAGCTGTTCAAGACACAGGTGTGTGGAACTCCTTCCAAGAAAGATGTTTGGTAACTACCATGCCTGCCAAAAGCTTTTAAACATCATTATGAATGAATTCGGACCTTCTGATCAAATATTCTTGACAATCACTTTAAGTGAAAATTCGAGCACATTGCTTTTCTGAAACGTCTTCTCCATTACATCATTCAAGTTTGCATAGTACTGGTAATTTTCACGTCTTGATAGACAAACACATAGGTATGACTGAAACTGTCAACATCCCCCTCCCCACTGCCAATACATGCAAGTTTTACATGATGAGATTGACAATGAAATGGAAAAGAATACATAATGGAGAGATAAGAGCCCTTCAAGTGACAAGGATCCAAGCGAAGCCATGAGCAATGTCACTTATTTCTTGGGATGGGTTGAAGCCGTGCATTTATTTGCACTTAGCTTATTTATTTGAGCTTCAGTGAGTAATACCAACCTCCTAAGGTTTTAGGAAGGACAAAATAACCAAATATATGTAAGGAAAAATAAGATACGATCAAATCTAATAAGACTTTGCTGATGGTATGTGTCGGCAAAGCCCCTGTTTCACAACGCAAGCTCTTTACGTATAACATACTGGTAGAAATAATGAATTGCCTTTTTTATTAACTTGATCATTCCACCAACATCTACTGAGTATTATGTGAAGGGCCTAGGCCAGATACACTGGTAAGAGGAGTGGTACCATTATTGCTTAACCTGTATTTTCTGGTTAATTTAGCTAAACAGTGATATCAATGAAGGTTAATCTCAAAGAAGGTTAATGGCAGCTACAATCTATTATAGACCGTTTGGAAAATATATAATACCAGGTAAGGAGGCAGCATGGGATTATGCACACAGTTCCTATTCTTCTACTGACATAGTCTCCTTATTGCCAAGAGGACAGTAATTCAGTGAAATCAGCCCGTCCAACATCTCTCTTATGATCTTAGAAGATCCTGCATCTCCTAGAGGTAGAATGGTGAGGAGAACTCAGTGTGAGGAGAGGGGGCAAATGAGGGAAAGCAGACAAGAAAAGGCAACCCCATCATCACAGGGAAAAAAAAGACCTGTAAGTTAAATGTATACCTCTGCCTGGGGGGCAGAGCTATGACGTAAACCTTTCATTGTGCTCTATTGCCATGTTTAGCTCAAACATACACCAAAAAGAATTCAGTCCTTCTGAGTTGTTTATTTTGTTCTTTGAAACAACATCAAACACGGAGGGTAAGGTACAAGCGGAAGGGTTCTGGAGACTCGGTAGATGATGCTTCTGTTTGCCTGAAAATCCTCCATTTCAACTAGTAAGGTTCTCTTCTGCCAGTTGGTTATCTTGTATGGTTCAAGCCTACCAGCTTCATAGAGGCTCTGTCACGTGACTGTTTTATAGTATTTTCTAATATTGTTTTGCCTTTAGCTCCCAGCATAATACTACTTGAACCAGAGATACCGCAGATAAAACAGAAACCATATTTTAGACACATATACTCAAATGTTGAGGATAGTAAACCTAGGTGAGCATATTCATTTTGGATTTCATTTAAAAATTTGCAACGAGGAGCTATATCATGGGAAATACATGCTCATCTAAAATCAGTACGAATCATGATGATGGGGACCACGCGCTGCTGGAGAAGCCCTTCTCTCCCTGGGGACAGGGAATTTTCATCACATTGGCCCTGTGATAACGAGCGTGTCAGCTCATTTCTCAGGCCGGGGGACGCACACCACCTGTAGCATAATGAGGCACTCAAAATCTGTTTGTATTTTAAAAGTGCTTTTTCTATAACTGTTATTATGCCTCCAGGGATGCCTTTAGCTCAGCTGCCAACCTTTCATTGCACAGTTCAAGAGAGCGGGGTGAGGAGTCCGCGGGCCTTCACAGTGCGTGAGAAATCCGGAGGAAAGCTTGTTTACCAAGAGGAAGCAAAGCTTCCACAGAAAAAGCAGCAGACTGAACCCGTGAACATCTATATTTTTATTCCTGGTGTTAAATCGATTCTCCTCTCTGCACCCGGACTCGGGGAGCAGAGATCATTAGGAACACATTTAAGTGCTTAATTAGGTTTTGAAGGAGGTTTCTCCATTAACATTAATTAAAGTCTCCCTGGGCTCCGGAAAGCTCATTTGCCAGCTAGGGGTTTCCCAGGTTCACTCGGCTTCTCGTCGCTGCCTCCGCAAAACTATCTTTCTTGCCTTGGATTCCAAACTAAGCTTCAAGTATGTGCCAGAAAAACGGAAAAGCAAAGGAGCACTGTTCCATTCCGCGATGGAAGGTTTGGCGTGCTACAGGGAAGTCTTTCCTCGTGTGATTTTACCCTTGACAGGGAAGATGATGATGGTTGCCCTGCAATATTGTGTTAGTTGCTGCCAGTGTGCCTGTGGGTAACTTGTTCTGGAGACGCAGCCTCTCTTCTAGCTTTGCGGCTACAAACAGTTTTTCATGAGTATGTTAATTTTATTAGGTTGATCCATAAATAATTCCTGATATTCAACTATTTTTGATCTATAAAAATGGCAATTTCATACGGCTCAACCTAATAAACGAGAAAGTCTAGATTTTATACAAGAAGAAAAACTACACTCTACCACCTTCCCTCCTTCACCTCTATATGCCCTTGAATTTCAAAAGCATTTCTCTATCTATGCATGCGGACTAGAAGCACAGAATGTCAGCAATTTTATCTTTGGTTGCCTGTTGGGGAGAAAAAGCCTTTTCAATCTTTTTTGTGTGAATATATTGACATTATTGTATTGACTTCCATATGCCCGTGTGTCTTCTCTTTTGGGTGTTACTTATCGTTCTTGCCCTTCAATGTGGAAGGAACAGTAGGATTAAGCGGGAAAATTACAAACTTCAAGATAATGAATATTTATTGCTTGTCTAGTAGGCATTGTGAAGAATACAAAGAAGACATGAGGAAGAAAAATGAAAGGGAACCAGAGAAAGAGATAAGAAGGGATAAAAGAGGGAGTTGAGCTAGGGAGTTGAGAGAAAGAACCACTGAGGGCGCCTTAGACGCTGAAACCCCGTGATAGCTGTGGGTGGTTCTAGATTCAAGGGTTTGCAATTTACCAAGTGAAAGCTAAGTAGTGTGTATTTTGAAATGGAAAGTTGGCAAATATAGTTTTTAAAAAAATATTTGCCCAGGGGGTAAAGAGGGGATCAGAAGAATGAATTTGTGGTCTAAGACTGTCCATCTGACACAAAAATCTTTAAATAAAAAAATCCCACAGTCCCTCAGTTATTTGCGTATTTTGGCTGTGTTAGCTCAACTGTCTTCTACCAGATGAATGATTTTAAACATTTCATAGGTATAATTTGTCGGAAAATAGTCGTCCAGATTGCGGCTCTCTTAATGGTTCATATAATCAGTGTTTTTGCCCCGCCGTGCTTGAATAATCGTGCCTATTTGAAGATGCATTAATTTTAGACTAGACAGAATTGCCTTTCCATGGGAGAGTTCCACATAAAAAATCTCTGCCTTATGTTTTTCACTTCCTTCTTCTCAGCATTGCTACAACCAACTACATTTTGGTCTTACTGGTAGCTCCTTGAGGGCTTCTGAGTATAATATACAAAAAAGCAGTTTTTGATCTGTGCCAAACTGTTTCCCTCAAGAGAGAGTTGTTAATTTTTTTCTGTGATTTTGAGTACCCAAACTGATCTGTGCATTTAAAAGAGCAACCCAGAACCATATGCTATGGCATCAAGGTAAAGGGGAAGGAGAATGGAAAATACTAGGTGCTCTTCAAAAGTCTTTTACATTTTCTGCTTAACTGATGACTGCAGACAGCCTCTCTGGCAGCAGAGGAGTTTCAGTGTTTCATCACATGTGCAAGTAGTCTAACATTTTTAAACAATTTTAATTTGTTTATTTTTATTTTCTAATAATAGAGTTCAAAATGGATGGGTGTTCATAGTGTGTCGGGACAACTACGAAAGTTAGGGCACTTACCATAGGCGAGTTTGATGAAGCGATCTGATCTAAATTTAAGCATCTGCAAATAAGGTGTGGGAAGAATGGAGAGGTCCGAATGTCAGTCCTGCAGATCATGGCCGTTTCTTCCTTTGCAGTCACTGTTCACATAAGCACTTGGAAATAAAACCAAGGTAATTGGATGGCTGAGGGCAGGCCTGTCGTCCCTACCGTGGAGTCTGGAGTTGACATTAGAGGGTGGGAAGATGGGGAATTCAAAAGAAGGGGGACCATGGAGCTCATCAGGAAGGCTAGCTGATAACGGGAAGGCTGCTCTGAGTGTGGCCCTCTCCATGTCCAGACAGCTCTTCTATGTTACAGAGAGTTCTAGAGATCACAGACACGGGAGAACAGGGAAACAGTGATGCAGTTTTCCAGGTTCCTTCTGCCTCTAAGATTCTACACTATTTCACCTAGCACAGCCCACAGACCCAAAAGTCAACTGAATGCATCATCTTAATCACAAATGGTCTTACGCAATCTTTCAAAAATGGCTACAAAAGGGGCTCTTCTTCAGAATACCTACTGATTTGATAAGCTCAAATTGCTAGATGTGGACTTAAAATTTAGGAAATTTCATTATCTTAATAATGTTTCTCACTCATCGGTGATCCAGGCTGAAAGGCTGAAAGCACTTGCTTGGGCTGGATGCAGAGTACTCAGAGAGCTAAAGCCCCAGGCCAAAAGACTTTGTGTGTAGTTCCTGGAAAACCAGTGAAATAGATGATAGAAAGGACCTGTATTTTTTGAGCACTTACTATTTTTTTCAATTATTGTTCTAGAAACTTTATATACTGTGACTGAGAACACCCTCAATATAATTGCATTTAGTAGGCACTCCGTATCCCCATCTTCAGAGATGAAGGCACTGAGACTCAGAGAAGTTAAGTAACTTGCCTGAGATCACACAGGTAGTTGGTGTTGGTTCAAGACTTTGAACCCAAACAGACCAGCTTCAGAACCCATGTTCTTCTCTGCCCTGATATGCCGCTTCTCTTTCAGAGAGCGTGGTAAGTTCACAAGGAAGCCTTTTAGTTCTATGCTATTAAGAGCAAACACATGACAACTAAAATAGTTACGTTGAGAGAAGATCTGCTTTGATTCTGAATTTTGAACAAGTATAAACAGGAAGAGGGCTTCATCTCCAGGTCACATTTTGAAATCTCGTATCAGGAAGATCTGCGCTGACAAGGAAGAAACATGGAAATACGGGCACAGGGGAAGATGAGACACGGTGACAAAGGCAAGACACAGCTGAGAAACCAAGGCAAGAGGGTTTCACAGTCATCTATAGCTAGTGTTATTGTCTTTTTCTAGTGAGAAAAGATGACAAGTTAAAACAAGTATTTGTAGTTTGCTATATCTGAAAACAACAAACCATTTAGGAGAAGGTAGAAAGGTTACAGCATCCACAATCCATAGTGTGGGCCCACGAGTTCTCAATCCAGTTCAATCTTCATCAAATCTTGAGTTAAAGGACATTTTAGGATATTCAGAGAGATAACTGAGTGGAAGACATCCCCAACAGACAATGGCAGCCAAAATTTGGGGGCAGAAAAAAAAGGACAAAAATACCCGTAAGTGGTTTGCTTAGAGTTCTGAAGGCGTATTTCTGTCTGGCTCTGCTACACATTACATAAGCAGATCTTAGGCAGGAAGGGCAGAGCAGCAGCTAAGACGAGCTAAATTGAATTCAGTGCCTACACTACTGCATCTACCACACAATGGCAGAGGCGGACTGAGGGAGAGAGAGGGAAGGCCTCCAGTAACACACATACAAAGGGATGCTTTACTCCCAATACGAATGATCAAACAGTAATCGTATCCTCTTATATTTAAACAACATTTTGTTATGGAAATGGAATTGTAGAATAATAGTCTTCACTTTAGAAACTACTTTTGCATCCAACCATCTACCCAATGAAAGAATCATTTCTTCTGCATCTTTTTTTCGTAAAACTCTGTCTAAAAATTATTTTTCATCCAAAAATGCATACTTTTTTACAGTCAAAGGAAGATTGGCTGCATAGGTATTTCCAATGTGACAATGAGTCGAATAATCATAATTGGAAAGAGTATAATTCATCAAATATGCATTAGACAACAAACACATCACTTTTTTTTGAGAGTAAGGTCTTTTTATTGTAATAAGATTCTTTATAACACATGATATATATCATATACATACAGACACACATTAAGAGCATAAAATATATATTTCTGAATACAAATATGGACACAGATTTTTTAAATAATTTTGCTGCACAAACTCTTTCAAATATTTCATCCAAAGCAAAAGTGGAAATATACCAGAAAACAATAGGCTAGAAAGGTACCTGTCTCATACCATTCCCATTGTAAGTTACATTGTGATTACTTTTATTAAGTATGTGCATAGAATAGATTGATCAGTGTATACTAAACATAAATCATGGAAATAGGTACTTCTTTAAAATATTTATATGAAGCCTTTGAGTAATATTTTTAAACTTTATTTTACTGAGACGTCTGCATTTAGATCAACCCAGTGCAATGAAGTGTAAATTTATTTTTTTATTTTTTTATTCTTTTCACGTTTGAAAGAGATTTTAATTTTTATATTTCTTAACATCTTTATTGGAGTATAATTGCTTCACAATGGTGTGTTAGTTTCTGCTTTATAACAAAGTGAATCAGATATACATATGCATATGTCCCCATATCTCCTCCCTCTTGCGTCTCCCTCCTTCCCACCCTCCCTGCCCGACCCCTCTAGGTGGTCACAAAGCACCGAGCTGATCTCCCTGTGCTATGCGGCTGCTTCCCACTAGCTATCTATTTTACATTTGGTAGTGTATATATGTCCATGCCACTCTCTCACTTCGTCCCAGCTGACACTTCCCCCTCCCCATATCCTCAAGTCCATTCTCTAGTAGGTCTGTGTCTTTATTCCCGTCTTGCCCCTAGGTTCTTCATGCCTTTTTTTTTTTTTTTTTAGATTCCATATATGCGTGTTAGCATATGGTATTTGTTTTTCTCTTTCTAACTGACATCACTTCGTATGACAGACTCTAGGTCCATCCACCTCACTATAAATAACTCAGTTTCGTTTCTTTTTATGGCTGAGTTATATTCCATTGTATATATGTGTCACATCTTCTTTATCCATTCATCTGTCGATGGACACTTAGGTTGCTTCCATGTCCTGGCTATTGTAAATAGAGCTGCAATGAACATT